>NC_092873.1:96216772-96527866 GCF_028372415.1 Notamacropus eugenii
CCTATTTCAGTCACTTCTTACTCTTCATGACCCCATTTGGGGTTCTCTTGGCAGAGATCTTGGAGCGTTTTGCCATTTCCTTCTCCAGCTCATTTTACAGATGAGTACACTGAGGCACTAAGTGACATGCCCAGGATCACACTAGTCAGTGTCTGAGGCTGGATTTGAACTCAGGAAAACTCATCTTCCTGAGTCCAGGCCCAGTGCTCTATCCACTGGGCTACCGAGCTGCCCCCCCCCACCTCAACACTATCAGTTTTCCAAAATGTATAATTATCAACTCAACCAAGATAATATTTATCACTTTTTGTTAAATTCTATCATTATCTCTGAAAATTTATGGGATGGAACACAAGACAGGGTACTGGTGGTTGTCGTCCTTCCTTCTCGAAGAGGGCCAAAATGACATTATCCTTGTTGGAGTCAAGGCAAGTGTGAACATCTGTGGCTGATCAGATTAACGTGAGCTTGGAAGGCTCTGCCACAAGTTGGGTACGAACAGTTCATAGGAATATTTGGAGCGCAGACACCTCCAAATCTGGGCATCTCACATTTCTTTGGAGCTGCCACAAGTCTGCGAATCTGATGGACATCATAACAGCACCTACCACCAGGGCTGTGGACAGAGCAAATGAGATAATATTTGTAAAGTACTTCGTGTCTACTGCCTAGCACATAGTCATGTGTGTGTTCGTCCTTCGTTGCTGAAGAAGCCCACGCCATCAGAGAAATAATGACATGACTTGCACTTGACTTTGTTTTGAGTGAGGGAGGGCTGTGCAAGTCACCAGCCTTACTTCTCCTCCAGAGCCATCTGAATCTAGTGACCTGATATTCCTCAGGATGACTGGAGATGGTCCAGGATGCACTGGGAGATCTTGGGCCCTTTAGGCCAAGATCTTTGCAGGTACTCACTTAGGGTGAGGCAATGCCCACTCACTGAATAGGCCTGTTTAAGAAGTAGCCAGGGCATGGCCCCTTTAATGAGGTCAAGAAAAACCTCAGGGTTCGTGGGAAACAGCAACAGTTACTATTGATAATCACTCTAAAGCCAGGGGGGTCCAGGAGCCCTTGGCAGAGGCCCCTCGGAGTCCCAGTTTCAGAGTGTAGTAGGTTTAAGGTTTTGGGAGAGGACAGAATAGGGGAAGGGAGAGGACAGGGAAGGGAAGGGGAGGGAGGGGAGGGAAATAAATGCTTATTCCTCTGCCCCTACTCCCCCCTCCCCAATCCCAGCTCTCATGGAATAGGAGACTCTAATAAATGAAATTCTGACTCTACCGTTGTGAAGAATTCCAGTGAGAGACGACAGGGAGGGCAACTCAAGAAACTGTCAGATTTTGAGGTAGCATCTGCCACTTGTGTAACCCTGGAGAAGTCCATAATGGCTCTGGGCCTCAGTTTCCTCATTTGTCAAATGCAGAGAGTAGACAGGTTAACCTCCAAGGTACCTTCACACTCAAAACAGATGATCCGATGAATGCAATATTGCTGCAAGGGGAACTCTACCGCGAGCTCAGCTTTTACAGGGACGCATCCAGAAGATGGGAACAGGGATATGACAGCGAGGCGGGAGAGAGGCAGGAACTTTTTTCAAAATTAGTTTTTTTTAAATTTTTATTCTGAACTTGACAAACTCCAAACAGAACGGGCATTTTCACATGCATAGTAAAGCAGAAAAAGAGGATTGCATAAGAAACTGTGGATCTCAATTCCATATAGTTTGCTTTTCAAGTATATAATAAGGTTTCTTTCAAAGTAGTCCCTTTTGTCTGGCCTTCCATCTGGGGTTTTTTCTCCATAAAAAAAGATGCTTCAGTCGAGTCAACAGGCAAATTTATTAAACTCCTACTATGTGCCAAGCATTGGGGGGGTTAAGAGAAAGGTTAGGCAAAGAAATAGAAATATCTACAATTCCCTTTCCTTTCTTGTCTTTTCCTTTTGTAATTTCATCTCTGTCCCTCCTTCTCTCTCCCCATTAAAAAAAAAGAAAAGAAAAGAAAAACCAAAGCCTTTGTAACAAATACTTATAGTCAAGCAAAGCATTTTTTGACTTCTGGAGCTGGGAATGATAGAAAATGGGAAAATATACATTTTCTTCTGCATCTTGAGTCCAACACCTCTCTCTGGGGTAGGTGGAATTCTTCATCAGTCCCCTGGCATTGTGGTTCGTCACTGCATTAATCGAAGTGCCCAAGAATTTCAAAGCTGTTGTTATTATTTACAAATTTAATAGCTGAAGACTGCCCTGATACTTCTGGGACATCCTGTATAATGTTGTCACTGTGTAAACTGTTCTCTTGCATCATTCTGCATCTTGTCCACCTGGTTTCTCTAAAACTAGTCATCTCATCATTTCTTATGGCTCAGTAACATTCCATTACATTCATATGCTGTATTTTGCTTAGGCATTCCGCAATAGATGGGCACCCCTTGAGTTCATGAAATTAAAAAAAAAATTAATCTTACTTTTTTTCAAGGAACAAAAATTTACCTTCTCACTCTCCCACCTCCCTCCCTGATGGGAAAAAAATAAAAGAAAAACAAAACCCCTGTAACAAATATCCACAGTCAAACAAAACAAATTCCTGAATTAGCCATATCCAAATAATCAGCGCTGCAGTCTGCCCTCTGCATCTTAGCATGACTGGAAGACCACTGTCAGGGAGGCGAAAGCTCCAGATGAGTTGAGAATGGTGAAAACACAAAACAAATCAAAAACTCAGGCTACTACAAAGTACTTTAAAAAAATAACGCTGTGTTTGTGTGTGAGGACTGTTTCTGATAGACTTAGTCCTTCACAGAAGTGCAAGGACCTAAAACATTCCCAAAGGACTCTTGTGGCAAAATACCATCCACGTCCAGAGAAAGAACTAGGGAATCAGAACGCAGAATGGAGCAGAGTATTTCCTCTTGTGTTATGTTTTGATTTGGTTTGGTTTTTCTCATGGTTTCTCCCATTCATTTAGATTCTTTTATGCAACATGACTAATGTGCAAATGTGTTTAATAAGAATGTATGTGCAGAACTCAAATAAATAAATAGGTAGATAGATAGATAACTGTATTTGGGATAAGACCAAGAGGGGAAGGCCTGAAGCTGCTGCTTTGGGCCAATTGTGTAGGAAAAAGCCAGGGCTACTTAATTTCTACTTTGTCTCCATCTTCTTCTGCAAGGGGAATGGGTTTTTTAACTAGGAAAAAAATAGAATAAGCCAGGTTAAAAAGGAGATGGAGCCCAAATTCAGCAAAGAAAATGTTAAGTTTCCAGGCCAAGCTGAATTGTATCCTTGCGTACTGACTACAGAATGATCATGCATAGTCTCTGCAGTCATGGGGAAGGATGCAAGATGTATCAGAGGACCAGAGACAGGCAGATGTCATGCTGATTTTCAGAAAGAAGAGGTTCAAGAAACCATAGGTCAGTAGGCTTCCTGTTGATTGATCTCAGACAAAATTCTAGAAGGCATCATTAGACATGGAACATTTAGACTCCCGTGAGATGAGTGAGCATTTGGATAAGAGGCAGCTAGGTGGTGCAGTGGATAGAGCAATGGGTCTGGGCAGGAACACCTGAGTTCAAATTTGAGCTCAAATACTAGCTGTGTGACCTTGGGCAAGTCACTTAACCCTGTCTGCCTCAGTTTCCTCATCTGTAAAATGAGCTAGAGAAGGAAATGGCAAACCACTCCAGTGTCTTTGCCAGGAAAACCCCCAATGGAGGTCACAAAGAGTCAGACAGGATTGAATAGTAACATTTAGATAAAAATTTAGTAATCCCTAAGAGCAAATGTGAATTTACAAACAACAAATCATACCAAGTGAACTTTACTTCTTTCTTTGATGATAGGGTAACCTGTGTGACATCAAGGGTATAGATCAGAGGTGTCAACACTGAAGCCTTCGGCGCTCTTCAATGAAGCCCAAACCAGTATAGCTGAGTCTGACAGTATACGCTATGTGTTCCGCTCATGCTGTCTGGGGCCACACTTTAATTGGCAGACTGACAAACTACGGAGTGAGCACAGAAGACGGTCACAGAATCGTGAAAGGAGGCTCAAAACATGTCTCCAAATACAAACAAGAATGGAAAGAATTGGGGATATTTAGCCCGGAGAAGAGATGCCTAACGGAAGGCTCTCTTCACATATTTGAGTCTGTCTGGTGGAGGAGTAAGTAGATTTTTAAATCTAGATGGTAGAACTGGGACCAAAAAGTGGGACTTTACAGGGAGGTTAGTTTTGACTCAGTATAAAAAACCATTTTCTGATAGCTGGAGCTGTCCAGTGACAGAATGGGCTGAGTTGTGTGGTAGTGAGATCCCCGTTACAGGAGGCATTTAAGAGGCCAGATGACCATCTGCTGAGGAGAGAGTAGAGGAGTATTCTTTGACTCAGTTTTGCTGCTACTGGGCATCTATCCCAAGAGGTGAACATGCAACAGCCCAAGAGGTTGAGATGCCATAGTATTTATAGCAGCACTTTTTGTGGTCATAAAGAATTAGAAGGAAGGTGGGTGCTCATTGATTGGGGAATGGCTGAATAAACTGTTGCACAGGAATGTAATGGAATAGTGTTGTGTGGTAAGAAATGATGACTAAAGAATATGGATTTTGTAGAGGGGTAAGGGAGATTATCAGGGAAGAGAGGACTTCTAAGGTCTCTTCTGTCTTACGATTCTTTTTTAGATATATAATTGATTTTTCAGTTCTCAACATTCACTTCCACAAGAATTTGAATTCAAAAATTTCTCCCCATCTCTCCCCATCCCCACTCCAGAAGAGCATGCACCCCCTCCACCCCTTCCTCCAGTCTGTCCTCCCTTCTATTACCCACCCTTCTTCCATCCCCTCCCCTCTATTGTCTTAAGATTCTTGTATCCTGGACTGTTTGTCCCACATTGTCTGTCATAATAAGAGTGAACACGTGTGAGTGTCTGCAGGTTCTGTGTCCCAGGATTACCTGTCCCAAGTCATCAGCATCCAGGATAAAGACGTGGAGTTAAATGCTTCAGTAGGGGTGAGATTTGAGAGGGATTGAGAGGGATAGTATTAAGCAGGTGGCCTGAGAGGGCCAGACAGACCTTGTCTATGGCATCAGAAAGCCACTTGAAACTCAACAGGATCCCTTGATCCTGTCCAATCATCTTGGAGGAGAAATGGTTCCCTTATCTGCTTCTCTCCCTCCCATTTGATGGAAAGGAGGGGATCCATGGGGTAGTGAGTTTTCCTGAGTTATCATCCAGGTAGGTACTTTAAAAAAATTTTTTTTTTGGTGAGGCAATAGGGGTTGAGTGACCTGCCCAGGGTCATACAGCTGGTAAGTGTCAAGTGACTGAGGTGAGAGTTGAATTCAGGTCCTTCTGACTCCATGGCCCTGGGAGATGCCTCATAGAACTTAAACTCCATGCCCTGCCCCATGCCTATAATGCCCTCCTCACTTCCACTTCCTGGCTTCTTTGAAGACTTAGCTCAAATCCTGCCTTTGGCAAGAGAGTACTTTTTCTGGTCCTTTCCCACCTTCTCCCATGGCTAGTACAATGAGATCACCTTCCTTCTACGCTGTGTAAATCTTGTAATTAGTTGTTTAGGGGTCTCCAGAGTTAGGGGGGCAGAGAATGCTTTTATCTTTCTTCGGGTCCCCAGCACTCAGCACAATGACTGTCCAAACTAAGTGCTTCATTGGATAGGGGAGAGGAGGGACACAGTCAGTCAGACCCGTGCATTAGGAAGGCCGCAGCTGAATGAGGGATGGGTTGGAGTGGGGAGAGACTTGAGGGCAGGCCCACCAGCGCATACTGCAGTGACCCAGGAGGGAGAAGATAAGAGCAGGAAAGTGGACCTTTTTTCTCAGGGATCTCACCCACATCATTCTTGAAGAGGTGAACTGCAGGATTTTGTGAGTTGAATTTGAAGATTTTTTTTTCCTGGTCAGATAATTTTTTTAAAATGATGACAGCACCGGCCCTACAGTCAGGAGGACCTGAGTTCAAATCTGGCATCAGACACGACACTTACTAGCTGTGTGACCTTGGACAAGTCACTTAAATCCTATTGCCATGCTTCCCCCCTCCAAAAAAGAAAAAGAAAGAAAATGATGAAATAATGACCGCGCATTTTTTTAAACAAGGGTTGTTTTCTTTTTTCCAGTGGGGGAGGGAAAAAGGGTGATTTAGGCATCTTTATAAAAATGCAGAGAACAGAAGCCAGTTAGAAAGATCCACAGACAAGCAGGACAACTTTGCAAGCTATGGGTTAAACTTATTATATACTTAAAAAGAAACACAAGTCATATATAATAGAAATCTACAGTTTTATATATAATCCTCTTTTCCTTTTCTACTGTCTATATGGAAATATCCATTTTATTTGACATTACATTCAGAATAAATTTTTTAAACAAGCTAGAAGCAGGGAACAGGACATTATCAGCATCCTTTGAGAGGGGTGGGGCAGCCACAGGTCTCTAGGAACTCTTCTGGTTTCTTCTGAGATTTTGAAATGGGCCCCTCCCCTCCTTACTTTTTCCTACAGGACAATTCAAACAAGCTGCCAAGGGATGAATTGCCTTTGCCCGGTTTCCTAATTCTCCCCTATTCCCATGGTAGGGAGTTGAGGTTGGGAGGTAGGAGGGGAGGCAAAGTCTACCCAGACGATTAGCAGGTCCACCCTTTCTCCTTCCCTCACCAAATAAGAAAATATCAAACTAGTGTGTCGGCCTGCCCAAGTACAGAGGAAGTGGAACCTCTAGGTCAGCCTCACATCTAAGGGCCAACCTCAGGCCTGGTCACATGCACACCTGAAGGGCTGATACCACCCCCAGGCAGGGCCAGGGATATCACTATCTCCTTTCTCCAGCCTTTTCTGACGGTAAGGAGATTCTGCCGGGCAGGCCCTGAGGGCCTCTAATCCCCAAACACAAGCCATTGGCCCTGGGGCCAGAGCCAAGGGAACAATGCCTGTTTTAGCTTTGGCTGTCACCCTTAGGAAGTACAGTGGGCAGGAAGGGGTATTTCTTGTTTTTCACCCAAATAACTTTTTTTTTATAGTTATAAAAATTTTTATTTTAAACAAGGTAATGGGCCCAAGGTTAACCTGTTCTAGTCCATTCCCCTCATCTGATCTAAATAAATTCTGAGGTCCAAAGACACGAAATCTACAGCCTTAGAGCTCACAGTTTAAGTTGAAATTCTCAGATCCAGATCCTCTGACTCTAAGTCCCGTACCTTATACTGTGTCCTGACCAGATAACAGATCCCCTGCAGTCTGTACTCAATCATTTCTGTAACACTGCTGGTCTCAAAAATGCTCCATTGCTTGGACAACTGATGCTTGGTTGGGTGTTTGAACCAAGAAACAACAGATGGAAGTTAAAGTCAATATAATCTCTTGGGAAATTTGAGGAATGGAAGGCACTGAGGAACTGACTTCACATCCAGCAAAATCTTTTTTAATGGATCTTTTGTTTTTTTGCATCACTTCCCTCTCCAAGGACATCCTCTTGTGAATGTAGCACTGACTTGGCTACACTTCTGCTGGTTGGGGCAGAAATTTTTTAGTGTCCTCCTCAATTTCCTCCCTCCCCGACCTACCCCCACACCTCAGGACTTTTGCCCTGACCTTGGGACTGACTTTGACTCAGAAATACACTATTCCCACATCTGAACTTGTGAGAAGAGAAGCTGTGAGAGCCAGGGGACATAGAGGAGGGGCTGCCCCATGGGCACCAAGAACTCTGGAGCCAATACAATGCAGTCACATCATACAGGAAGCATGTTGGGGCAGTCTATGCTACAGAAGTCTGTTGAGACTGGAGATCGAGTGAATGTTGGTGTCACCTGACTACCATCTGCCTCAGTTTGCTCATCTGTAAAAGAGGAATAATAGTACCCATCTCTCAGGGTTGCTATAAAGATCAAATTAGATAATAATTAGAGAGCACTCAGCACGGTGCCTGGCACATGGTATTACATAATTGTTATCTATCATTATTTTTAACCTGATATTTCCTTGTGGTAACTATTATCCTTGCTTCTTTAAAAGTTTGTTTAGCCTCTTGTGTTAAAAGTTTACTTTTTTGTAAGGCTGGAAAACATGATCAAGCTATTGGTCAACCAATTAGTAAAAGGTGGTGCTATTGCTATTCAAACAAGTGCTGCTGAGCATGGGGGCAGGGTGGGGGGAGGGAGGCATAACTGGGAATGACTGGGGAGGACAGATATACTTAAAACTGACATTTGCCAGAGTAGAGACTTCTGGCTAGAAGCTTGGAGTCAAGAGGGAGTGATTGATCGATTTCCCCAACTTCCCTGGGCAAAGAGAATATGTTAGCATGGGTGTATCTGGGCAAACGAGTCAGCAGCTGCAGCTGAGCAGCCACGTGGTCCTGCTGGACACTGAAGCAGGTGTCTGCCATACTTGCTTGATGGTATCCCCAAGGGGAGGAGTTGGAGAAGGAAAAGGCATATTCCAAAGGAGGAATAGCCCACCCTACAAGTGTCAGGAGAATTTAGAGTGACAGCTCAGCTATAAGGAACCCACTACTGTTACTTAAGAATAAAAAGGAAAAAGGAGAAAGGAGGGGAGGGGGCACAATTTCCACACAACCAACCAATCAGCTTAGTATATGCAATATTCCACACCTAGAATGCTGGAAATGCCCTCGGAAGAAAGAAGGTGGGTTTTCTTATTTCTTCTTTGGGGTCACTAGGAAAGGGGTATTTCTGAAAGAGAAATCCTGATTGAAGAGGAAAGAGGGCTTCAGGCTCACCTACTGCCTGCCTTGAAGTTAGCTGGGGATGAAGGATCAGGTAGTTGGGGATGGGAGATTGGGGACAACTGTCCCAGAGGCCCTGGGTGAGCATCTGTCACTTTTTGATCCCAGGTCCATTTCTGATTCTGGATGTCAGATGCCCTCTTAGGATCTCTGGCCCCTGGAATTCTGGAAGGTGACTTTCTTTCTTGAATCACCCAGTGGTGTCAAGGTGAGGTGGCACTGGAGTGGGACCCTCTTGGGGTTCCTTGTTTTTTCCCTCCAGAATGGTCCCTATATTGTCCAACAGGTCTAAACTGCCACTTTTTAGAAATCTGGACATTTTATTTACTGAAAGGGGCAGGAAAAGGACATTTATTTGGGAAATGCAGAGAAAAGCACCTGAGGAGAAAGAATGCAGATCTGAAAGGCCCTGAGAGAAGGTGACCTTTGTGGCCAAAAGGAAACACTTTTCTTTTTCCTGGAGATAAAGATGGCGTAGTACCTTGGTTGCTTAGGAGTTAATTTATCTATGCCTGGGTTTTTAGGACTTTTTGAATTAAAATTGGAAAACTCTCAGAGCATTATGTGGGGGCTATGGGGCAATTGTAAATTGATTTTGTATTATCTGATGTGGCACCTTATACAAGCACAAACGCTGGAGGACCTGGAAACAGCCAGGCCCTGAGTGATCTAGTGAAGGTCCTGTTGATGTAGAGCAGGTCCTAAAAGGAAAAGTTTCCTCTGCAGGCTCTGGCTGGTCCCAGGGACCAGGATAAGAGACATTAAGGGAAAAGAGAGAAGATTTAGGTGATGGGGTGGAGGACAGGATCTGGGAGGAGTTGGGAGTAGCCATCAACCTACAGATCTGTGGAAACCTCAAGTCTGTGCAGCTATTGGGGCAAATGTGATCCACTTCCTACGATAGGATTGTGCAGGGAATGTGATTTTTGATACAACAGACCTCCACATCTTGCCAAAAAAAAAAAAAAAAGCAAAGAACCTTCAAGTCCACTGGACCACAAGAGAAGAGAAACCGAACTCAAAGGCAGGCTGACGTCCACTTTAGGAGAGGTGGACAGGTTTCTCCATCCAAGGGCCTTTTGACTCTGGACTTTGTTGAGGACAGTAACATCCTCCAAAGTCTCATGGTGATCTTCCATGAAGTTACTGAACATGGGACATGACATGGGAATATGCCCTAGTGGTCATCAGTAATCCAAACCACTCATTTCACAGCTGAAGAAACCCAGAGCAGTGGAGTGACTTACTGAAAGTTTCAGAGCTAGGATCCTAACCCTGGCCTTTAACTTCCAAGTCCGGTGCTCTAGCAGACTGTCTGGTGCTAAGTGTGCTCCTGTCACCGGCTGATACTGTTTCTCTCAAGTTCACTGTGGACACACTGAGCCATTAAACACCTACTGCACTTGAGTCACGCTTGGAGATGGCCACACCTGGCTGCCCCCAAGGCCTGGCACCTGCAAACCTCTGGTCTCTGCCCTGTGCAGGTCCTACATGTGTGCCTTCTGGCAGCACAAACCTGCCAGGCCAGGCCTTCCTAACAGACAAGTCCAGTCACACTGGCGGTGGATTCTTTCCTTTCTCAAAGGCCAACCGATAAAAGTAAGGGGTTTAATCGAACAATCTCACAAGGTATAGAGGCCACTTTCAAAGACTCTGAAAGCCTGGGCTTGGGTGTTGGTTGTGTTTCTGGTTCCCTGTGTGACTTAGGAAAACCACAGATCCAGCCTGAGACCCTCACTAGCTGTGTGACCCGGAGACTGCCTTTTGATTCATTTTCCCCAACATGAAATGCCTCACCCCTCACAGGGTTTTTGTGAAGATCAAATAAGGTAGTTTTTTTGGGGGGGGAGGGGGGTGTATGTGTGTGCATGTGCATGTGCGTGCGTGTGCGTGTGTGTGTGTGTAAGTGCTCAGCCCAGTGCCTGGGAGAGCAGGCGCTATATTGATGCTTATTCCTTTGTGGCACTGACATTTTGTGGTTCTTGTTATGCCCAGTTATCTTATTCCTCTGGGTGTTCAGGACTGGATTTCAGAGGTGGCATTCCTCAACTGTCAGAAGCCTTGGTGATAACATGAGGAAGAGCTTAGGCTGCTTCTGATGAGGAGGAAGAAACAAAGGCACCTACAGGTGTGAGGCTTCCTAGGCTCCCTCCCTTCCCTTCACTATAAATACCCGCTGATGCAAATGATGAATGCTAGGAGATATTTATCATAAATTAAAGGTGGGTGATTGGGAGTCTAGGCTGTGGGGCCCTCTGGGGAGATGTTTCAGTTTTCAAAAAAAATTATGATTGGAAGAAGGAAAGGGCCTTTTCAGAACTGCAGATGGCAGTTGTGCTGTGGGTAGGATACCACAGGGCCCAAGGAGCCAAGGGTGGACACGAGGGACAGGGGAAGGTGGAAGGAGAACAAGACACAGGTTTGGAAATGAGCAGAGACTACACACTATAGGGAGTAGCCTTGTTAATAAATAAGGAGTGTTGAGGGGGTGTTTGTGTGCTTGGGGAGGGCCCACACATGGTGCCTTGGGAACATTTCTCCAGCAGAGGATTTGACGAGCCATGAAAAGTTTGTGGAATTATGGGAAGTCCCAGTAAAGGGTGTTTTCTAAAAGAATGTTCATTAGGATCAGCTTACCTCTGAGGTGGCCTCAAGTGCCCCTGCAAGCCAAAAAGCATGGCACAGTAGAAAGACTGCAGGTTCTAGTGTCAGAATACCAGGGTACTGCCAGGTGCCATATCCCTCCCTTTCCCTGGGCCTCTGTTTCTTCACCTGTAAAATGAAGGGGGTGCACTAGGCTGGATGACCTCTCGGGTCCCCTCCACTTGTAACTCCAGGATTCTATTCTCTACATACAACTTCCCCAGGTCCTTGGATGCTATATGGGGCTATTAGTACACATGACCTGATCCACATCTGGGTGAAAAGCTAGTTCTGAATTTTCCTTCAATGATCTCTCCACTGCCCATCAGGAGAGACCCACCGGCAGGTACCCAAGGCCAACACTGTTCAGCAGGATGGTTTCTTACAATGTTAGAATGATAAACACTAGAGGGGGTGAAGATCCATCTATAAAGTCCATTTTAAATTCTCAGGGCCACTAATGAGCATTGACCTACACTGCAGCTGTTGTCAGGACAAACACTCAGAACTGACTGCTGAGGCTGCAGAAATGAATGGCTTAGAAGGCAATATGTCCTAGGCACAGAGCGGTGGCTCAGTTGGCTTTCCCTGCCTGTTCTACGTCCCCACAGTACCAGATGAACTTAGCCTCTTACCATTCAGATGGAACACCCTATTTCAGAGGGAGGGAAGAATGAATTTTTTTTATAGGAGAGAAAAGGAAGTCACTCCCTGAGAACTCTGGGAAGGCAACACATTTAATTCCTCCCTTCACATGAGAACTTCTTGAAGTCTGCACTGGAGAACATTTTCTCTATGTTAACAAGTGGTGTTCTGCAGGAAAAAAAAAAGTACTTGGTTACTGTAGATTGCACCACACTCTTTTGGCCTTAGCTTTAGAAAGGATGAGTGATTACGGTTTTGTGATTTTCCAAGAAATGAAAAAGAAGCAGAGTTCATGTGGCTGGGGCTCGCTTGAGTGGCAGTGGTTTGCCAAATGAATGATAACATTGTTGTCATGTCTGTCTTCTGTTCCATCAAAAAACTAATTTTTGTTAATGCTGGAGTGGCTGTGGTAAGACAGGCACACCAATGAGCCACTGGTGGAGCCTGGAAGTGATTCAACCCTTTCAGATTCTAATTTGGAATAATGCAAGAAAAGTCAAGTGATCCTTTGGTCCAGGTCCAGCAATCCCACTTAGAGGCACAGACCCCTCTCCCCTCCTACCTCCCCCCAAAAAGTCAAAGAGAAGAACAAAAGCTGGATGTATATCAACATATCTAAGCTTTTTGTTGTAGCCAAGCAATGGGGGAAAAATGAGTACCTGACTGGAGAAGTGCTGAAAAAACTAATGGATTAGCATTTTGCAACAAGATATGATATGAGGAATTCAGAGAAACATGCTAATATTTGTAGAAATTTATACAGAACTTGGCAAACTATAGCTATATATATGTACACACATGTATAATGACTAAAATAATATAAATGAAAACAAATCACTAAAAGGAAGCTTGCCTCTGAGTTCCCTGAGAAGAGATAACAAATCTCCCTCTTTTCTCACAGCAGAGAGAGGTGAGGGGCTACTAGGGCAGGGCACTGTATACATTGTCTGTCGCAGCTTTGTACTGGATATTTTTGCTTGTTTTTGTCACAAGGGAAGACAATCTGTGCAGTATGCGGGAAGTGACTGTAAAGACAACAGGATGTATAAAACCCTCGTTTTTGCAGTAGAATAATTCACTTTTCCTCAAATTTTCAAGGAATATGACACAATATACTTGTTAGGGATCAATAGTTCATTTAATGGGGAAGCTGGGGAGAACAAGGAGTGACACTTTTAAGAGAAATAGATGAATTTCACATGCCAACTAAAAATGGTTTGAGCAAAGATTCAGATGAAGGAAATGCGTAAGTGCATGAATGTGGAGAAAAAGGGGGAAGGGGTTGGCAGCAAGGAAAGATAAAGATTTGGTTATTATTGCTATTTTAAGTGTGCAGTACTAGGCAACAAACCTCCTTCCACTGAAGTGTAAAGCAACGTCCCTAAAATAAAACTGCTCCCAGCCCTATGTCCTCGAAAGGGCCCAGGACCTCTGCTCTCTTGACCCAATCACACAGGCAGCCGTGCTAAGTCCAAGCCCCAGTCGTCCTTTCGGAGGCATCTGCACATGTCCCTTCTCCCAGGGTCTGTCTTGTCCTCATTCTCCCTTAGACATGGGAATTCTGGTGCTCTAATTTCAAAGTTCTGCAATATCCTCACCCCCCCTTCAGAAAAATAAGAAACCAAAATAAAGGACAACAGAGAGGGGAAGGAAGACAAAACCACTCACATCTGCTCAGACTTCTGCAGTTTCTCCAGTGAGATCAGCTGGTGTCCACAGGCGATGTCATCACAACAAATGAGGAACATTCACCCCAACAAAAGCCCTATGAGTAACTGCTGCTGATGCAGCCTCCTGCCTCATTGCTGGCTTGGGCCAAGGGGGCTGGAGGGGCTCTCCTAAGGAATCGGGGCAGGGCTGGGCACACCCAGCATGCCTTTTCCTCATCCAGGCCAAACTGTTCCTTTCACCTCTTTACAGCTGGGTCATTCCTCTTTGAGGGTTGGCCTCAATATCAATCCCGTCTCATGACCCTTCCATCCTGCTCCTCATCTGCTGCCCCAGCTAAGGCACCTTCTCTCTCCTCTCAGTCTTTCTCCGCTTGGCCCCCACTTTGGACACTGCTCACCTTTTAGCCGCTTCATAGAATTGCCTCCTAAAACATCCCAGTCTCCCCTCCCACCCCCCATTCTCTTTTTTTGTTCCAGTTGATCAGTTCATTCTTGGGGTTTATAGTTCCAGTAAGGAAAGAAGTCAGTCTGGGTGGGCAGGGCTTTTGTCTTAATGCCCTGCAGACACACGCTAAAGCAATATGGGTATTGAGTTTCAACTCTTAGTAAATTCTTAGGCCTTTTTATCAGGTTCCTTGGATGGGACTCGGTCTTCCTCCTTAAGACTTTCTTAAGTGCTGGGCATTCTTTCCACCTCATCCTCCAGTGTGATCATCTTGAAATGGGGCTCTTCAAGATCTCTCGAGAGGATGCTTCACAGCTCTGGGGAGGTCACAGACATTTTTCTACACCTCTCTGTATCTTGTATTCTTAAAGAAACAGAATGGTGATAAAATGTCTTCATAGGTAAGAATGGCCCTCAGTAACTCTTCACTGTCCTGCTGATGGTTTCAAAACCAAGATATTTCCTTCAAACTCCCCTCGGGTGAAGACCAGAGAAAGGCTGGGATTGGAGGGCAAAGTGGAAAACTTAGCCAGGTCCCTTCCGTTGGATGAACATCCCTTCCTTTTTCACAGTTCAGGAGTGAACAGGGTAGCAAGCATTCTTAGTTAAGTGCCTACTATTTACTGTAAATAGCTAGGAATTAGGTGAGGGAGGAGACAGCTCTTTCTGGATGGCTTCCACAGAGCCCAGTGAAGAAGGAGAAAGCTGGAAGATGCCAACACGTAGGGAAGGATTGGTCATTGGGGTTCCAAGGTGAGGTGGGTGCAGGGATTGACTCTGGTTTCTGGAGCTCACTTGTTCTACTTTATTTCCAGATGTGTAACTTGGCCAGGACATTTTCATAGGCAGCAGGAAGTTTCTTCCACACATACTTAAGTAATGGCTATGGAAGGGCAGGCAGCGTTAAGGGCAGGTGAAATGTGGCCAGGGTGGGGACCCCAAGCTCTTCTTTAGCTCTATTTCTCATCTCCATGTGGGATGAGGGGAAAGATAAGTGAGATAATCAAAACCAGGTACCTGTCCCTATAAAGGTGGCTTTAATGTTCAAAATGAAACTTTTGCCTCAGCAATATAAAATGACTAAACTAGCTAATTTGCTTTCCCTGTCCAGGAGCTTGGCTTGGTGGTGCCCAGGAAAGTGCTGAGCAGACAGGAATTCATGCTAATTGGCAACTGGAGGTTACTCAATGAAACAAGTAGCATCCAAATCCCAAAAGACTGTCATCCACTATGGGAAGAGCTGGCAAAATAATTTGTTAAGGAGAGGCATATTCCTGAATAAACTCTCTGCACTTCTGTGGGGATGTCTATGATTCAAAGTGGGGAAAAGGGGTAGAATGAAGACACAAAACCCTCAGGAGTGGACAGCAGAACAAGGAGGATCCAGTCCCTATCAGCAATGATCCAGCTGGGGTCTGGAAAGTGACCTAAGACAAATTTCTGGCCCCTTTGCAAGCCTCTCATACCTTTGCTCCTTCTCCTACCTCTCCATGCTACCTATTCTTGCCTTGGTATATCTCTGCTCTGTGTTGACCTACATTCAAAGAGAAGGAAAATCTTTCCCTTAATCATGCAGTTTGATGTTATCTTACTATTTTAATATTATCATTCAGCATGAAATTAAATCAGAAGAAAAAGCATATTTAATTAGCTGACCTGTTGGATCTTCCTATATTCTAAGCAATGTTTTTCAGATGCCAGAAAAAGGAAAATACCCAAACCAAAGTCAACCACTTTTTTTTTCTGAGCCCGGTCCTGGAATCTGTTGATGTCCCCTAAGTCCAATAGTATAAGAGACAGTAGGTTTTCTTAAGCTTCCCAGAAGCACTAGCATTCCCCTCTTTGGTGCCCTCTCACCTTCCCCCCTCCTACCTACCCCACTGAGCAAACTTGGAGCTCTCAGAGCACAGCACTGGAGGGAGCTGATTATAACTGTGCATGTGGCAGCAAACTCCCAAGATAAACCAAAAGCAGACAATAATAATCTGATCAAGTTACAAAGGATAGTTAACACTGAAGGGGGAGATGTGACGTGAGAGAGAGGATCAAGGCAGATTGGGCTACAATAGTCAAATGAGATCATTTTTATGAAGACTGGGAAGAAAGCTTCTTCTAGCAGACTTTTTAAATCCCCAGTTGAATACTGTAGTCCAAAAACACCTTAGAGAGAGAGAGAGAGAGAGAGAGAGAGAGAGAGAGAGAGAGAGAGAGAGGAGCTTAATTGCAAATTCCCAGTTCTGCATTCCTGGTGCCCATCATTAGCAGAAGTGCAAATAAAACAGGAAGCCCTGCACCTGTGCAGATTCCTGCAGAAACTTCAACCCTACCAGAACGGTCAACAGATATACATCCTCTATCTACACCTAGATTTACAGGTATGCACACATGTATATTTTCCATTAAATTAGCAGGTGCCAGGACTGTTGATGTGTCAGAATCCCAAAGCTGAAAAGAAGCACATAGTTGTTTCAGATACATTTCAGGAATGACAGGTTAATAACTTTGCAATCCAAGTGATTATTAGCTACGGAGTCCAAAGACTGGCTTCCTCAGTGTGTATTTTGGTATGCCTCCTTGAAGGCATCTCCTCATCAGACCAGGTGCTGCAATCAGTTGCCTCTGGGCCTCATGTCAAAGACCGGCTTGATATTTTCCTATCCTACCCCATGCGTAACCGTTCAGAAACAAGGGAGGGGAATAACTGCCTCAAGAGGGACTTGGAAAAAATTACCATCTGAGCTTTTCAAAGAGATCTGGAACACCTATGATTCAGCAAATTGAGAGTTACTAAAAGAAATAAAAATCATTTAGTTGCCAGGGCAATGTGTTCCATAAAAATAAACACTCCCACCAAAAACCCATTTCCTAAAGGGTGCCTCCAGGTAATAAATGCCTAATGTATTCTCGTCCCAGTCTAGTGTTCATATGCCATTTTTGTATTCCAACATGAGTTGGTCTATTATTTCCTTCCGTTCCCTTTGCCTGGGTTAGATTAGAGAGGTAGGGTGTTAATGGTGGACTTGATGAAGATTGAAGACCCATTCTGTCCCCCTGGAGACCAGTCTGATTTGAACAAATTGAGGCAAGCGAAGCAGCCCCCTTTCTGTCCTTGGGAGAAAACCTGTTCTATTTCCGTATTTTCAGGCAGGCCTACTCCCCTTTGGAAACAGCAGCAATAGGAAAAAAGTCATACAACAATTTGTGTCCAAGATGGACAAGGACTTCCTAGTGTCATTTGGGCCCAAACCAAGTCAATGCATCCATCCTTTGTCTTCCTCTTTTATTGGGGTTGAATAGGTGATCGAGAAGTGGATCCTGGGAGGGACTGGTTTGAATTGTTGCTGGAGGGTCGATGTGGGAAAGGGACCAGCTGCTGCCCCCCAGGGCTCTCTTCTTCTCCTGATACTCCAGATGCTCCTGATGCTGCTGCCGCTGCTGCTGTGGAGGCTGCTGCAGAGGCTGCTGCAGATGCAGATGCTGCGGAGGCTGCTGCAGATGCAGATGCTGCCACCACCGTGGCTGACCCCCCTGTTGGTGCTGCTGCTGTGGTTTCCTCCTTGTTGTCTTCCTTGTGGGGGCTGCTCTGCTCTGGACATTCAAAGTGTACACAGTGGAATACCTGGAGGAGAGGAGAGAAATGGAGAATCTGGTGAGTAGTGGCCAGGGAGAGTGCTGTGGGATCCTGCAGCAGACCCAGCACCTTCCTAGAAGAGTTACAAGGAAATAAGATTTGCAAGGAGTTATCAGGTAATCTCTGACAACCATTAGATCCAAAATGCTTCAAGATCACACTGCACACAATTAGTTATTCTCAACAAGATCCTGGCATTTCTGATCTCTTTGGCCGCATCTCATCCTTCCTTTCCTTTTGGTCTAAAATCCATGAGTCTTTTTTCCTGGGGTTTTAGGTTTTTATAGCTTGAAGCTGGGACATTAAAATGAGAATACCACCCAACCAAAAACATCCAACAGAAAACACATTTATCTCTAAATGGCTGTATGACTCTACATTCCATTATCCACCTCTAATGCTCAAAGCAAAGGAGTTAAGCCAGAGCACAAAGCTAGTGACATTCAATAACCTTAAACATTGCCACATTTGAAAAATACAACATGGGACAGCAAGTCTGTCCTGTGACTGGAGATCACAAGCACTGAAAGGAATATGAAATGGCCTATATCATCTATAATAAATCCCTTTGGTGTGAAGAAACTAGGACTAACCTGGGTTTGGTGGAGTCACTTTTCCCAAGGATTAAAAGCAAAGAGGGCTCCTCTTCAGACCTAGGACCAAATACATGGGTAGAGTTCGCTGGCCTATGTGCATCCAGTAGATCCCATTAATGACTCAACGTTGTCACCACCATCAGGGATGAAGGACAATTATGCTGTGGCATCAAGCAGGTGGGAGCTGCCACCAACAGTCCTAATAAGGGCAAGAACCTATCTCCTATTCTCTAAGCAATAAGTAAAAACAAGGAGACTCAGGATCAGTGGATTAGTGTCTGAGGCAGCTCCACCAGACTTTTGTTACACAACTATTTCTGTCTGGAAGAAAGGTGAGCAGAGCTAGGTGAAATTTCTTTGTAGCCAAGAGTGCAATTGCAGGCACCTGGAATTCCAGGATTTGCTTTCCATATGTGTATCTGTGTGTTCCTGTGTTGTATACATGCTGAAGGGATCCCCTGAATTATGCTGTAAGTTGCTCAAAATCTTGGGTACAGAGAGCACTGAAGGGAGGGTGGGTGATCACTGTGAAATAATAATAAGGTCAGTGATGGCTTCCTCCTTGACACACCTGTGACCCTCGCTATTTTGGCAGTCAAGTTCACATCAGAGGCTGCAGGTCCTTGGTAGGGTGGTCTGTTGGAAGGATGTTGCTCTAGGGGGTCTTAAGATTGGGGTTCTAACCCTGGCTCTGCTACTTTTGTCATCTGGAATTAGTTATTCCCCTCTCTAGGCCTCAGATACCTAATCTGTTAAAAGGAAGGAGGCTGGACTGCATGATCTGTAAGGTCTCTTCCAGCTCTGAGATTCTGTGACTATATGGATCTATTCAACTCCCACTGTGTTGCCCAGGTCTGGGGCAGACTGTGGGATAAGCTTCAGATTTCAAGGACCTTGTTTAGGAGATAAGACCAATATACTTGAATCAACAACAAAAATACAAAAAATCAGCAGATATGAAATTGCATGTTACAGACATGTTACAGGAACTCAGAGGATGAGAAGACCAATAAAGCCCGAGTAGCCACAGAAGGCTTGCTTCATGGAGGAGGGAGGCCTTCGCCTGATCCTTGAAGGATGGGGAGGATTTGAACAAGAGAAAAGGGGCATTACTGTTGGTGAGGTGATATACTGATTCAACTATTCTGTAGAGCAAGTTGGAAATATGCCCAAAGGACAATAAAACCATGCATACCTTCAAGAAAAGGGGCATACCAGGCAGGGGAACAAGATAAACACAACATGGAAGCTTGGAGAACATAGTATATTTTGAGGGGCAATAGGGCAGCTGGTCTGAGTAATATGGTGGGTGGCTGCTGAAGGGACCATGGAAGCTAGGCAGAAGAATTTAAACTTGATATCATAGGAAATAGGGAGAGGTGGTTTTTTTGTCTTTATTTTTTGGGGAAGAAGGTTAGTTACATGATAAAGGTGGTATTCTAGGAAGATTAATATGGTCGCTGTGTACAAATGGATTAGAGGAGGAAGAAAACTGTATCTGGGGTTGAAAGGCTGTTACAGTAATCCAAGTGTTAACATGATCCCGGTCTAGGATGCTAGGCAGAGAAAATGAAGTGGAAGGGGATGGACAAGACATTTCAAAAGAAAAATGAATGGGATTTGTTGACTAAAGAGACACAGGGGATGAGGGAGAGAGATGAGTCCAAGATGGTTCCCAAGTTTTGACCCTGGATGCCCTGGAGAACAAGAGGTGATGTGACCGACTGGCACACAGAAGTCTTCTCTTAGGGAGAAGTCCAGGCCACCCACAAACAGAGCTTAATACTCTCTACTGCCTTGGTTTTCTCAAACTTTGTTTCAGAGGAAACAAAAGTTCTGTCCCACCCACATACCCTTTACATTAGAATAAAGTTTAGGGGTGGGGAACAGACAAATACATTATCCAATTATGTAATATATTTAAAATAGAACTTCCTTTCTTTTCTTCCTACATCACTCTCTCTCCCACATCCTTGTTCCAACTTATATATTATTCCTGTAAAACTCTGAGTTTCAAAATCTTATAAAAAAGATGAACTGTGCTCCAGGGATCGTCTAACTTGCATTCTTCTTAGTTCTCCAGACTCCGTTTTTGTTGCCATAACCCTGGAGAGCTCATTTCTTTCTTTCCCTAGAGGTGCTGGGCCTTAGATATCGTCCTTTCTGACAATGTTTTCATGGAACAGCTTTACTCCTGCAGCAGTCTCTGTTGTAGTTGCATCCAACAGATTCAGTTAACATTTATTAAGCACCTGCTGTACGCCAGGCAGAAAGACAGGATAGAATTCCTGCTCAAGGAGCTTGTTAACTGGAGGAAGGGGAAGGAGAGAAGACTATACACGCACATAATTGACAAAACTGAGTGGGGCTAAAGAGACTGACCTTGGGGGAATGAGGAGCACAACAGGTATCACTTGAATAGAAAGAGTGGGTGCTCCAGTCTTTCTTAGTGATTGGGTTTGAGGACCTCCTCCTTTCAGAATCCATGCCTGAGCTGTCCATAACTATATCAAAGGCCTAGATGCCAAATCTTTTGTTTCTAGGATCCCACCCAAAATCAATGCTAGGGTCAAATGCACTCAGTCAGTCAACTAGCATTTATTAAGTGCCTACTACGTGCCAGGCATTGTGCTAAATGCTAGGGATAAAAAACAGTAAACAAGCCAAAATCAGTCCCTACTTTTGAGGGGCTCATGGTCCAGTGTGGGAGTTGACATGAAAACAACTATGTATAAACATGCTATATACAGAATAAATTGGAGACAATCAATAGAGGGAAGGCAATAGCATTAAGGAACATCAGAAAAAGAACATGAAGGAATACTAAAAAAAAGAAGAAGGGATTTTAGCGGAGCTTTACAGGAAACCAAGATATGAGGATAAGAAGGTAGAGTACACCAGACATAGGGTACAGTCAGTAAAAATGCCCGAGTCTGGCGGTGGAGTGTCTGCTTCAAAGAATAGTTAGGTCCAGTGTCACTGGATTGCCAAGTATATGGAAGTAAGATGTGAGAAGACTGGAAAAGCAGGAAGAGGCCAGATTATGGAGGGCTTTGAAGGCCAAAGGATTTTATATTTGACCTTGGAAGTAAAAAGGAGCCTCTGGAGTACACTGAAATGAGGTGGGTGGGTGGTCGGGAGAATCAGACTGCAATTTAGAAAGATCCTTCTGACATTTTGACAGGATAGGCTGGAATGGGCAGACCAACTCTCAGGCAGGTGCAGTGGTTCAGGAATGAAGGGATGAAATGAAGTTAGAGCAGTGTTAGAAGGGGAGATGTTACCAAGGCAGAAATAACAGGATTTGGCAACTGATTAAATAATGGGGTGTGAGAGTGAGAAGTTTGTGAGTCTGGGTGACTGGGAGAAAAGAAAAAGAGGGAATTGTTGGGGGAGGGGGAAAGATAATGAGGTAAATGGTACACAATTTGAGTGTCATCTCTGGTAAAGGCAAGGTTTCAAAAGGGCGGTGAGGGTGATAAGCAGTGTCAGTCGTATTACATGACCTATCTTTTTTCCAATCAATCAATCAACCAATTAATATTTATTAAGCATCCACTTCAGTCACGCACTGTACTAAGTGCTGGGGCTACAAAAAGAGGCCAAAGACAATCCCTGTCCTCAAGGGGCTTACAATCTGATGGGGGAGACAAGATGTAAACAGATATATACATGATGAATAGGAAGTAATTAACAGAGGGAAGGCGCTGGAATGAAGGGCTGGGCTGGGATTTTAGCTGAACCAAAGAAGACTTCAAGGTTCCTAGCACTGGAGACTGGAGCAGTGGTGGTGCCACTATCAGAAATGAAGATCCCTGAAGAAAGTGGATTGCACATGTGTTTGTTCTGGGCTCGTTTCATCTGTAGGCTCCACATCAATGCTAAAGCAGGGGCCAGGATCCCAGTCGTGATAAACTGTCATCATTTTAAGCTAAGGTTCAGCACTGCAATTAACATGTTTTTGGATGGCACAGCTTCTTGTACTGGGACCATATATATCCTTTCACTGACATTTCAGTGAAGAACTGGGCCTGATGTACAAAGGACTTGTAACAAGACACCTTAACTCTAGATATACTAAGAGTGTGATATAGAGAAGATACCCTGGTCTCCCTTTCACTCCTTCTGCAGAATGATTTGTACAGCCTTGTATCTATTACGTATCATTCTACATTTTTCTTGTGAATATGGTTTAATCTGTTTTCATTACATATTTCTCCTTTCTCTCTCCTGTCTTTTATCCCATTTGCAGTCTTCTGATTACCTAACTCAGGTGTATGACTGGAGTCCCCCGGTAAGTTTTGAGGGGTTCACTCAGTACACACTGAATTAGCCTGCTTAGAGGTGGCTCTATGGGGAGATCCTGACTTTGCCCTCTAGAATGGGTGAAGGGTGCAGAACCCTTATATTATGACTGAATGTTTGAGTCATCACTGCTCCCTTTTTTTGCAAAGAAATTACAGAAAGTCACTCATATCATTTACTTCAGTAAGTCCATGCAGGAGATATTCTGAAACATGCAGGCAGTGGTTACTACACTCCTGAACTGCCTCCCTGGCTGACTTCTGGGTCTGGCTGGTACACCACAGTGTTTCCTTCCTCCCATTCCGTAACTCATTACTTTGTCCACATTCTTTTCTTTGTGTGCTCCTTCCTCTGTCCCCTCCTTGGTAAGTGGCCCAAACTAGGGCTTTCTATTCCCTTGGGAACCAATGGGATCTGATTTCTTCTTTCCTGAACCTTCCCGTGTAAGCAACACCATTGTGGAAAGGAAGTGACCAAAGCTGAATGGGGCATAAAGGGTGCAGATGCACTATTGATTTATGCAAAGCCATTATCATAGTAGCTGCATTATTTTCTCTTCTCCTTTTCTGCAATCGTGTATCCCATTAGCCTGTTTGATTGCCACTGCATATGAAGCGGGCACCTTCACTGAACCATCTTCAATAGCCTCTGGATCTTTTCCCTGAGAGGAGCTGGCTAATTTAGAATGTAGTCGTGTGTATGAATCCAACACAGCTTTATTCACAAGCCGTGCAGCCTTCTTTGTGGCTGCTGTTTATTGTCATTTTGTCTTTCCTCTTGGAGCTGTAATTCTCACCCTGTTTTGGGTAGTCTGATGCGTTATTTTCCTCCCAATTCTTGGGAGTGATATATATTAATGTGCTAGCCCTTTCTCAGTGATCAGACTAATTCACTGTCTGGCTACTCCCCACTATCTCTTACTAGAGGGATTCCTCAAACACTAATTGCTCATCAGACTTTCAGGTTTTGAGAAGCCAAAGACACTGTCAATTTTCTCAAGTTAACACAGGAATTCTCTGCAAACTGTAGCAAGATTCAGGAAAATTTAATAAATGCTGATCAATGGTTCTACCTTGTTTTCTGGCTTCTCCTAAGTAATTTTCCCTGACAGCTTCCATGTCAACCAATACAAATAGGATTTCTCATCCAGCTTTCAACTTACATTTACACTGTGACATATCTTTATACAATAGATACCTCCTTCTCACTGACACACAGATATCTACCCATAAGTCAGACACAAAGACATGGCTTCTAAATCATGTTATCCTTCCAACTCCCCATGTTTCTTTTGCTGTATGACACAACGCACCCACTCTATTCAATAAATATTAAATGAGGATGATGATGATGGCAGGCAGCTCATCTTAGGTGTTGAAATATGAATACTTTATGGACTTGAGAAATGTTTTATCTCTGCACATTTAAAAACGCAGACCAAGTATTTTTCCAAATATGAAAAAAAATCTTTCTACAAATCGTTTTAATTAAGCACGCTGCAACAATTCATTTATGGGGTAGGGAAAGAGGGCTGGGAAGGATAGTAACAATATTTCTTCCTAGGAACTATTTCTAAGTTGGAAGTAATTTTTTTCAGCCCTGCACCTCAAATCTACATTGCCTTAGGTACGAAAAGACAAAAAAAAATGTCTAAAAATGTTTCTGACATCACTAGACATTAGAGCAGCTTCAGATCCTGGATCCAATGGGCTGCCACTAGGCCCAAGGTTGTTGTTTCTTCTGAATCCCCAAAATGTGACATCTGTTTACATTGTCGCCACGTGGGGATGGTCTGCTTTGAGCAGTTTTTGTCCTGCCTCAGCCCATGAGCTGTTTTTTGGTCATCCTTCTTACTGTCTCCCAATCTTTCTTTGTGGATTCTGAATTCTGCCTGAATAGTCCCCCGACTCTGGCTTGCATTCTGGCTATGCTTTCCTTGCCTCCCCTCCAGAGCTGGACTCTCTTGGACAGGTCTTGCTTTTGTGGACTACAGATTTCTCCATCTCAGTGGCATTCTCTGCTAGGCTGCTGCTGCCCTCTGCAGGCTCCAGGGAAACCTGCAGGTTCACAAAGTTACCCAGGTTAACCCTCAACGTTCTAAGGCCTCGCAGGGGTCAGTGTTTATGTGATTGTACAGGTTTTCAGCTTTGAAAGAATCTTGGGAGTTGGAAGAGAACTTGGAAGGCATCAAATCCCGCTTCCTGCAACATTCAAGAATTCTCCCGACAACATCCAAGAGCAGCAGTCATTCAGTCTGGTTGGGAATCCGCTATGTTCTGAAGCAAATTGTTTCAATACTGAAGAACAAAAAATTATCAGAAAGGCCTTCTTTATACGAGCTGAAACATGCTTCCTCCTAATTGCCAGGTTCTCTTCCACTTTTGGGGGAAAAGATGTCTACCCTGAACGTCTCCATTTCAGCCTCTTACAATCTAGCATCAGGTTTTAACACAGTGATACAATTTCTTCCTCAAAGGTCACCAATAATTTTCTAATTCTCAAAGCCATATAACAATACTCCTCATTTTCTTTGACCTCTCCTGCAGTCTGTGATATCAATAGCTCTAATTTCTTTTGGGCACTGTCTCCTTCTGAGCTTTATAGGTACCACAGTCTTCTAATCATTCCCTTTTCTGCCTCATTCACTAGCTCCCCACCTTCTCAAACCCTAACCAAATTTCCTTAAGATTCTGTTCTTTGTCATATCCTTTGGTCTCCTCTCTTTTCTCTCTATAACTTGGCAAACTTATTTACTCCCAATGCTTCAACTATCATCTCTACATAGATGGTTCCCTAAAAGTATGTTTCTAAACCTTGACCTTTCTTCTGAGCTCTATTAATCAGTAAGCACTTATTAAGTGCCTACTATGTGCACTTCATATTCTATTAGGGGAGATATATACATCCATAAGTACACAAGTATGTATCAAAATAGGTCCAAGTAGTTTTGAGAGGAAGGGCTCTGGCAGGTGGAATGGGAGAGGGGGAGCCAATAGAGGCCAGGAAGGATTCTGAGAGGTAAAGGTGAGGAGGAAACACATTGCAAAGTTTGAAGACAAATGCAAAAGCATAGAACTAGGAGACTGGGTATCTTCTGTGACGAGCAGCAAGACAGCCCAACTAGCTGGATCCTAGAGGATAGAGGCGATGACTGCAGAGGGAGGCTGGAGAAATTGGTTGGGAAGGCTTTTCAATGTCAAACAGAGTTTAGACTTGATCTTAGATGCCATAGGGTTCCACTAAATTTAATCAAGATGGGGAGTGACCATGCAGACCCGCACTTGAGGAAGATCACTTTGGGTAACTTGGGGTAGCTTGAAGATAGAGAGGAGTGAGGTAGTGAAGGTAGATGCTGTGAAGGTAGAAATGACAGGATCTGACAACTGATTTGATATGTGGGGTGAAGGGCAGGGAGCTGATGATGTCACCAACACTGACAATAATCTATGACACTGGAAGGATGGTGGTGCTCTTGGCATAAATACAAAAATTCATATGAATGATGGATTTTGGGGGGAAAGTAGAGACTTCTGTTTTGGACGTGTTGAACTGAAGATGTCCATAAAACATCCAATTTGAAATATCCACTGGGTAGGTGTGTAGTGGTAATTTAATTGGAAAATCTTTCCTATTCATTAATAGGCCTACTAAGTTACATGGAGCCTGTGTTGGGAGCAGTTTGCTGAAAGGGTGGAGCAGAACTGGGAAGAAGTGAGTGAGGGTAGTTGGGTCAGAGGGGGGAGGATGCAGGCAGGCATGCGTGGGAGGGTTCAGGCTTGTCAGTGTTTGCTTGTGAGAAAGCCCTGTTGGAGGAAGGAGGCTTGGAATGGTTCTGCTCCCTGGGGTGATCATGTTTATTAATTTCTTGGTCACCATGACAGATTTTGCTTTCTGGTTCTGGGATTTGACTTTCTAGTGTCTAAATAAATGCTTTTCTTCTGCCTTCCATATGGGGAGTCTTTTATATTTTGAGATTGAGAACTATGCTGGCTTATTCATAGTCATCACCAATGCTGTGAATATTGCCTTGGTGATACAAGGTGGTAAAGCAAGACTGAACCTCAGAATTGAGACTAGGGCTGGAAAGAGACTTGTTGATATTGTCAAACACAACAAAAGCCATGGGAGTTGATGAGATCACCAAACTAAGTAGTATAGAGGGATAAAAGAAGAGGGTCCAGAATAAGGTCACAATACGGACCCAATGAAGGAGTGTTTAGACAGGTTACAAGGAAAATCTGGAGACTGCAGTGTCATGGAAACCAGAATAGAAAAGTATCCAGGAGGAGAGGTTGGCCAACAATACCAAATGCTTCAGAAAGATCAAAAAAGATGAGGATTGAGAAATGGCCATTAAATCTGACAATTAAGAGATCAAAGGAAACTTTAAAGAGAGCAGTTTTAGTTGAGAGATGAATTTGGAAGCCAGACTACATGGAGTTGAAATGTAAGAGGAAAGAGAGTGAGAGCAATGGATAATGCAGCAGTCAGAAAAATTAATTCAATCTTGTGTTGTATTAAGAGGGTCACAGTTGACATGAATGAAGAGGTGACATTTCCATTGCAGTATGCTCCTGACAGAAATCACCAGGAATATTGTGTTTGGTTCTGGGTGCCAGTTTAAGAAGGACATTGTTAAGTAGGAGAATGTCCAAAAGAGGGCAACCAAGATGGTCAAGGGTCTTTAGTTACTGGCATATGAGGACTAGTTGAAGGAAATAGTCAGCTTGGAAAAAAGATGACTCAAGAAGTATCAAGTATTTGAAGACCTGCTTTGAATTTGTAAAAAGAACAATTTTTTTTTTCAGTTCCAAATTCTCTCCTCCCCCCCTCCCACTCATTGAGAAGCCAATAAATACAACACCGATTACAAATATGAAGTCATGTAAAACAAATTTCTACATTAGTTATGTTCCAGAACAAAAGACTGAAAGAAAAATATGTTGCAATCTGCATTCTAAATTCACCAATTCTCTATCTGGAAATGGGTCCTTTGAAATTGTAGTGGGTTACTATATTGATCAGAATTATTTTTTCTCCTTGTGTGAAATGATTTAATTCTCATGGTAAAAAGTGTTTGATAAATATACTTATGCATATATACATATGTCCTATATCCATTTTTCTGGCAATGTATTTATGAATTTTTCACTTTAATCATTTTTGAACTATTAACCTTTTGCTAATCAAGATGAAAAAAAATTCTAGCAATTAAAAAAAAAACATGTTAAAATTTATCCTTTGACTTTGATCCCCTTAATCTCTGAACTCAAATAGGTAGATTTATATCAGAGGAAGCCTTAAAAGACTGGTTATTTTTTTATTCATTTTGTCTTCACTTAAGCGTTTCCTCTGGGAAACTACCAAATATATAGAAGCTATCGGTGGTACTGAGATTTCTTAGGATATGGCCAACAAGTCCCTTGCTCCTAGGCAATCAATAAGAAAACTTTTTAAAAAAGAAAGAAGGAATAAACCGCTGGGCCCAGGGAAACTTACAAAATGTGACCAAAAAGATATACTGGAATCACAGAGAGCTCTCATAATAACCCATACAATCTTTGACATTCTAGCAAAATTCCTTTTCTTACTTGCCCCAAACTACCTTTTCATACTTACTATCATTATTATTTACGAATCACATTAATTTATGTATTAGTTTCCTGTGATGTAGTTTATTTTTTCCCCACTTAATAGTATTTTATTTTCTCCAATTACATGTAAAGGTAGTTTTTGGTACTCATTTTTATAAGATTTTGAATTCCACACTTTCCTTCCTCCCTCCCTTCTCTAAGACAGCAAGCAAGCTGGTATAGGTTATACATGTACAATCATGTTAAACATATTTCCACATTGGTCATGTTGTGAAAGAAGACTCAGAGCAAAGGGAAAAACCATGAGAAAGAAAAAAAAACAAACCAAAAAACAGAAGTGAAAATAGTATGTTTTGATCTGTATTCAGTCTCTATAGATAGAATTTTCCATCATGAGTCTTTTGGAACTGTCTTGGATCATTGTATTGCTGAGAGGAGCTAATTCTCTCATAGTTGATCATCACACAGTGTTGCTGTTACGGAGTACAATGTTCTCCTGGTTCTGCTCCCTTCACTCGGTATCAGTTAATGTAAGTCTTTTCAGGTTTTTCTGAAATCTGCCTGCTCATCATTCTTATAGCACAATAGTATTCCATTATATTCATATGCCACAACTTGTTCAGCTTTTCCCCAACTGATGGGCATCCTCTCAATTTCTAATTCTTTGCCACCAAAAAAAAAAAAAGCTGTTATAAATATTTTTGTACATGTGGGTCCTTTTCCCTTTATGATCTCTTTGGGATATAGACCTAATAGTGACATTGCTGGATCAAAGGGTATGTACAATTTTATAGCCCTTTGAGCATAGTTGCAAACTGCTCTCTCCAGATCAGTTCACAACTCCACCAACAGTGCATTAGTGTCCCTATTTCCCCAAATCTCCAACATTTATTATTTTCCTGTTCTTCATGTTAGTTAATGTGATAGGAGTGATGTGGTACCTCAGAGTTGTTTTTGATTTGCATTTCTCTAAACACTAGTGATTTAGAGCATTTTTTTCATATGACTATAAATAACTTTCATTTTTTTATCTGAAAACTGCCTATTCATATGCTATGACCATTTGTCAATTGGGGAATGACTTATATTCTTATAAATTTGACTCAATTCTCTATATATTTGAGAAATGGGGTCTTTATTAGAAACACCATAAAAATTTCTTCCCAGCTTTCTGCTTTCTTTCTAATCTTAGTTGTGCTAAAAATCTTTTCAATATAATATAATCAAAATTATTAATTTTGCATTTCATAATGTTCTCTATCTCTTGCTTGGCCATAAATTCTTCCCTTCTCCAGATCTGACAGGTAAACTATTCCTTGCTCTCCTAATTTGCTTATGATATCACCCTTTATGTCTAAATCATGTACCCATTTTGACCTTATCTTGGTAATATAGTATGAGATATTGGTCTATGCCTAGTTTCTCTCATGGTGTTTTTCCAGTTTTCCCAGCAATTTTTGTCAGATAGTGAGTTCTTATCCCAGAAGTTGGAATCTTTGGGTTCATCAAACAAAACAGCAGTAGATTACTATAGTGATTGATTACTATGTCTTGTGTACCTAACCTATTCCACTGATCCACCACTCTATTTCTTAGCCAGTACCAAATAGTTTCGATGACTGCTGCTTTATAATATAGTTTTAGATCTGGTACAGCTACGCTACCTTCCTTTGCATTTTCTCCCCATTTAATTCCCTTGATATTCTTAACTCTTTATACTTCCAGATAAATTTCATTATTTTTTCCTAGCTCTATAATTTTTTTTAAGTAGTTTGATTGGTATAGCACTGAATAAGTAAATTAATTTTAGGTAGAATTGTCATTTTTATTAATTAGCTCAGTCTACCCATGAGCAACTACTATTTTCCCAGTTATTTACATCTGTCTTTATTATTTGTGTGAAGTGTCTTGTAATTGTGTTCACATAATTCCTGGGTTTGTCTTGGCAGGTAGACTCCCAAATATTTTATATTGTCTACAGTTATTTTAAATGGAAAATCTCTATTTCTTGTTGTCAGGCTTTGTTAGTAATATATAGGAATGCTGATGATGTATGTGGGTTTATTTTACATCTTGCAACTTTGTTAAAGTAGTTATTTCAAGTAGTTTTTTAGTTGATTCTCTAGGGTTCTCTAAGTATATCATCATACCGTCTGCAAAGAGTGAAGCTTTGTTTCCTCAATGCCTATTCTAATTCCTTCCACTTCTTTTTCTTATCTTATTAATGAAGCTAACATTTCTGGTACAAAATTGAATAATAGTGGTGGTAACAGACATCCTTGTTTTATCTATGATCTTCTTTGGAAAGCTTCTAGCTTATGCTCATTACATATAATGCTTGCTGAAGGTTTTAGATAGATGCTACTTATAATTTTAAGGAAAACTCCATTTATTCCTATGCTTTCCAGTGTTTTTAACAGGAATAGATTTCCTTTTGTCAAGAGTTTTTTCCTGCATCTATTGAGATAATCATATAATTTCTGTTAGTTTTGTTATTGATATGGTCAGTTATACTGATAGTTTTCCTAATACTGAACCAGCTCTGCATTCCTGGTATAAATCCCACCTGGTCATATATTATTATCCTCATGATAAACTGCTGCAATCTCTTTGCTAATATTTTATTTACAATTTTCACATCAATATTCATTAGGGAAAATGGTTTATAATTTTCTTTCTCTGTTTTGGCTCTTCCTGTTTTAGGTATCAGCACCATAACTGTGTCACAAAAGGAATTTGATAGGACTTCTTGTTCACCTATTTTCCTAAATAGTTTATACAGTATTAGAATGAACTGTTCTTTAAATGTTTGGTAGAAATCACTTGTAAATCCATTTGGCCCTGGAGAATTTTTCTCAGGGAGTTAACTGATGGCTTGTTCAATTTCTTTCTCTAAAGTGGTGTTATTTATTTTATTTCCTCTTCTGTTAATCTGGGCAATTTACATTTTTGCAAATATTCATACATTTCACTTACATTGTCAGATTTATTAGCATATGGGTGGGCAAAATAGTTCCTAATTATTGCTTTAATTTCCTCTTCATTGGTGGTTAATTCACCCTTTTCATTTTTGTTATTGGTAATTTGGTTTTCTTCTTTCTTTTTTTAAATCAAATTAACCAAAGATTTATCTATTTTATTGTTTTTTTTGCCATAAAGCCAGATCTTGGTTTCATTAGTTCAATAGCTTTTTTACCTTCAATTTTATTAATTTCTTCCTTGATTTTCAGAATTTTAAATTTGGTATTTAATTGGGGATTTCAAATTTGTTCTTTTTTCCAGATTTTTTAGTTGCATCCCCATTTCATTGATCTCATCTTTCTCTATTTTATTCATGTAAGCTTTTAGAGATATAAAATTCCCCCTAAGAATTGTTTTGGCTGCATCCCATAAATTTTGGTATGTTGTCTCATTGTTATTCTCTTTGATGAAATTATTGACTTTCTCTGATTTGTTGTTTGACCCACTCATTCTTTAGGATTTGATTATTTATTTTCCAACAAATTTTTAATCTATCTTTCCATGGCCCTTTATTACATTTAATTTTTATTGCATCATGATCCGAAAAGGATGCATTTAATAGTTCTGATTTTTGAGATTTTTATGCCCTAATACATGGTTAATTTTTGTGTAGGTGTCATGTACCTCTATCCCTATTCAACATTCTCCAGAGGTCTATCATATCTAACTTTTCTAAAATTCTATTTACCTTCTTTATTGTTTATTTTGTGGTTAGATTTATCTAAAGTTCTGAGAGAGGGAGGTTGAGGTCCACCACTAATACTGTTTTGCTGTCTATTTTTTCTTCTAACTCCCTTAACTTCTCCTATAAGAATTTTGATGCTATACCACTTGGTGCATGTGTGTTTAGTTTTGATATTACTTCATTGTTTATGGTATTTTTTAGCAAGATATAGTTTCCTTCCTTATCTCTTTTAATTAGATCTATTTTTGCTTTTCCTTTGTCTGAGATCAGGATAGCTAACCCTGCTTTTTTTTTTTTTTAACTTCAGCTGAAGCATAATAGATTCTGCTCCAGCCTTTTACCTTTGCTCTGTGTGTATTATTCTGCTTCAAATGTGTTCCTTGTAAACAACATATTGTAGGATTCTGGCTTTTTATCCACTCTGTTTCCGTTTCTATTTTATGGGAGAGTTCATCCCATTCACATTAACAATTATGATTACTAACTGTGTATTTCCCTCCATCCTATTTTCCCCCTAGTTACTGCTTTTCTCATTCCTTTCACCCTGTCCCTCCTCACCAGTGTTTTGATTCTGCCTATTGCCTCCCTCCCTCAATATGCCTTCTCTTCTTCTCTTCTATCAGTCCCTTCCCTCCCTTTTCTTTTCGTTTTACCCTCCTATTTATATTTTTAGGACCGAGTGTGTATGTCATTCCTTCTTTGAGCCAAATCCTAAGAGAGTAAAGTTCAAATAATATTCACCCCTCCCTTTATTCCCTGTAATGTAATAGATATTTCATGCCTCTTCATGTGATATAATGTGCCCTATTCTGCCTTCCCCTTTCTTCTTTTTCCATTACAATCCCTTTTTATCCACCCCCATAATTTTTATGTCATCACATCAAAGTCAATTTATACCCACACCCTCTGTCTATATATATTCCTTCTAACTGCCCTAATAGAGATGCAATTCTCAAGAGTTACAAGTATCACCTTCCCATATTGGGATGTAAACATTTTACCCTTATTGAATGACAGGTTTTTTCTTTTCTGTTTACCTTTTTATGCTTCTCTTGAGTCTTGTATTTGAAGATCAATTTTCTGTTCAGCGCTGGTCTTTTTATCAGGAAAGCTTGAAAGTCCCCCTTTTCACTGAATGCCCATCTTTTCCCCTAAAATATTATACTCAATTTGCCTGAGTAGTTGATTCTTGGTTGCAATCTAAGCTCCTCTGCCTTCTGGAATATCATATTCCAAACCCCCTGGTTTTTTAACATAGAAGTTGCTAAATCTTGTATAATTCTGATTATGGTTCCCTGATAATTAAATTATTTCTTTCTGGCTACTTGCAGTATTTTCTCTTTGACCTGATAATTCTGGAATTTGGCTACAATATTCGTTGTATATTGAACTGTATTGAACTCTTTCAGGAAGTGATCAGCAGATTCTTTCAATGAATATTTTACACTCTGGTTATAGGATATCAGGTCAGTTTTCCTTGAAAATTTTTTGAAAGATGCTGTCCAGGCTTTTTTTTTTTTATTGTGTCTTTCAGGAAGTCCAATAATTCTTAAATTATCTCTCCTTGATCTATTTTCCAGGTCAGATTTTTTTCTAATGAGGTATTTTTCATTCTCTTCTATTTTTTCATTCTTTTGATTTTATTTGACTAATTCTTGAAGTTTCACTGAGTCATTAGCTTCCATTTGCCCAATTCCAATTTTTAAGGAATTATTTTCTTTAGTTAGCTTTTGTATCTACTTTTTCATTTGGCCAATTCTACTTTTTAAGGAGGTGTTTTCTTCAGTTTTTCCATTTAGACAATTGTATTTTTAATGGAAGTGCTCTAGCCAATTTTTGTCCTTTTCTAAGCTGTTGACTCTCTCTTGCATAACTCTCATTTCTTTTCCCACTTTTTCTTCTACCTCTTATTTTAAAAATCTTTTTTGAGCTCTTCCAAAAAGACTTCTTAGGCGTGAGACCAATTCATCTTCTACTTTGAGGCTTTATATGTAGGTGTTTTGACACTTTTGTCCTTTCCTGAGTTTGTGTTTTGATCTTCCCTGTTGCCATAGTAGATTTCCCATAATTTTTAAATTGTCTCTCCTGGATCTATTTTCCAGGTCAGTTGTTTTTTCCAATGAGATATTTCACATGATCTTCCATTTTTTCATTCTTTTGGTTTTGTTTTGTGATTTCTTGGTTTCTCATAAAGTCATTAGCCTCCATCTGTTCCATTCTAATTTGGAAAGAACTATTTTCTTCAGTGAGCTTTTGAACCTCCTTTTCCATTTGGTTAATTCTGCTTTTGAAAGCATTCTTCTCCTCATTGGCTTTTTGAACCTCTTTTGCCAATTGAGTTAGCCTATTTTTCAAGGTGTTATTTTCTTCAGCATTTTTTTGGGTCTCCTTTAGCAAGGTGTTGACCTGCTTCTCATGCTTTTCTTTCATCTTTCTCATTTCTCTTCCCAGTTTTTCCTCCACCTCTCTTATTTGATTTTCAAAATCCTTTTTGAGCTCTTCCATGGCCTGAGCCCATGGTACATTTATTTTGGATGTGTGGGATACAGAAGCCTTGACTTCTGTGTCTTTCCCTGACGGTAAGCACTGTTCTTCCTCATCAGAAAGGAAGGGAGGAATTATTTGTTCACCAAGAAAGTAACCTTCTATAGTCTTATTTTTTTTCCCTTTTCTGGGCATTTTCCCAGCCAGTGACTTGACTTCTGAGTTTTCTTTCTATACCCACCATGCCTCCAGATCCATCCAGCCAGTGCTTGGGGTCTGAGATTCAAATGCTGCTTCCCAGCCTCAGGGCTTTGGGCGGGGGCAGGGCTGCTATTCAGTGTGAGATTAAGTTCAGGTGCTCAGGTGGGGGCAGGGCTGCCACTTGGGGCTCAGTTCCCTCAGGGGGTTTATGCAGAGACCTTCAACAATGAATCGGGGCTCCTGCCTGCTTTGGGAGCCCTGCTCTGCTGCCACCTCCACTGCTGCCACCTCCACTGCTGCCTCCCGAGGGGGCCTGAGTCATGGAGACACCCCACTCCCCTCTCGACCAGCCAAAGAGACCCTCTCACCGACCCTTTTCACCTGTGGGTGGAGGGACCTGCGTGGCCCCTGGAGATTCCGTCCCTGAAGCCTGCTTGGATCTGCTCCTCTCAGTGCCCCACAGCCAAGGCAGGGCTGGGCTCTGCTCCAGGTCCAGTGTGCGATGGATGGACCTTTCGCGTCAGGTTTTCAGGTCTCTCTGGAACAGAAATCTCGTCTGCTCCATTGTTCTGTGGCTTCTGCTGCTCCAGAAGTTGTTGGGAGTTCTTCTTTACAGATATTTTATGGGCTGTGGGTTCGGAGCTAGCATATGTGTGTCTTTCTACTCGCCATCTTGGCTCTTCCCCGCCATAGTAGATTTCTATGATCAGACTTCTTTTCTGTTTTTTACTCATTTTAGCCTATTTCTTTAATTAAAACTGAGTTCTGCTCTTGTGGCACGAGGGACAATGTCCCAAGCTTCTTGGGGGGCAGGGGAGGAGGCAGAGGCCTTCTCACTGACTTTCTGCTGGAGGCTTTGTGTGCTGGCAGCTTGCCCACCACCCTGGGGTGGCCCAGCCCAATTGTATCTGTTGTGTAGGGGGTTCCTGGGCTGACAGTTTACCTTCTTTGGTGGTTACTGTGTTAATTTGCTTCTGCATATCGTATATCTGATCTGTTCCACTGATCAGGCACTCTTATTTCTTACCCAGTACCAAACTGTTTTGATGATTGAAGAATGAAAAAATAGAAGAGAATGAAAAATACCTCATTAGAAAAAAATCTGACCTGGAAAATAGATCAAGGAGAGATAATATAAGAATTAAATTTGATGACTGAACAATTCTATAGTATTGGTTTGAGATCTGATAGTGCTAGGACTCCTTTCCTAATTTCTTCATTAATTCACTTAATATTTTTGATCTTTTGTTCCTCCAGATGAATTTCATTATAATTTTTTCTAGGTAAATAAAGTAATTCTTTCATAGTTTGACTGGAATGGTATTAAATAAGTAAATTAATTTAGGTAGCTTTGCCATTTTTATTGTTTTGGCTCAGTCTACCCATGGGCAGTTACTATTTCTCCAAATATTTAGATCTATCTTTGTGTGAAGTATGTTTTGTAACTGTGTTCATGTTGTTACTATGAGAAGACTTCCCCAAATTTTATATTGTCCATAGGTATTGTCAATGGAATTCCTCTATTTCTTTCTGTTTGATGTTGTTGGCAATATAAAAAAAATGTGGATGATTTATACAGGTTTATTCTATATCCTCCAACTTTGTTGAATTTGTCAATTGTTTTGATTGATTTTTTTTTTTTTACTTGACTCTCTCTGGTTCTCTAAGTAAACTATCATATCATCTGCAAAAAGTGATAGTTTTGTTTCTGTTGTCTATGCTTATTCCTTCAATTTCTTTTTCTTGTCTTATTGCCATAGCTACACAGTATTTTAATACAATACTGAGGAGTAATTGTGATCTTTGCTTCACCTCCAGTCTCAATAGGAAGGTTCTAGCTTGCCTCCATTACAGAAAATGCTTGCTCTTGGTTTTGGATAGATACTACTTATCATTTTATGGAAAGCTCTATTTATTACTATACTTTCTAGTGTTTTGCTTTTTTAAAAAAAAAACAAACGGAATGGAGATCGTATTTTGTCAAAAGCTTTTCCTGCATTTGCTTTGTATTTGAAGGGCTATCATGCAGAAGTAGTACACTTGCTCTGTCTGGCTCCAGAGAGCAACAAGAATCAGTAGGTGGAAGTTGCAAAGAGGCACATTTCAGCTTGATATCATAAAAATGGTGGCTGTCCAAAAGGACAGCCTTAAGAAGTGAGTTTTCCCTCCTTAAAGATCTTCTACTGGGGCTGGCTGCTTTTTATATATCAGAGTGGGTATTCTTTTTGTGAATGGTTTGGACAAGATGGTTGATGAAGGATCTCCTTACTCTCAACATCTGTGATTCTAGTGTAGAGTGCTTTTTTTAGTCTGAGGGGATGACAGAGTCTAATGAGTGCTTTTTAAGGGAGGGGAAAACTTGAGTGTATTTGTGGGCAGCAGGGCCAGGGGTGGACATGATTAGAGGCAGGAAAGATACATACCCATATCCTGACATCTCTTTAAAAATCTTCAAAATCAAACTGTTCAAAACTTATTATCTCTCCTCCCAATAAAACTGCTCATTTAGTCTTTGCTATTTTTTCCCCAATATCTCATGCTAATAACTTTGCTGTTAACTCTTCTATTCCTTCATCTCCCTCACTTCTCATATCCAATCTTATTCCGTCTACCTTCTGCAATACCATGCCCCTCCCTTTTCCAAATCTCACTGTTCCTCCTCTACTAAAATAAATCCTTATTCTTTATCTCATGGATGATTGTAACAGTCTAGCAAATATTTCTCCACTCTCTGCCCTCCTCCAATCTACTCTGCCCACTGATGTCAGAGGAGTCTTTGAAAGACTCAGTCTCATTACTCCTCTGCTCACACATCTTCAATAGCTCCTCAATGACTGCTGAGGGAAATTCAAACTACTTTGGCTAGCATTCAAGGGCCTTCACTATGGCACCATCCTACCTTTCCAACACTCCAACTGAGGCAGCTAGGTGGTACAGTGGATAGAGTGCTGGGCCTAGAGTCTGGGAGACCTGAGTTCATATCCAGCCTCAGATATTTACTAGCTGTGTGATCCTGGGCAAGGCATTTACCCATTGCCTACCTTGGTTTCCTCAACTGTAAAATGGAGACAACAACAGAACCTACTTCCAAGGGTTGTTTTGAGAATTGAATGACAGTATTTGTGAAGTGTTTAGCCCAGTGTCTAGCACAAACCAGGTGTTTAATCAATGCTTGTTCCCTTCCAAATATGCTTTTCTATGTCTATGCCTCTGATCACGCACACTATTCCCCATTCCTGAGTTGTTCTCTTTCCCTGTCTTTGCCTGAATTCTTATCCATCCTTAAAGTCAAATTTAAATGTTATCTTATCCATGAACTTATTTTTATCTTACCTCTTCCTCTTCAACTCCCCCCATCCCCTAATTCCTTAGTTGCTCACAACATGTTCCACAAATCATTTTGTACCTCCTGTAACGCACCTGTGCTTTTAATGCACTTTGCTTTGCTCTCCTGTCCTCTCCTGATCTTAAACTTTAAACCTACTGCATTCTGAAGTCCACAGACTGGGTCCCTGCCCAAACTCCACTTAAGGGCCGTTTCCCAGACTCTTCCTGGCTAAAGAGTGATTATCAATTGTAACTATTTTCCTTCCCTTCCAGCTTGATTTAGTTATTTTCTTTTGCTCATTAAAGAGGCCACTCCCTGACTACTTCTTAAACAGGCCCAATCACTATATGGACCTTACATCACTCTACGAGAGAATCTGAATAGGCCCAAGGCCAAAGAGGCAAAGGTTTCCCATTTCATCCTGGGCTGTCTCCAGTCATCCTGATGAATATCTGGTCACTGGATTCAGATGGCTCAGGAGGAGAAAGTGAGTCTGGTGCCCTTGTACAGCCCTCCCTCACTCAAAACAAAGTCAAGTGCAAGTCATCTCATCATTTCTCTGATGTCATGGTCCTCTTCGAAAATGAAGGACAAACACAACAATGCACCTGTGTATTACTAGAGTTATCTGTGCATGTCACATCTTTTCACTGGATTATAAACTCTGTGAGGGGACAGATCATGTCTCAACTAAATGCTGTTAACTCCCCCTGTGCCTAGCACAATGCTTTGCACATAGTAGGGACTTGAAATATTTGCTAAGTTGAATTTCACATTTTTTTGTCTAAAAATGCTTCCACTTTCACATTTGATCTCCCTACACCGTCTGGCATGCTATGACGCAAAATCTGCCAGAATACCAATACTGGAAAGACCCTGGGAAAAGAGACCCTGGGTCATTTCAGATAATGCTTTTTTTGCACATCTGCTGCCCGAGTAGCAGTGAGAAAAATTACATGCTCATGACACTTTCATTATGGAGTCAGGATTATGTAATCCAGACTTATGTGCTGGGATTTCAGAAACCGTGTCAGCCTTTTCTTGACTATTTTTTAAAACAGAAAAGAGCAAATAAATATAAAAGATCTAATTTATTAGATTCCAGTGGCTGCCTGAGCCTTCTTCAAGACACAAAAGTACCTTAATTACTGCTACCCTTTTCTCTAGACAGATGACAAGAGAACTCAGTTGACAACCCCAACCAATCCCTTTATATTTTACATAAACTTCCTTGGATATCTCTTTATCTTAACTAGCAAGATTTTTCTGTGCATCTGGAGATGGGCTGTTTGTGTTTGCTCTGTCTGGAACAGCAGCCTGCTCCATGAGAGCATGTACACTTCAAGCCTACCTTACTGCAAGGCTCAGCAGTAAGATAGCACTGGAGTTTATCAGCATAAGCTGGAGACTTCAATTTATCACACTGATCAGGACCAGCTCCTACGTGTTTACCTGTAGCAGGTACTTTTTCTCAAGTTAGTCCCTTGCTTGCAATTAACAGTCATGGCAATGCTCCAATACACTGTGGTTACATGGCTGAGTGTTTGAAACTGACTGGTAATCAATGCTGCGTCGCTTTCATCTCTTTTGTATCCATTCAGGTACTCATTTTCTGATAAAATCTTCCATAGCATATTGAAGTCCAAGTACAGACAGCCATAAAAACATCCTTTTTTTGAGTAATAGTATGACTTTGTATTAATTTTTTTTCACTGTGCTCTTTTCTTTTTACAGCTTAGACAGCATGGTCTTGATGGAGAGTCTCCAAAGACCTGGCAAATCCAGTGGTGTTTCCCCTTTTCTTTCTAGTTCTCTCTTAAGTCACAGATACCATACTGTTGGCCTCTCTCATCTCAATCAGCCAATCCATCAACAAACATTGATTAAGTATCTACTACATGTAAGGCACTATGCTAGGCTCTGAGGATAAAAAGCCAAAAAAAGTTGCATTTCTCCTGTTTTCAAGGAGCTTACCTTCTATCAAGGGAGAGAACATGTACACATATGGGGCAGAATATCCCAGGCACTGTCAATGCAGAAGCACAAAGGTGGGAGGTGGAATGGTGTATGTAAGGAATGCACGCACATATGAATAAAAGCCTTTATTGAGTGCTTACTATGTACAAAGCTCTGTGCTAAGTGCTGGGGACACAGATACAAAAGTGAGAGCCACTGCTCTCCAGGAACTTCTCTTCTAATGGGGGAGACAAAGCAGATGGTTTCTGCTGAAAAGTCAAATGAAAATGTCCCATGGTCCTTAAAGTGCAGCAGCAAAGCAGATAGCAATACCTTTTCTTCAATGTTCTTTCCCCTGACAAAATGATATGGTTTCTTGTGCTGAACCATCTGATAGTGCCAAAAACTTTGGTGATAAGACTTTCTTTCCTGGATCTTCAGTAGCAGTGGCTTCAGTGCCTACCTGGAGGGGCTGCTTCCCAGGCTGGTGGCTGTGGAGATTGGGCTATGAGCATCGCCATTCCCAGGGCTCTAGAGCTCTGGGTCCTGGGCTGACTCCACATGGAGCTTTGGGGAGATGGTGGTCAAGGGCGGGCATTGGGCTTGCTGGGACACACTGCCCCCTACCTCTCTCAGGTTGCCCCAAGGCTTTAGCTAGGCTGGTGTGTCTGTTTTTTGTGCAGCATTGGGTAGGGGTGGCTGTCCTCTTCTCCACGGGGGTTGCTTTTATGGGAACAAGCATAAGGGCTGGGCTGGAAGCAGAGCCCGGGCCTGAGGAGTGCTGTCACGGCCAGGACTCCTGCACCCATCTGATGGGGGTGGTAGTTTACCCCTTCATCTTTCATCATCTATCTCTCTTGCTGGTAGTGATTGATTACTAAGGTGGGCCCCTTCTCCACAGCAATGGCTGTGGGGGCTGGGTTGGAAGTTAGGTCTGGTGGTTTGGGGGACACTGCTCTTTGGCTCAGGGTCCTGGGTTGTCTCCATCAGCATGATAAAGCTCAATGATAACTCAAAAGAAAGGATTTCAATGGAACTTTCAGTTCCAAGAAGAAATTTCTCAGTCTCAGTGGAGTAAGCTAGGGATAGGGACATGACTGAGGTGCCAGCTCTTCTACATGCTGGATTCTTCTGAGTCTTTCTTTTCCTGTAGAGACCCAAAAAGAGTCTGCAAGAAGGCCACTTTGGCTAGACTACAGTGTGTTTGAAGGGAAACAATTTGTAAAGACTCTGGGAAAGTACACTGTAGTTAGGTTGTGAGGGCTTTAAATGGCAAACATGGGAGTTAATATTTTGTTATGGAGGCACTAAGGAGCCACTGTAGCTTCCTGAGCAAGGGAGTGACACAGTCAGACTGTGCTTTAATATTATCACGTGGAGAGCTCTGTGCATTGATGGATGGGGGGGAGAGATCTGAGGAAGGGGGACCAATTAGGAAGCCAATGAAAAATCCCAGGGAGAGGTGATGATGGTGTGAACTACAATGGTGGCTATGGGAGTAGAGAGGAGGGGGAAATGAGACCAATGTTGTGGAAGGAGAACAGATTCTAAATACCAACTAAATGGATATGGGATAACAGATAATAGCAACTAAAGGAGATACTGAAGATGACTCTGAGGTTGTGAACCTGGGTCACTGGAAGGATGGTGAAGCTAGAAAAATGAATAGATGTGAGGGGAAAGATAACATGGACAAGTTGAACTGGAGATGCTTGTGTAAAATTCAATCTGAAATGTTCAGCAGGCAGTAGGACAGGGGACTGGAGCTCAGGAGAGAGGTAAGAACTGGACAGAACAGATCTGTAGAGAGGTGATGACAGAGTTGATGAAGTCACCAGGACGGAAGACACTTGAGGTTCACTTGCATTTAGTGAGCACATTTACAGCGGATGATCCAGCAAGAGAGACTCAAAAGCAGCAGCAAGTCAGGAAAAGAACGAGGGAGAGGAGTACAACAAAAACCCCGAAAGAAGAAGATATCTAGGAGAAGCATTAAACAATGCAAAATTCTATTGAGATGTCAAAAAGGACAAGCACGGATTGAGAAAAATTTAACAGATTTGGCAAATAAGAGGTTACCTATACCTTTGCAAGGAGAGAGGCAATGAAAGAGACTTTTTTCTAGGAGTTTGTAAAAAGGAGGATAATGGTTTGAGAGGGTGTGATATCATTCCAGGGATGCTGTACTCTCTTGTTTTTCCTCAGGGAATCACAGAGCACTGGAATTTTTGAGCTTGAAGGAGGAACCTTAAAGTCAGTGAGTCCAGCCTCCTCATTTAATTGTGGATATTTTCCAGGGCTAAATGCTTGGCCCCCCTATTCTCATCATCATTTCCTGTTATCCTCACTCCCCAGAGCTTATGCAGCCTCATGGTTTCAATTATTGATACAGAGCATGTATAGCACTTACTACAGGAAATACATACAAGGGGTGCCTCCTTAATGATGCTAGCAATCCTACACAACTATGTATGATCCTTCAAAATAGCGTCACCAAAGAGGATAAAAGTGGAATTGTAATAGACAGTATATGCAATCTTACACAGTAGGTTTCTTTTGTTGTATTTTATGTTAGTACCAAGGTTATCTTATTATTTTAATTGTGTTTTTGGCACTTGTCTTCATTTGTACAGGTGCAGAGCTTCAGTACCTTTTTTTTTGGTTCTTTTTTGTTCACTACTTTATTTCATACTGACCTTTTTCATATTTCTTTGATTTCTTCATATTTATTCCTCATGAAATTACAAAATGCCATTGCTTTCCTCTACTATAATTTGTTCAGTCATTATCCAATCATTCAGCACACTGTTGCCGAATTTTCCCATTATAAGTAGCTATGTTTTTTTCAGAGACATTAGTATTTTCATGTTATCAATAAAGTGCTGGGGTATAAACTGGAAAATAGGATTGCTGTGTCAATGGGTATGAGCAATTTTGTAACTTTTTTTTGGTACGTATAACTCCTAAATCAAAAGCTTCCATTTTATACCCCTTTACCTTTTACCTTTCTCCAGGTTCATATATTTCCACTTTTGGTAGAAGATATTTCCACTTCACTCTCTTGACCATACTGAAAATAAGGCAGTCCTAAGACTGACCTCAATGTCTTTGTGCCTTCCAAACTCCTCCATTACAACAGCCTTGCAGTCTTCTGCCCATATCAGGTTGCTAACTCTGGTACTTTCTCCAATCTCCTCTTCTCTACTAGACAAATCAGGGTTGTCACCAATCAAGTGCTCCCTCTGCTTTATTTCTAGGGCCTTCCTTTTCTGGTTTGATTCTATAGCCTTTGGTTCAGATCTTGATGTCTATGTGTTTAGATGGATACAAGTCTCCCTCTTGGCTCCCTTCTAGCCTGCTTCCTTTCCTCCTATGAATTTCATTCTGTCCAGCAAGTAGCGTCACCCAAGTGTCATTTCAATCACACCACTCCCCCTACAACAGTTCCTAATTACTATACATATCAAATTGGAACTCCTCCTTTTCTGCCAGGCTGTCTGCCTTACGTAGATAGTCTCATTTCTCACTCTTCTGCTCTGCTCAAACAATTTATTCATTTTCACTGCACATGACATGGCTACTTCTCAGTCACGGGACCGATGATATGAGTCTCTTCTTTCTCTCTTTCCCAAGAGGTTTATAAACACACTCGTGATGGGACCATGTCTCTCATCAGACTAAGAACTCCCCATCATTTTCCTTGTTCTGCATGTAAGAGATACTTCCTCAGGGATTCTAGCAATCTTGAGGAAGAGGATTGAGAGATTAGAACGGCTGCCTTGAGGGGGCTTTCTAGGGCACAGACCACCTCCAGAGGCAGCTGTAAAGAGGGAAGTTAAAGGAATGAGAAGCAGCTTGACAAAACTTGGGCCACCCAAGACATCTGGGAAATGTTCATCCACTTAAGGGATATTTATTTCTTTATTGAAATCTATTTTCTTCTTTTCACCACAGCGACGTTTTCAGGGGAACTTGGATGAAAATGGGAACCCATAGCTACTGACTGGCCTGTCAAAAGTCTGGTAAATAATTTCTGCAAAGCTGCAGGTTCAGGGCTGAGTGGTCCTGGAGGGTGGCTCAAACAGCCACTTGTACGCTTTTTGCCCTGTTGATTGATGCCTGACTTATCCAGTTCTAGATGGGCACAGCATTCTTTGTGGCCAAAACAAGTTTGCGTCTTGGTGCCTTTTACTGGTAGGATTAACAACACAGAACCTGACATCTTCTATCTCTATAGGCATAAAGGTATTTTACCACTATAATCTTATTTACCTTTACTAAATCTCAAGAGGCCAGTGCCAATCCTCTCCATTTTACAAATGAGAAAGTTCCATGCACTCAGTTGTGTTTTAATTTAAAGAGGGTATTGATAACATGGAGCTGGGTGGTCAGAAGATTAGTCATCCTACTATATGTGGCTGAAAGAGCTGTGGATGTGTAGCCTGGAGAACAGATTCAAGGAGGACAAGACTGTCTTTAAGTATTTATGGGGCTATCCTACAGAAGAGGGATTAGACTCATCTTGCTTTGTGCCAGAGGCCAGAGCTGAGAACAATAAGTGGATACTGTAAAGAAGATGATTTTGGTTTGATGTAAAAAAATGCCTTCTTCACTGCTAGAACTGTCCCAAATGAAATGGGTTATTGCAGAAATGGGCAGCTGATCCTCTCAGAGAAGTGCTTCAAAGGGAGGCTGGATGATCAGGAACACTATGGAGGGGATTCCTGTCCAGGGAGATGCTGGCCTAGATGATGCCTGAGGGGTGCCCTTCCATGCTGAGATCCTGGGACTCTCTAAGATCCAGGTCATCAAGTTTGTAAAGAATTCCCCAAGAGCTTTAATTCACACAGAGATCTCACTCTCCTCTAAACTCCCAGATTACTTACTGTCAGTATTCAATCATCTGTCATTTTAAATCTAGCCCCCCTTGGACTTTTAGTTAATTTTTTAACATGTTAGTCTTATCTGTCCAACAAGAAGATAAGCTCTTGAAGTCAGAGACTATATCTCATACCTCTTTATATGCCAATTCCAACTTAATAAATATTTGACTGACAAATAATTGGAACAAGCTATTTCAGCATGTGGTAGCAGAAGTGGTCCCAGCAGCTGGAGTCTTGGTATCATAGTATCATTTATGCTGAAATTTCCACCCCCCATTTACAAAAACTTTTTGTTTTTCAAAGCTTGAAAGGTTAAAGTTGGGAGAGACCCTAAAGCACATCTAATTCAGTCCTTTATTTTGTAGAGAAAGATACTGAAGGATAAAAGGGATAATGACTAGCTTAAGGTCACACAGTTAGCCAGGGGCAGAGCTGGCAACAGAACACAGGTCCTCTGAGTCTCAGACCAATGCTTTTCCCTGTATGTTATAGAATTTTAGAAATTGCATTTTACATAGCATGCTTCTTAGTGAGAACACAAAACTTTGCTTGCCTGAAGTCAGTCAGATGAAACACTGGCTGCTGCATGCGAGGTTGAACACCTCCTGTATTTATGTTGTAGCAAAAGCTTGTGTGTAAGTCTTTAGGAGCAGGGATCTCATCTTTTCTAGGCCCAGAATAGTTCGTATTTTCCATTCTTCCCTGTCCCCCTCCTGCTATCTTTGTCTCTTGTGCCTGGATCAAATATGCTCCAGAGTTTCCCTCTAAACATGAGTTTACATGAAAAATAACTGTCAATAGAAAGGAAAGGCAGACTCACTACAATTTCTCTTAATCTCACTAGCTACTACTTCACCACCAGGATCTTTAGTTTTCATCTCCTTTAGCCCAGCCTGATTTAGTGACCTGAAAATTTGCTTATTTTCATGGTCATGTCAAAGCTAATAAATAACTCAGGAGTACCCAGGGGAGAAATATGAAGAAGCTTGTGAAAGAAGCCACATCAGGACCAGAGTCACATTTGGGCACAGTAATCTGGGCTGAAATTTAAACATATCCTGGAAAAATAAGTTCCTCATTTTATAGATACATTGATAACTTATGGCTTCTAGATCATTGCAAACAAAGAAGAATTAGAAAAAAAAAATGATTTTAGCCATCTGAAAGACACAGAAGAACTGATGAGAGAAACAGAGGCAGCTGACCAGAGGAGCTGGAATGACCACAATTTTGCTAAGGTGGCGTCTGAGACCAGAGAAAAATGATGTTTGTGGGGAAAATCCAAAGGGACAGACTTTTCTGGCAGCAGACACTGGGGGAAAATCAAATAAACTAAAACAATGGAAGTATAAGGATTAAAAAAGGCTAGAAGTGCTGACATCTAGTGATAAATGAAAGAGAAAAAAATATTTTTCCATTTATTGCTTGAGGTGGAATACTGCAAACGAGCAAGGAATGTGATGCAAAGGAGGATGAAGGAGAAGGACCTGAGAGCGACACTAAGCACAAGCAAAGTGAGAAGGGGAGTAAAGGATGAGAAGGATGAACACAGGAAGGAAAGAAAGAGAAAATTTCCTAGGAAGTTAAGGTAAACTTAAGGATTTGACTAAGTACACAAGGAAGCTGAGGTCACTGAATGAAGCATGAAGCCCTTAAGAGATAAGCATTAGGGAGCTTTATTGACAGAAGCAGTAAGCACCTTTAAAAAAACAACCAAACTTAAATGAATCCATTGCCTCAGCATTCACAAAGGGAAGATGAGATGCAGATGACAGAAGCAGACACAGACTTCCCAAAGGATGAGGACAAATGCTACAGGAAATCAGGAGTGTGTCAGGAGAGGTGATGAAGAAACCTGAACAAAGCCTCGGGTGCCTAAGGTCCTGCCTACATCCTAAGGGGAACAGAAAAATTAGCATGCAGCAGACACATTTCAAACTTTGTGGCTGTGGTTAGGTAGGGCAGAACAGGGAGAGAGAGAAAAAACACTACCAACAAGGCTGAATCAGTGGCTTTTTCAATCCCAGAAGCTTCTCTCCTACTCAGGAGGCAGTTCTGTCCTGTCCTTGATCATGCTACAAATCCAAAAGGAATGCCTAGAGATCTGGGAAGTTTCTTCCCAGGGACATGGACATCTTCTAAATGACTTGGCTTATGTAACCTACAAGACTACAGTCTCTTAATAGCCAATCAATCAATCACAGTGGTCCCATTTTATACACTTCATTTCCTACCTCTTGCAGATGCTGTTTAAATTCTAGATTCACAGATGCCTTCTTAACTCACAAATTTGGGTTTTCTTGGCAAAGATACTGGAGTGGTTTGCCATTTTTTTCTTTAGCTCATTTTACAGATGGGGAAACAGGCACGGTAAAACGACTTATGCCTAGGTTCACACAGCTAGTAAGTGTCTGAGGTGAGATTTGAACTCAGAAAGATGAGTCTTGTCTCATCTTTCACTCTATCCACTGCATCACCTGGCTGTCCAAATCACAAATATTCCTTCTCTAGTCATATTTTTTTCCTTGCATTCACAGATCCTGGTCCTTCCTCAGACTAGAGAAGGTGGGACTTGGAGAAAATAGGAATCTTGCTTGGGTTAGATTTATCTATTTCTACTGAGCCTCTTTGCATATGGGCAACAATAAGCAGGTTCCAAGAATCAACCTTATCTATATCTAGAGTATGATCACCATAAATTTTCATAAGATCTTCAAAGTTGTAACTAGTAAATAAAAACTCAATTTTCAAAATGAGATATTATGCTGAACGTAACTGACTAAAATAGATGCTCCCTCCTCTTTTACTGATACGGCAGAGAAAAATGGAGACAGGGAATCTGTAGCAATTTTTCTCTTTTAAAATTTTACGAATGTCCTTTGTGACAAAGTGATTTTTTTCAGGGAGAACATCATTCCTGCTTAGCCTCAGCCAGGTACTCCTTTTGGTAAAGATACACTCAGGGGACAAATAGCCATATCACCTTTGTTGCTGAAGCTCCTTTAAATCAGGGGCTCTTAACCTGGGGACCCCCAAGGATCTATGCACAGGTTTTAAGGGGTCTGAGAACGTGACACTTTAATATTTTGATCTTTCCTTCAATATAACTGGATTCCTTTATAATTCCATTTTATTTTATATATTTGTAGAATATTCTGAGGAGGGATCCTCATAGACTTCATCAGATTTTGCAAAGGGGTCCATAATATAAAAAAGGTTAAGAACCTCTGTTTTAACTGCAGAATACAAGAATTCATCCTTCCTTTCCTACCTAGCAAGATGGAAAAAACAAGCAAATAGCAGCAACAGCAACAACAAAAACCAGTTCAGCAAAACTAACACATTAACCACACCTGATAACTCACACCACAATTCACAACCCTGGTCCTCCGACTCCTCAGCTACAGGACAGAGGTGTAGAGTTTCGCATCTTTTCTCAAGGACTAAGCTTCAAGCCACAGGATTCCATCCGCCCCTTCCCACCTTCTCTTGCTTTTATTTACATCATAATGATGGGGATTCCTATGACCTTCCCTTTGCTATGCTCAGTGACCCTGGATGGAGGGGATACATGTAATTAGTCAGATCTGAGGGGCTTCTTGGTGACTTGGTAACTCACCAAGACAGGATGCTCCGTGGAGAGGGTTTTCCCTTCCAAAATGCCACCAGTGAATCCATAGCATTTTGATGACAAGAGCATTATGAGGAAGAGGGTGGAGGCCTTCATGGAATTCTTGTGGCTGCTACATGTTTTTCCTGGTTTTCTCTCAGTCCTGGTTCTACATCCTTGTCTTGATCATCTGGATTTCTGTCACCTCCACTTTATAGCTTCTCAAACCTTCTCTAAGGCCATCACTTAACACAATAAATATTCAACTTTTTCTTCTTCACCACATCCTTTCTCTTCTCTAAACTTCATGCCAAGGATTTCTACTCTAGGAAAAATTTCCTTTTTAGCCACTACTATTCTCCAACCCAATCAATTTAATATGTTTCCCACTCTCAACTTATTTCTGGTGATTATAATATTTAGATGCACACGTTTCTGCTGTCTTCTCTGTCCCATTAGATTGTAAATCATATGAGGGCAGAGACTGTGTCTATTTTTAAGAAGGGCTGGTTCTGGCTCCTAGTGTGCATTCTAAGGATGCACTTGCTTACTAAGAAAATTTAACAATAAGCTTGTATTTCCATTTCTGCTCTAAGGGAAACTTTTGGGTTGACAATCATTTCCTAACTCATTTGTGTATCTTGCCTAATGAGGCTGCTATTTGTTTTGTGGTTTAAGGTTGTTTTCACTTGACAAGAATAAATCTCCATTAGAAACATTTGCCACAAGCAAGAGCAACTCCAAGAGACTGATAAAATGACACAACTATACATTTGGCTTAAGTTAATTGATTAGTAACCGACCAATTCAAAATGGTCACATTGGTTGCTCAAAGTCTAGAGCAGGGGTGGGGAACCTGTGACCTTGAGGCTACATGTGCCCTCTAGGTCCTTAAGTACGGCACTTTGACTGAATCTAAACTTCACACATTAAAAACAAGGAAGTAAACATTTATATTATTTGATTTGGAATGATTTTATGTGCTATACATATATATATATATATCTCTATAGATATATATATATAGCAGGGACTCTGGTTCTTTGAGAGACTAAGCAGTGCCATAGACTACTAGAGGAAGCAAAATATGATTGGAAGGAAGTGATTTTTTTCAGTGAGAACATGAGTCCTGCTTAGCCTCAGCCAGGTACTCCCTTTGGTAAAGATACACTCAAGCCATATTACCTTTGTTGCTGAAGCTCCTTTAAATCAGGGGCTCTTAACCTGAGGACCCCCAAGGATCTATGGATAGGTTCCAAGGGATCTGAGAACATGACACTTTAATATTTTGATATCTTTCCTTCAATATAACTGGATTCCTTTATAGTTCCATTTTATTTCATATATTTGTAGAATATTCTGAGAAGGGATCCTCATAGACTTCATCAGATTTTGCAAAGGGGTCCACAATATAAAAAGGTTAAGAACCTCTGTTTTAACTGCAGAATACAATTATGAGTAAATATCAACCCTGTAAGTCTTCCTAGAAAGGGCTGAGAAAGTCCCTAGAAGTGGACTTGCTCACAGTTAAGTGGATGAATGGTTTATGTGACCCAATGTGTCCAGCTAGTTCTCTGACAGGCTGTATCTTGGGACATCTTTTTGGTGTTAGCCCTGCCACCGCAGGCATACCCCTTCCTGCTGTCTCTTGTATTGGGAATATTAATCAGTATTACCATTGTGTCTGCTAAAGATGTTTTAATTGACTATGCCATAGCTCCAATCACCATCCCTGTGACTTCTGAGAGTAAAACACACTTCCCCTGGTTACCTACCATTCCCTGTGTGTACCAGTTCCCTTCTTATAAATAAGCTTCTTGAGGGCAAGGACTGTCTCACTTGTATTTCTATACCCAGTGCTTACTATAGTGCTGGGCATGCAATAAGAACTTGACAAATGTTTATTTTTCATTCATTCATGTTTTCTCAAGATCTCTCCCACCCCCTAATTGCAACAGAGAAAGAATCAGGAATGAGCAATGATTTTTCTTTGCCAGGGAAGACACTCGGAAATGATACCCCAGTGATGATAGTCTCACTCTGTTAATACAAGACTTTTTTCTTCAATAAGCAATTCAAACAGACTATCAGTACAACCAAAAGTCATATACTTTCATATGAAAAAATATCACAGCATCTTTCATGAAGGAAGGTCCTTACCTCATTTGCTGTGTTGTGTGTTCCAACTATTCGGATGAAGGATGCAGGCTGTTTATCAAAAGTTATTGACTGCCAGGATCTGTGAAATAAAGCACAGGGATATGCCAGGTTAACCAGATCAGAAGTTAACACCACTAATTTGTTTGTCTCTGGACTGGGCAATATGGAAATATGCAAAAAAGAACATTAAAGACATTCTTTATCTGTGGAAGCTGCTGGTCTATATATGGTTTCCCTATTCTGGGAGCCTACCCAACATATAGGCAAAATCTTACACAACAATTTATACGCGAGCATGAATAAATATGGCTCAGAACGGGTGCAGAAGACAGTGGTCAGGGTTAAGGTGAAGGTTAAGCAGGAAAGGGTCCTTGGAGCAGGAGAGTGATGAGTCAGATTTCCGAAGAGCAGCAGGAATGTGAGTCAGGGGAGAAAGAGGCCCTGCCCTTGGGAGGCTGTCATTTAGGAAACTGTCTCCAAGGTCAACCTGTCACATGGTCATAAAATAAAGATTTCAAATAAAGTGTGGCAATCACAGGACTTAGAACAGAAGGAATTTCTCTAGGAACCAAGATCCTCTTCTCACTGGACTGGAAAAAGCAAGTATTTGTCTTTCCTACTGCCTTCTTCCCGACTCTGCTCCCCTCTCTACACTGTCTGAGGACTTTCTAGTTTCTAGGTGGTCTGTGAGAGTAGCTAGCATTTTAAAGAAAGTAATACAAGATGGCCCAGGGTCGAGTTTGACCATCTGCTTAAAATCCCACTGTGTAAATTCTAAGCAAACATCTTCCTCACATCCTTCATTACTTCTGGCTGCACAGCCAGCTTCTCATCAGCAAACACTGGAACAAAGGGCGGCCCCCACAACTGTATGACTCTGATAATATTTTCTATTGGAAATGGGAAGGGTTCACAGTAGCTACAGTTCTCCTCTGCTTATATAGTGTAACTGCCAGCTGATGGGAAGCTGTTTCCTGTAAATGTCTGATTATAAAATGATGCTACAAAAGAAAATAAATTTATTCATGGGGATGGGGGTAGAAATCACCTATTTTAGTTCCAGCTGTTTCATCTTTCACTACAAACATCCCTCGAGATTAAGTCATTAGTGCCTGGATAGTGGTCTCCTGAAGGTCATTATAGCTATCTACACCTTAAGTAAGAAATCCATGGTTCTGAACATAGGACATCATCCTAACAAAATTTCTCTTGTTCATACATGAAGATCATGCTATTTCATCATCCATAGTGTATGTGTTTTACAGGATGTGGACCCCTGCTTGGTCTTCTATGTAACTACTATCTGTGACCATGGAACAGAATGAAACTAACAGAACCATGTGGGGTTCAAACACATACAACCAAACTCATTGGATTTACAATAAATGGCCACTTTCCCTCTAGATGGTGTCAGGGAAAGTCTGTGAGGCTCATTCTACCACAATGAACAGCCTTCCTCTTGAACCTGTGTTCCATTACATTCTCCAAAGAACCTGTAAACACTAAAAATATGAACTAAAATGATCATGGAACACTTCTCCAACTTTCTATGGAGCCAGCTAACACAGACATAAATGAAAAAGCCTTTTGACAATTAATTGGTTCAATCCATTAAGACACTTAACACTAAATTTCAGAGTTGAAGGGTGCCTTAGAATTCAGGTAGTCCAACATAACTGGGGAAGAAAAATAGAATCATGTGGGGAGGGAGAAGGGGGAAGTGGGAAAAGGAGCTTTGCTGAAAGATCCAAGAGAAGTTATCCAGTTACCAGTTACCCAGAAGAATCCAATAGTAAAGGTAATAATTGCAACACTGCTACAAGGGACATCAGAGATAAACTATTAACTTCCCTAATCTTACAGATGAGCAAACTGAGATGCAGAGATAAAATGACTGGCTTAAGGTCATACAGCTAGTGAGTGGAAGATCTGGGACTGGAACTCAGGTTTCTGATTCCCAGTAGAGACTCTGCTTTTTTTTGGTTGGTGTTTCTCCCCCCCCAGCTTAATAGTATTTTATTTTTTCTAATTACATGTAAAGATAATTTTCAACATTCACTCTTACAAGATTTTGAGTTCCAATTATTTTTTCCCGTCTTTCCCTTTCCCCTCCCCAAGATGGCAAGCAATCCGATATAGGTTACATCTGTACAATCATATTAAACGTATTTCCATATTAGTCATGTTGTGAAAGAAGAATCAGAACAAAAGGAAAAAACCACCAGAAAGAAAAAACGAAAAGAGAAAATAGTATGCTTTCATCTGCGTTCCAACTCCACAGTTCTTTCTCTGGATGTGGATGGCATTTTCCATCATGAGTTTTTCGGAATTGTCTTAGGTCATAGCACTGCTGAAAAGGGCTAACATTGCACACAATGTTATAGTGAATGTGTACAATGTTCTCCTGGTTCTGCTCATTTCATGTAAATCTTCCCAGGTTTTTCTGAAACCCACCTGCTCATCATTCTTTGTAGCACAGTAGTATTCCATATCTTTCATATACCACTACTCATTCAGCCATTCCCCACATGATGGGCATCCATTTCCTCAATTTCCAACTTTCTGTCACCACAGAAAGAGCTGCTATAAATATTTTTTGTACATATAGGTCCCCTTCCCTTTTTAAAAATCTCTTTGGAATACGGACCTAGTGGTGGTACTGCTAGACCAAAGGGTATGACAAGTTTTATAGTCCTCCAGGCAAAGCTAAAATTGTAGAGTCCTCTTTCTACTACTCCACATGGCCTCTCTCCACCGTCCACAAGTAGCATGGAGTATTGCATCTAAGCCCAGACTGCCTCTATAACTGAGTGCAAGTCATTTACCTTTTTTGGGTCTCAGTTTCCTCATCTATAAATTGAATAGGTTGGACTAGATGACCCCCTAAAGCCCCTTCCAGCTTTATGTCTATGACTGCCTGCAAACTTGGGCAACACTTGCTTTTGCTTATGCTTAGCGAAGTAGGGCTGACAGTATGGCCCAATGAAGCGGAAGGTGCATTCCTAGAGCAATAAGATCATAAGGTCTCAATTTAATACCAGTCCTCCATTACACTGCATTAATCTAGAATCACGTTAGAGTTCATTTTCACTAACACAGCCTGAAAGTTGAATGATTTCACTTTCACCAAAATGTCAGCAGATGGAAGGGCAGTTACTACCGGGTAAGGAATAACTCTCCTCCCCAAAGTCAGATTCTGTTTTTCCTGAACTTCTTCCAAATAACTTCAAATGTTGCTCAAGGGAGCTCAAGTGGTGTTACGGTGGTTATCTCTACCAGAAGTAAACCTCTGTAACCAATCAAAGGACTCTGTCCAAAGCAGGAATTGCACATAGTCTGGAAACTGCCATTAAAATGCAGTCTACACAAACACTCAGATGAAATTACAAATCAGATATACTGCTGTTCTATTAGATGCAGCAACCTTGTCAGGGATGGCATGGAATATATATCCTCCCTCACCTAAAACCTGAAGTTTACTTGGTTAGTAAAACTTCCAGATGAAGATATAAGGATAGTTACGTCTCCATTATTTTTGTATAGAGCTGCTATTAATTTGGGGAGTGGGGAGGAAGAAGTCTTTGATTTTGGGGAAGAGGGAATTACAATCTTCTTCTCTTAACACTCCCTCCCCCCACCTTGGAACTTCCAGTTCTGTCAATTTATCCACCATTCCCTGAACAAATGCAAATTATTTTGTTGTATGGTAGAAAAAATTCTGGACTTAGTGTCAGGAAACTCTGCCTCTGCTACCTGGTAGCTATGTTACTTTGATCCAGTCACTTTTTTTCTGAGTTGTAGTATCTTTATTCAAAATGAGGGGGTTGGACAGGTAATATAGAAAGAGTACTGAATTTGAATTCAGGATATATGAATAGAGAGCCTAGCTTTGACACATAGGAGTTGTATGATCATGGGAAAATTATTTCACCTTTCTAAGATTTATTTTCCTCATCTATAAAGTGGAAATAAATGATACTTAAATAGGGTTGTTGTGAGGACAGTGCCATATAAATATGAATCATCATCATCATCTCAGAGACAGAGGGACACAGGAGATAAAGAGCCAGGCTTGAGGCCAGGAAGATTTGGCTTTAAGTACATATGACACATTCTGGTTGTGTGAGCCTAAGACAATCCCTTACACCCTCGTGGATCTAGGCACCTCTCTAAGATGACACAGAATGTGCCAACCTGTATTGGTAGAGAAAGTTTTCTCACTTGGGATATTCCCTAAACCAATGAAATCAGAAGTCTCATCTCTAACTCTATTTATAATCTCTAAGGTCATTTGCAGATCTAACATTCCGTGATTCAGTATTTGAGGCTAGGGTAGACAGGGTGTTTCACTTTATTTCACTTTTTCACCTTAGCCTTGCAAATAGTAGGTACCCACTAACCAGCTGTTGAATGGAATGAATTAATTCTTTGCCTTGAGATAGATGGGGAGTGGTGCTTTGTTAAAATTCACTAAATCTACTGTGTGCTTGATGACTGCATGATATTGCCTGACAGGTGATGTAGGAGAGAGAGACCAAAATGTATTTTTATCTCTACAAGCTTAGAGTCTTATTAAGGAATAAGAAACACATATACAAAACAGAATAATACAAGAAAGGACAGTATAGGTTTCCCTAATTTACAGCATCAAGAATTCACTTGTGAATTGGGTGGTTGTTTTTATGGGAATTCCAGTCCCAATGTGATAAATGGTGGCAAGGCTCCCAGGTCAGTGCAGAAAAAGTGATTTAACTGAAATACAATGTTTTGGCAATACAGAATATGGTAGAAAACAACACTGTTGTCATCCTAATAATTTAGCAAAACAAAGAAATGGTAAAATGATCTTTTTTTGGTTTCAAATGTTGACATTTGAAAAATAGTTGGTCTCATTAGATGATAAAGAAGTATACAGAGCCTTTTGTGGAAAATGTGAAGGGGCTTTTGGGCATTTTCAAGGGTTTGTAACTGATTAATGATATTAGTCCTTTACTGTCTAATTTTTCTTAATAACTCATATTTATATAGCACTTATACTTGAAGATTAATGGTCTTTGTTTTACCTAACAAGGAAATTCTTTCTGTATTTGAAGTATTGGCACAGACTGTGGTCAGGTTTTCTTAGACCAGCCTGGAAGTTTATTGACTTGACTATTTCCAAGACCATTTCCTACTCCTACATTCTTTGAGTAGAACTTGACAGGCATATAGCATTTTAGAATTGGTAAAGAGTTTTATAAACATTGGCTCATTTGAGTCTCACAATAATTCTGGAAGGTCATTTCAGGAATTATTTGCAGAGATATTTGTAAATTGAAGTAAATGTTGCCAGAGGATGGCAACCGGATGGTGAAGGGACTTGAACTCATGTTATATGAGCAAAAGCTGAAGGAAGTCATCACTTTTAGACTGGGAAGAAGATCTAGCCTGGCAGAATGGAGGGCAAGAGGGTCTTATAACAGCCATCTTCAACCATTTTAGGTGCTGCTGTATAGAAGAGGGAATACATTTATTTTGTGTAATACCAGAAGAAGGATTTGGTCCAACAGCTGAAAGTTATAGGAACACAGAGTTCAACTGAATATGAAAAAGAATTTTCTTCCAGTTGTAGTGTTCCCCTCCTCCCCTCCCCCCACCCCCAAAAGGAATGGACTGCTCTGTGAAGTAATAAACTTCTTGTCATTGGAAATACTCAGCCAGAAACCGGATGACCACTTGTCAAGTATAATAATAATAATAAAAATAATGAAATAGCAGCTTATATTTATAAAGAACTTTCTGGTTTACAAAGTGTGAGACAGCCCACTCCACTCTCTGGAAGCTTGAAATGTTAAGAAGTTTCTCTGCATCAAGCCTAAATCTGCCTCTTTGTAACTTTATCCATTGCTTCGGGCTTTGCTCTTTGGGTCAAATAAAGGAACTCTGAGCCCCCTTTTGTGTTGTACCTCTTCAAATACATGGAGACAGCACTCATGTCCCTCCTGAGTCTTTTCTTTGCTAAATCTCTAGTTCCTTCAACTAATGCTCACATGACAAGGGTCCAAGACCCTTCAATATCTTGGCAGCTCTTCTCTGAATACTTTCTGACTTACCATTGTCCCTTTAAAGATGTGGTTCCCAGAAAAAGATACTCTGACCAGAGCAGAGTTCAGACAGAGTATCAATTCTTTGTTCCTGGAAGTTACATCTCTCTTAATGTAGACCAAAATTACATTAGTTTTTTAAGATGGCCACATCATCCTGCTGACTCATATCGATCCTCCAGTCCACTAAAACTCTCAGATATTTTTCAGGTAAAACACTCCTTAACTCTGCTTCTCTGTCCTGTACATTTGCAGTTGACTTTTTTTGGTTTTTATTTATTTATTTATTTATTTTTATTTATTTAACTTTTAACATTTATTTTCACAAAGTTTTGGGTTACAAATTTTCTCCCCTTTTCTCCCCCCCCCAAACCCAAGCATTCTAATTGCCCCTGTGACCAATCTGCTCTCTCTTCTATCCTCCCTCTCTGCCCTTGTCTCCGTCTTCTCTTTTGTCCTGTAGGGCCAGATAGCTTTCTTGACCCCTTAACCTGTATTTCTTATTTCCCAGTGGTAAGAACATTACATTTGATCCTAACACTTTGCGTTCCAACTTCTTCAGCTCCCTCCCTCTCTACCCCTTCCCTTTGGAGGACAAGCAATTCAGTATAGGCCAAATCTGTGTAGTTTTGCAAATGATTTCCATACTAGTTGTGTTGTATAGGACTAACTATATTTCCCTCCATCCTGCCCTGTCCCCCATTACTTCTATTCTCTTATGATCCTTTCCCTCCCCATGAGTGTCGACCTCGTATTGCATTCTCCTCCCCATGCCCTCCCCTCTATCATCCCCCCCACCCTGCTTGTGTCCCTGTCCCCCACTCTCCTGTATTGTGAGATAGGTTTTCCTATCAAAATGAGTGTGCATTTTGTTCTTTCCTTCAGTGGAATGTGATGAGAGTAGACCTCATGTTTTTCTCTCGCCTCCCCTCTTTATCCCTCCACTAATGAGTCTTTTGCTTGCGTCTTTTATGAGAGATAATTTGCCCCATTCAACTTCTCCCTTTCTCCTCCCAATATTTCTCTCTCACTGCTTGATTTCATTTTTTTTTTAAGATATGATCCCATCCTCTTCAATTCACTCTGTGCACTCTGTTTCTATGTATGTGTGCGTGTGTGCATGTGTGTGTGTGTGCCCCCACCCAGTACCCAGATACTGAAATGTTTCAAGAGTTACAAATATTGTCTTTCCATGTAGGAATGTAAACAGTTCAACTTTAGTAAGTCCCTTATGACTTCTCTTTGCCGTTCACCTTTTCATGGTTCTCTTCATTCTTGTGTTTGAAAGTCAAATTTTCTTTTCAGCTCTGGTCTTTTCATCAAGAAAACCTGAAAATCCTCCATTTCATTGAAAGACCATTTTTTCTCCTGAAGTATTATACTCAGTTTTGCTGGGTAGGTGATTCTTGGTTTTAGTCCTAGTTCCTTTGACTTCTGGAATATCCTATTCCATTCCCTTCGATCCCTTAATGTAGAGGGTGCTAGATCTTGTGTTATCCTGATTGTGTTTCCACAATACTTGAATTGTTTCTTTGTAGCTGCTTGCAATATTTTCTCTTTCACCTGGGAATTCTGGAATTTGGCCACAATGTTCCTAGGAGTTTCTCTTTTTGGATCTCTTTCATGCGGTGTTCTGTGGATTCCTTGAATATTTATTTTGCCCTCTGGTTCTAGAATCTCAGGGCAGTTTTCCTTGATAATTTCGTGGAAGATGATGTCTAGGCTCTTCTTTTGATCATGGTTTTCAGGTAGTCCCAGAATTTTTACATTGTCTCTCCTGAATCTATTTTCCAGGTCAGTTGTTTTTCCAATAAGATATTTCACATTATCTTCCATTTTTCCATTCTTCTCTCTTTGTTCTGTGATATCATACTTTCTCGCAAAGTCCTTAGCCTCCATCTGTGCCATTCTAGTTTTGAAAGAACTATTTTCTTCAGTGAGCTTTTGAATCTCCTTTTCCATTTGGCTAATTCTGCTTTTGAAAGCATTCTTCTCCTCATTGGCTTTTTGAACCTCTTTTGCCAATTGAGTTAGGCTAGTTTTCAAGGTGTTAATTTCTTCAACATTTTTTTGGTTCTCCTTTAGCAGGGAGCTGATCTGCTTTTCATGCTTCTCTTTCATCCCTCTCATTTCTCTTCCCAGTTTTTCCTACACCTCTCTAACTTGATTTTCAAAATTCTTTTTGAGCTCTTCCATGGCCTGAGCCCATTGGGTGGGCTGGGACACAGAATCCTTGATTTCTGTGTCTTTGTCTGATGGTAAGCATTGTTCTTCCTCATGAGAAAGGAAGGGAAGAAATGTCTGATCTCCAAGAAAGTAGCCATCAATAGTTTTATTTCTTTTTCCTTTTCTGGGCATTCTCCCCAGCCAGTGACTTGACCTCTGAATATTCTCCTCACACCCACCTCCCCTCCTGGTCCTCCAAGCCAGCGTTTGGGGACTGGGATTCAAATGCTGCTTCCCGCCTTAGGGCTTTTGGCGGGGGCAGGGCTGCTATTCAGTGTGAGAATTAAGTTCAGGTGGTCAGGTCAGGGCAGGGCCACCTCTCAGGCTCAGTTCCCTCAGGGGGTTTATGTACAGACCTTCCACAATGGATCCAGGCTCCCGCCCGCTTGGGGAGCCCCTGTCTGCAGCCGCCTCTCAGCTTCTGTCTCCCAGGGGGGCCCGAGCCATGGGGGCACCCCACTCCCCTCTCGACCCGCCAAAGAGACTCTCTCACCGACCCCCGTCACCTGTGGGTGGAGGGACTTGTGCGGCCGCTGGAGATCCCGTTCCTGAAGCCTGCTCGGATCTGTACCTCTCGGAGCCGCGGCTGCCGCAGGTCTGGGCTGGGCTCCGCATCTGCAGCGCGACGGACCTTTTACGAGAGGTTTGCAGGTCTCTCTGTGGGTAGAGGGACCCGTGTGGCCGTTGGAGATCCCGTCCCCGTAGCCCGCTCGGATCTTTTCCTCACGGTGTCGCGGCCGCTGCAGGGCTGCACTCAGCTCCCAGTCCCAGCGCCCAGGCCGCAGTGCGAAGGACCCCCCACAAGAGGTTTGCAGGTCTCTCCGGAACAGAAATCTCCCTTGCTCCAATATTCCATGGCCTCTGGGTGCAGAATTCACTGTGAGTTGGTCCCCTCTAGCCGTTCTGTGGGTTGTGGGTTCGGAGCTATGTGTATGTGCGTCTTTCTACTCCGCCATCTTGGCTCCGCCCCAGTTGACTTTTTTTTGACTAAAGTTAAGACTTTACATGTTTCAGTTTCCTCTAATCTAAATCTTAGATTCAGTCCAATGCTCTAGTTTCATCAAGATCTTTTTTGAACTTCATTTTATCATTCAATGTATTAGCTATCCTTCCCACTTTTGTGTCATTTGGGAATCTGTTAAGCACGTCATTTATGCTTTTATGTGATTTATTAGTAAAAATGTTAAACATCAGAGGGCTAAGCAGAGATCGATGAAGCACTTCACTGGAGACATCTTGCTGTAAGCTGATACTGAACCATTACTGGGTATGCAAAGTGAGGAAAGTGAGCAAGCAGCCTTTTGTACTCTAAATCTGGGCATTCAGTTTTAAATCCATCTGCAATCATATACATACATATAAAGGACATATATATATATATGTTTTTAGTTCATTTCTATCTTTTCTACACAGATAGCATGAAATATCAAATATTCTGAAAAAAATTTAGGTAAACTCTATTTGAAACATTCTTCTAAACTAATTTAATATTCCTGTCAAAAACAGGAAAAGTTAAGTCTGTTCTTTGATGAAGCCATGCTGGTTCTCTGTAATCACCACTTCTTCTTCTTCTAGATGTCCATTATATTATTATATTAGTGATCTATTAATATGGGATTTCCCCAGGAATTCTTTGCCCATAGGTTCTTTTAAATGTTCTCTGCCATATTCTAGGAGAATTAAATGTCATTGGCAGGATCCTGTTGATTCAGTGTGATTGGTCTTTAAAGGCTGTGGAAGTATTTAAAGTACCAGCAGAATAAAAATCGGATGGAATCTTTTGCATTGGCCCTTCTAAAACCTGAAAAGATCAGTTTTCAGAGTTCATGGTCAAGAAAGAGAGAAGTCCTCCAGGGATTGGGATCTGGAAGTATACATGGGGAACACATTCACTTTTAACCTCTGAGAGCAGAGCCAGGAGGGAGGCTGACATGATTTTTCTGAAGATTCCCCCAAAGGGAGGAAGTAATAAAGGCTGTCACCTGTCAGGTGAACTGAAGTCAATGACAGAGGGACATTTTCTAAGTTGTGTGGTGCTGAGATGTGACAGATATTAAAGGCCTTCAACAAGCAGTGAGACTCCCCCGAAGACAGAGCTGACAATTCTTTATGAGTGAGCTTCTTACGCTGACCCTCCAGTACCCATCTGTGCCCTGCAGCATGCTGTTCTTATTGTCTGCCACATTGTTGTGATTGCTCAAGGACCACATTCATCTCTTTAATCATATCTAAAGATGATCTATGGATGGAGGAGGACAAGAGGAGGAGGTTTTTCCCTCTCTGGCATTGGGTGAAGAAATAGTGCAGTTGACGGTTTTTATGCTGGGTTCTGTATGTCCTTTCTAGTCTGGCTTTCCTACCTCTCTTCAGCCTGAGGCACAAACCATACATTTGCTTAGAACTGGTGTGAGGGAAAAAAAAAGTCCTAATCAACAGTGATGCAGTCAGCCAGTAGTTAACTGCTTGCTAACCTCCAAGAGAGCTCCCTTCCTTCTGTGTTTCTTTTGGCCCAGCCTGGAAGGCCTTAGTGCTAAACCTAACAATTTTCTGAGTTGTTTGGGGGTGAATATAAGCATGTTACCCTCTCAGATGGAGAGGGAACCTCAGACCTCCTGACAGTAAATCCATTTTACTTGGGTAGCTCTACATTCATGCCTGCTAAAAGTTCCCTCTCAAAGAACAGGTCAAGTGCCATCACTCATAGTACTGGGAGAGGCTTGTGTCAGGCTGAAAGTCCCTGGGTGGATGGTGTCAGTACTGGAAGGTATCAGTTTCAAGGACAGAAAACTGGTTTTATACTCTGTTTCTCACCTTAACTATCCCTTTACCCAATCCCCCCCTTATGCTTCTGCCTCACTCCCCTAAGGAGACACAGTAATTGATGATTAGCATTCCAAAGCTTGGCTTGCATCCTGTGAGCTCGTCATATTTAATTACATTTTAACTATATTCGTCTTCGATAATAGCATGAACATAATTTAGATAATTATCTCACTCTCTTATTCTCTGACTCTGTCTCACTTAGAGCTTGCAACAAAAATCGCTTTCTCTGCTGAAACATATAAACAGACTCTTGGGCCAAGTGCTTTCCTCTCTCTAGCAGCAACAGCTGCTATTGAAACCTCAATGGTTTTGAGCAGCAATTCAGAAAAAGAAAATTTATGTTTCTTCCCATCTTTTTATTTATGTTTACACACAGAGTGTGTGTGAGCCTGTATGTATGTGTGTCCACATTTGGGCATACACTCATGCATACTGTGGAAAGAGAAGCCTAGTCAGTCAAATTAGCTCCTGTGAAGTTCGCTCCCAGTTCTGGCATTTTTCTTTTTATAAGGTTTAATGGCCTTTTCTCCAAATTTAAACTCTGCCAAACAGTTCTAAATGTCTGGTAAGCCTTCTGAAGAGATGTATTCTTTCTAATAGGGTTTCTGTCACACTTAGATCTTATAATTAATGACCTTTACCCTTGCCTATTATGTGCCTCCTCCAGGAGGCAATCAGATAAGGAGAAAATTGGGCCTCTTCTAAGGAACAGAGAGTTTTGAGCACATTTATATACAATACACACTACCAGGAGGTTGCTCCAGTTCCATTCCAGCACAAACCTGTCCAAAAAGTAAAAATCCAGTTCCTCATTCTATGACTCTTATCCAAGAAGCAAGAAAAAAGAAAGTAAGTCCCCGGGGTCCAGTGCAGGGGCACAGGATAATAAGATTTAGAGCTAGAAGTACCTTGAGACTTCCAGTCTTCTTTCTTTATGTTGAAGATGAAGACAGAGGCCCAGAGGAGGTTGACTTCCCTATAGTCATGTAGGTAAATAAGTAATCAAGCTTTGAACCCAAGTCATCTGATTCCAAACTTGGTATTGTATCTGTATGGTAATTCTTGTTAAAATAACAGATTTTCTGGTGACGCCTGACAAGGCCCAAACCTTCAACAGGACCCCAGTGGGCATACCTCCTTGGTTAGGATGATGATTGCTTTAGCCCACCAACTCTGAACTACTTGAGGATGCTGGATATACTAATTATTTTCACAGAGATAAGACATATGAAGAGAAATAGAACGTGGACAAATCCAGGTGTTCTGCTGTCAGTACATTACAGGGGGCAGATATGTGGGGAGATGTGTCTAAAAGCAAGCGTCATATGGCAGCATTCCCAAAGGATTCCCTGCCCTCCCGTTTTGTCTTGGTCTGAGCTTTGCTACTACAAATAGTTATGAAACCACTCTCAGACTAATAAATAGCTTCAATTTCTTTACTGTTACCTACCCACCTACACAGACTGAAATAATGTCCCTAGATTGCCTAGGTCAGAATTCTGTGTTTATTTAACTATATTTCTGGACTTATGTGGAAGCCATTGTTCCAGATGCTTCCACAAAATTCTGATGTCCAGGGATAGAAGGAACCTCAAGAGGCCAACCCTAAAATAACGTTGTGGAGGTAGATGAAGGGAAGGCTGTGCTGTGGTTATAGTTTCCCTAGATTCTGGCAAGCTTTTGGTAGAGTATCTCATATTATACTTGTGGAAAAGATGGAGGATTGACTGGTGAGACTCAAAAAGTAGCTGTTTAATGATTCGGTGTCATCACAGCAGGAGGACCCCAGGGATCTGTACTTGACCCTGTGTTTTGTTTAACACTCTTATCAATGACTTGGATAAAGTCATACATAGTAGGATCACTGAATCTGCAGAAAACTCCGAAGTCAGGAGAGATTGGTAACATACTAGATCAGAAATGTCAAAATACTCAAATGTAGCCAGAACTAGATTAAAATGTGACTGGGGAAAGTTAACAAATAAAAACACAACATAGATAATGTGAATTTGTGGTTTCCAGATGCAGGGAATCTGTTTCTATCTGAGTTTGACACCACCAGATTAGATGATAGTCAGGCTCCAAAAAGATCTTGACAGGCTAGAGTACTGGGCTAAATCTAGTATGATGAAATCTGAAAGAGACGAACGTGAAATTTTGACCTAGGACACAAAAAAGTCAACGTGACAAATATAAGATGAAGATAGTATGGATAGACAGCAGTTGTCCTGACAAGGAATAGGGGGTGGACTGAAAGCACTGTCTAGGTCAGAGTGTGGTGTGGTGGCCAAAGTACTGAATATAAACTTGAGCTGCTAGATTAGGAAGGGCAGAGCTTCCAGGAGCAGAGAGGTGATATCCCACTATACTCTGCCCTTGTCAGGCCTCATCTGGAGCATTCAGTGCACAACAGCTTAAGAAACACATTGATATCCAGAGAAAAAACTATAGAGTCTCTATGTTTTTTTATTCTTTCTCATGGCTTTTCCCTTTGGTGCTAATTTTTCTGACTAATGTGGACATATATTTAATATGATTGTACATGTACAGCCTATATCAGATTGCACAGCATCTTGGGGAGAGGGAAGAGAGGGAGAGAAAGAAAATTTAAGAACTCAAAATCTTATAGAAGTGAATGCTGAAAACTAAAAATAAATAAAAATACACTACACACACATACATATTTAAAAATAAAAAAAACACATCAATAAACTGGAAAGCTCAGAGAAGAGCACACAGAACAGTGAAGGGCCTTGAGTTCATGACATGTGGATAGAATGAAGAAACTAGGTGTGAGTAGCCAGGAAAAAAAAAGATATCTTATCTTCTAATACTTTAAGAGCCACCATGTGTAAAAGGGATTAGACTTGTTTTTTTTAGCCCCAGAGGGAAGAACCAGTGGCAGTGGGTGAAGGAGCACTGAGGTCAATTCTGGCTTATAACAACCTTATTAACAACATCCCAAAGTGGTAACACTTGCTTTGAGAAGTGGTCAGAGTCATTTTCACCCATTGATTCTTTAAGGGGCACTTACAGAGTTTTATCAGAGATCTCTAGAGTCTTCATCAAATACTATACTTATATACAGTATTACTTTCAGCTAAAACTTTGATTTTCAGGAAATATCCACTTGCTAAAGGTCTTCACCTTGCTGGAGTTTAATCCCTTCTATATTTCTGGGTACACAGGAAACAATATTACATCCAGGAAGCATAAATAGTACCTCTTAGTAACTCCTGCACTTACTAGGGAAAGATGTTCATTTTATTCAGAAGGGGAACAATATCAAGGTTGTCCTTGACTTTACACTTTCACTCACCTCATGTAACCAATCAGTGGCAAAATCTGGTCGACTCTGAACCATCTCCAGCATCCATCCCTTCCTCTTCAGGCACACAGCCATCCCCCTAGCTCAGCCCCTCCCCTCCTCTCTTCTGGACTGTTGCAAAAGCCTCCTACTCGGTTTCCCTGTTTCTCAAGCCTCACCTTACTCTGACTCATTCTCCATACAGCCATCAGATATAAGGATCCTCCAGTGTGGGTCACTCTCAGACTTAGAAAACTCCACTGGCTCCCTATGGTCAAACTCCGCTGATTGATATTTAAAGCCTTTTACAATCCGGCCACAACCCGTCCTTCCAGTCTTAAAAACACCACGCCCCTTCATGCACTCTATAGCTGAATGAAATCGGTCATCTTCCTTTCCTTAGACTCAGCACACATACCGCATCCCCATATCTTTTCTCCCTCAGGCTGTCTCCCATGCCTGGAGGGCACTCCTTCCTCACCACACCCTCTTATAATCTACTTTCCTTAAACACTCAGCTCCAGCACCTTCTCCAGAGGCCAAATCTTAAATCCAACACAACTCTATCCCTTCCTCAGTTTCTAGAGACCTCAGCCCCAAATCTCCTTTTTTTCTTTTTGTGCATTCACCCATATACGTATACATCGTCTCCTCCATTAGAAGGTAACCTTTCAGAGGGTAAGGATGGTTTCACTTCTGTAATAAATCACTGTGGATTAACCAGCTGACTCTTTTGGGAAATTTTGGCTTGCAGGGTTCAAATTTTTAGTTGCTGCTGGGAAAAGAAGCTTTAGCTAGAAGCATTTTTGAAGCAGCTGGGTGTACAAATTATTCTTCATCTGGTGATGAAGTGGATAGAGTCCACTTTGGGCCTAAAGTCTGGAAGACTCAAGTTCCAATCAGGCCTCAGACAATCACTACTGTATGACCCTGGGCAAATCATTTCACCTACCTACCTCAGTTTCCTCATCTGCAAAATGGGGATAACAATAGCACCTATCTCCCAGGGTCATTGTGAGGATCAAATGAGATAATATTTATAAAAAAGCACTTAGCACACTGCCTGGCACATAGTAGGTATTATATAAATGCTTATTTCCTTGCCTTCCTTGTTGTGTTCACTTCCCTCTACAATAGTGTATTTCTAGCCTTTCCATGTTTCTCCGAAATTATTCCCTTCACTATTTCTTACATCACAAACATATTCCATCATATTTACATACCATAACTTGTTTACCCATTCCCCAATAGTTGTGCACCCCCTGAGATTCCCATTCTTTGCTACCTCAAAAAGATCTACAAATACTTTTGTACATTCTTAGAGGTTGTTTTGCTTAGGACTAATCCCTCTCTTAATATTAATTTTTAAAATCCTTTAAAATCCAAGAAATATTTATTTTTAAAATTTCAAAAATATAAATTTTTAAAACTTTGCATTTCTTATTTTTAGCATTCCTTAAATTTTTTTGAGAATCTACTGTAATTCCTCCCTTCTCCTCTTTTCCTCCTAGTTCCCCACTGAGTAAAATATATTTCTATACCCAACTCCGTGTGTGTAATGTTTCTTCCCTCCTCTGTCTGGCTCAAAGGGAGGTTCACATAGGAGCTGCTTCTTCCATTCTTTTTTCCTTGCTGTGGTGTGTTCACTTCTCATATGTGAGATGATTCTCTCTACTTTTCTTTTCCTTTGTGCTTCTAGTGCATCCTCCCCCACCACCTTCTCTTGAAGGTCTTCAAGAATGACTTTCAGGTCTTTTCTAAGTAGAATCCTCCTATGAACCCTATGATGGTAGAGTTCAGAGAGGATATATGGATTATCTCCTCAAATTACAATGTAAGCAATTTATCCTGTTTGTTTGTGTTTACCTTTTTATGTTTTTCTTAACTCTTGTGTTGACTGGTTCTTCTTAGAACCTCCATTTTAAGGAGGATACCTAGACCAGCCCTATCTTCATTCCTCTCCAGGCTGCAGTGCTGACTCTCTGGACTTTTCCATCATGTTCCCTAGAGCTGGGTATCCTCCCCTCCATTACACTTCCCTCAGCATAAGCTCTTTGCAGACAGGGACTGTCTTTTTTGGGTTTATATTTGTATTCTCCATCCTTAGCAAAGAACCTGGAACATAATAGCTTAACGAATACTTGCTGATTTGATGGTTTGTGTTATGTACACACACATATCTTATAGAGACTTTTAAAAACCACAGTCAGCGGACTACATTAAAGCAACTATTTGGGCAAGAGAAATTTCATGGATAGTATGCTAGGTGGATATACATCCCTTTGCCTGCTGGGTAGAGAAGTCTCCTATTTTCCTAAGGATTCTGAGCTAACAGTCTATAAACTGTAGATGGGAGTGGTTTCTTGGATCCCTGGACTATCACCCATGTTCTGAGTTTCCTATCTGAGCTCAGCCACAATGGCCAGAATGAATATTTGTGAGGCAATTTCTATCTTTTGTCCTTAAGACTTTTACTGTAAGTATCTGGGAGAATCCTAACAAAAAACCCTAACAAATCTCTAACGAAAAACATTTGGGCTTCCCTGGTTAAAGGTAAAATGGCAATGAGGAAAGGTGTAGTCTAGATCAGACTAGAAAGGTTATAGGTTAAAGGTTACATGCTCTAACTGCCATGATTCCCTTGGTAAAAGTGAAGCTTTGAACTCAGCCCTTAAATAACTGGGGTAGCTGTGGCTACTGAGAAGGGAGAGGGCAGACCTTTTACCTGAGTGGCACTGTGACTGCCTGGGGGTCTCAGTACTGCCTTCCAATATTTCTCAATTTCATTTAGTACAATTATCTTATGCTAGAATCTAAGTGCATTCTCCTTTTGGGTCACCTGCAGGTGGGAAGATAATAGTTAATAAAGATTTATTAAGCACCTACTATGTGCCAGGAGCTATGGTAAGAATTGTGAATGATAGTCCAGCTCTCAAGAAGCTTATAATCTAAGGAGATAAAAATCTTAGCGAGAAATAGGCATAAAAGGATATTTTCCTTGAGTTCTGGGTAGAGACACATAATAAATTAATTTGTGATAACTCTATGAAAAACTTTATGTGGGTGCTTTTAAAACCCTAGACTGAACTGAGAGGTATCTGGGCCAAGGTAAAGAGCAGGAGCTTCTGTACCAACACAGTGAGGCAATTTCTTGTACTTTGCTGCAATAGTCAGTAAACATTTATTACAGCTTACAGCATGCTAAGCACTGTGCTGAGTGCTGAAGATAGAAAGAAAGATCCCTCCCCTCAAAGAACTCAAAATCTAATGAGGGAAGACAACACATAAAAAGAAGCTGAAAGCGGGGTGGGAAGGCTGATGGAGTCCTTTGGCTGGAATGGGAAATGATCTAAGGAGTAAGTTTCAGAACTGATTTAATTTCACTGAATGGTGAGTTTCTGGAGAACATGAGCTCCGGGAGGTCAACAGGGACACGATGAAGGGAATTCCCTAAAGTGTCTCCCGTAAATGGTAGAGGATTGGGGAGAATCTGATGTCCACCCTCTACTCCCTTCAGATCAGAAGGAGGGAGGGAGGTGGTGAGGAAGTGTGAGTTTCAGAGTTGATTTTATCAGATTGTTTAGGGAAGATATTTAATCCTCTATCTATGGGGTAACCTCTCGGGCTCCCTATTCTATTATATGGAACTGTTCCAATTCTCTCTACATAAGAATCATATTCCTTTAGCAGACCCAAATTCATGAGACCATGGACCATGCTTTTTCTAAACTTTGAATCTTAACTTCTAATACAGTGCTCTATATGACTTCTAATACAATAGACAGCATTGAATTGAATAGAATGAACTGGTCTGTGGGTGTTGACACTTTCAGTTTCAGTGATTAGGGAATGGGCAAGAAAAAGAAACAGTACTGCCACAGGTTTAAAGATACAAAGCTCTGGGAGGAGACACTAGGGTTCCTTAGATTTTGAAAAACGTACCAACATAAATGGGCTTTTTATCCTCTATTTCAGCAGCCAAAGAATTTTGCTTGAAATTAACTAAAATGTAAAAATATAGGTGGAGGTATTTAGAAGCTGGAAATAGAAAAATTAGGAGCACTGTGACAACACTCTCTGCCAGCAGCACGTTCCTGGGCTGGTGCGAAGAAAGGCAATTCGTTGGTTCTCAAGAGAATTCCCAGGCCCCAACAGGCCTACTGTTTAATAGAATAACTGATTTAGTAATATAAGTGGTTCCTCTCAGTCCATGAAGACATGGGACCCATGAAAAAGGCTGATGCTCCTAAGGCGCGTCTATCTACGTTACTGCTTCATACCACCTCCATTTTCCGTAGCCAACACATTCCCATGGAGACGAGCATTGAAAATTCTATGAGTGCAGATGTACAGAAGCCACTTTTCAAATGTTAGGAATTTGGCAGCTTTATTTCCCCACGCTTCAAATACCAAAGGGATCTAGACCACATTGTGGACTAAATACCTGCAAATTTCAGTTTAAAGAACAAAGCCATTTTAATGAGTTCATGCCAAAACTGCGCATGAAACAAAGTCTGACCCAAAACCCAGGAATACATTAGCCGAGTATTGGAGCAGTCCTTTCAAAATGGCAGTGTCAAATATGCATAGAACAAAGCACAATTCAATCCCAAACGTTGGAAACTAAGCGTTTCCTATGGGTCACCATCCCAGTAATACTCTAGGACTGACCAAGAAGCACTTTGTATTATTTTGCTATGCTGGGCAATGGGGGAAATGCAACTATTTAGAAGCTGTAGTCATTCCCACTGTGTAGTTTACAGGTTAATAGGGGAATGCGACACAAAGGCAAAGTAGCTATGATACCAAAAAGGACAATGTCAAGTGTTAGTATACAGAACTAAGTACCACGTGTCAATATCTGACTCTTAGGTGACACTGAACACAACTTTCGAGAAGTGGTTTCCCCCCAGTCCAAAAAGTGTCAGACACTTTGGGGAAGCCATGAAGGGCACTAAAGAGAAGTGTCAAAATGCCATGAGACCAAAGAGATGTCCTTCTGGAGATTCTTCAGTTTAGATTTCTAATACATCTTTTAGCTGCTTAGTATACTTGGATCTCTAAATATGAGGTATATGATAATAATAAAAAAGGGCCAATGCCTTTATGATAAGCTTGATAATAGACCCTTTCAGAATTTCCATTAACTGCCAAATTCAAAACAATTAAAACAGCACATTCTACATGAAAATAAGATGGTAAATAAGCAACAAAACACTTTAAGGTATTATTTTGTATGTAATCTTTTTCACTCAGTAAAAAGATGAATTTTTTTAAAAACCTGTCTTTTTTCATTTCAAACACTTCCTTGAAAAGAAAGTTTCAATGTCTCCCTTCCTGAAATAATGAAGGGCTGTATATAGTCTCTCCAAGAGCCTAAGTCTAGTCCTGTTTACTCTCTTTCTGGCCACTTGTAATCTGGTAGTCAGTGAGATTTATCATCTTAGGCTCAGGAGGGAGCTACAATCTTCCTGATTCTCTCCTTAGATTCTTTCTTCCTTCCCACTTTATGTCTCAAGGGCAAGTTGACTCCACTGGGCACAAGAATTTGGTCAAACACCACATCAAAAACATGATAAACATAGGCTTTGAGCTACAATGTGTTAAGTGAATTCAAAAGACAGAATTCTGATACTCCAAGAGTATATGAATTAAGACAGGTAAGAGTGATAGTTGTAGAATTTATGTACTCAGTTAATATATATTTCGATATATTAAACAAATAAACAACTTAATACATTTTCTAAGTGTCTACTCTATGCAAGCAGCACTGTGCCTGGCATTATAAATTAAATTGTAAACACTTAAGTGCAAATTAACATAAAAGAATTCTTTGAAGATGGAGAGTGAGGATCTGAACTTCCGAGTGAGTCTGGGGAAATCATCAGGACAGATTGAAGTAACCAGCAGAATGAACTAATAGAAAGTGGTCTACCAGCAGATTCTGGAGTCTGAATGATGATGAACAAGAATAGTCTTTATTCTTGCTATTTCTGAAAGCCTAAGAGATTTCCCTCTTACTCCTCAATCTGTTCCCATACCCAGTATAAGCTGGGCTGAAATAATGGCTTTTATTCCCCCTCTTGTCTTACTGCTGTCATGGTCTCTCTCTGTGCCCCTTTTTGCCTGTTCTATTCCTTCTAATCTTTTAAAGCCCAGTTCAAATGGCATCTCTTCCATGAAACCTTTCTGGATGCTTCCACTGGTAATGTTCTCCCCCACCCCCGGACCTCATGTAAGTTATTACAGAGTTAAGAAAAAAGCTGCTAACATATAATGTTGCATTTTATTGCCATTTGTGTATGTATTCTATCTTTCTACTGGACTCTAAGTTTTGTAAGGACATGGACCATGACTCGTGTAAGATGGTGTGCTCTGTACACTATAAGAACTTCATGTTTTCTGAAGTGAAAAAAAAAATCTAGCAGAATATATCTTTCATGATATCCACATGTAAGACTTTGCTTCAGCATGTTATTTAAAACCTTTTTTGAATTTTTAAAATGTTTCCCTAAGTTGAAATATGAAGGGAAATCTAAGAGCTTTTAGGATTAGGAATATCCCTCCTCACTCTCCTTGGTCCTGAGGTTTTTGTAAACTGGAAGGCAGATTATCAGGAGGTCAGATTATGTTCAACAAGGTTAAAAGTTTTTCTTGTCACATGTTTATATCTCCTGTGATAAAATACCACACCATTCTTACAGTTAAATCAGCTTACTTTTCTAGTATCATATTTAGGGGGAGAAGAAAACTGACTAGTAACTCTTTTTGATTCTATTGCCTCTATTCTATAAAATTAGATAGATCAGCTATTAATCTCAAAAGGCCTGTGTTAATTATGTGTAATAAATTTATTATCATTTTATGAATAAGCTGTAAGTAATAATAACTGGATGTCTGGCATTTCACCATTTCCATGACATTCTTTTTTTTTTTTTTTATCACATGTATTTAGGGCAACTTAGTAAGGATACTGTTTATGTTTCCAGAGGCACTTGGAGTGATACAGATATAGAAGAGAGAGACACACCATGCCCTGCCTCTAAGTGTCAGGATAGGCTGAGCAAAATGTTTTCAATGCTAGCAACAATAACTCAAGGGGATGTGAATCAGGCCTGGAAAAGCCCTTAGCCCTTAAAACCAGCTAATGAAAAGCCCCTTAGCACTAGACGATTTTTGGATGCCCATTAGTTTTCTGTCAAAGCATCTCAGATAAAGATGTCTGTAATCAGAGATGGCAAGTAGTTTAGTCAATATTTTTGAAAAGTTCAACCAAGCATTGAACACACAAAGAAGATTTTATAAAAAGTTATTCAACTTAACTACATTGCCCCGTTTTTTTAGCCTCTGTCTCTATCATAACTATAATACTGGAGGTACCTGAAACAGGGGGAATCGATGTTCCTATACTACTTGCTACTGCAGGACAGTCTGGAAAGGATATCTGGGGCTGGATGATAAAGGGGATGAAATTTTATCTTATTATTGTTCAGCTGTTTTGTTTTCTTTAACAAGTGAGAATTCAATTCAACAAAGTGCCTGTTCTACAAAAGACACTATGGTAGGTGCTAGGAGTATAAAAATAAGGAAAGTAACAACTTTTGCATTTAGGAAGCTTATGTTTTACTGGGACAAATACAACACATCACAGAATCTAGAGTGGTAGGGACTTCAGTGTCATCTCTAGTTCCTAGAAAAGATTTCTACTATAACATAGCTGAAAAGGATCTATCTAGTCCCCACTTGAAGACACCCAATAAGAGGGAACTGATCACCTCTGAGTCAGTTAATTCCACTTCTGGACAGCTCTTATTGTTAGGAAACTTTTCCTGACATCAAACCTAAATTTGCGTCTTTGCAGTTTCCACTCACTGATGCTTCTAGTTCTGCCAAACAGAACAGGGCTAATCCTTCTTACACATGACAACTCTTCAGATTGCTGAAGTTGGCTATCATGCCCCTGGAAGGCTTTTCTTCTCCAAGCTAAATATTCCCACTTCTTTCAACTGATCTTCATGTTCTATGAACTCACTGTTGGCCTTCATGAGATGCTTTCTAGCTGACTGATGTGGTTCTTAACCTTGGTTCCCAGAACTAAACACAATACTTTAGATATGATCCAACTTGGGCAGATAACACTGACACTATCACCTCCTTTTTCTCAGAAGCTGTTTCTCTGATTGTGTCCAAAACTGCCTTACCTACCACATCAAAGTGCTAAAATGTGCAGAGCTTCCTAAAGTGCAGGCCTGACCACGTTACTCCTCCTCCTACTCACTAAATTACAGCACCTCTCCATTATCTTCGTGATCAAATACCCAATGTGGTTTGACTTTTAAAACTCCTTCCTACCTTTGCATTCTCACTGCACTTTATTCCTCTCCACATATTCTGAGATCTAGTGACAATGACTGTTGTTCTTTTCACAAGACATTCCATCTCCTCACTGCCTTCTCACTGGCTGCCCCTGATGCCTGCAATGCTCTTCCTCCTCATCTCTGCCTCCTGATTTCTCCAAGCCTCTCCTTCCCTCTGATATTATCTCCAATTTACTTCTCATGTAAATTGTAAGGACATAATTGTTTGCATGTTTTGTCTCTCATTAAAGTACCAGATCCTTCAGGGCAGAAACTGGTTTTTAGTATCTTTGTATCCCTAGGATTGAGCACAGTGCCAGGCATATATAGTAAGTGCTTAACAAATATTTACAGACTTGACCATCCCTATGAATAGCTACGGTATGAAAATGTAGATAGGTTATTCAAATAGAAAAAACTGATGAAATGAAAGCCATGGTGTTGAAGAGACATCCCCAGGTATAAGGAGGACAGGTTGGGGTTTGAGAGAATGATTCCAGGGACTGAACTCTTCAGAAGGAAGAATGGCCACTAAATGACTGCAATAAAGACCTCGTTAGAGTGATACAGACAGATGTGAATCTCAAAGAGGGGATGCTGAATGAGGGCATCAAAAGGCAGAATCTAGAAGTGAAGTGTTTGAAGTTTCTTCTGGAAATGGCTTCTTTCTACGTATTTCCCCTTCGAGCCGTTCTTCTGACTTTCTGGTTTCCAAGACCATGCCTAAACTGCCCTCTTTCCCTGGAACATCTATCTGTCCCTGTGGCCTTTTCCAGCTGGAATCCCCCTCCTTCTGCCACTGGTCAGGTCAGTTCGTTCCACTGCCTCCATTTTGGGGAGGGGCCCAGGCTGGCTGGCCTTCATTGTCCTCCCTGTTGTGATTCTGATTTTCTAGACTTCCACAATGCTCCTGCATTGGTGCCTTTAATCTGGCTTCTCCCTCCTCTCTTCACTTCTTTTCTGTATGTTGTCTTTCCCCATTAGAATCTTAGCTTCCAAAGGGGTGTCTTTCTTTTTGCTTGGTTTTCTCCAGTGCTTAGCACAGTGCCTAGCACAGAGTAAGTGCTTTTAAAAAAATGCTTGTTGCCTGCTTATATTCTCAGTCTTGTATAGGGTAGTTGTCCTTCTGTGGGATCAGACTGTGACTGAGTATTATGAAACAGAAACATCACGCATTCATTTTTTAGCCACTGTATAAAACATGATGAACTGAGTAAATCATCCAATTGTACCTTTTTTCCAACACAGAAATTCATATCATCTTTAAGTCCTTACTTTAGGGTTTTAAAAAAATACTTTTTAAATCTCAACGGGGTTAGAAGGCTTGAGAGGGAAATCACACAGGTAAGGTTTGAATTGACATGATTAATACTAGATTTAAATAGAATAGCAGGGTGATCCAGGGAAAAGGTAATTTGCAGCATATTACTAAAACACTTCCAATATAGTAGTTGTAAATGAGAATGATCCTATTTAGATTAGAGAATTCATGAACCTTTCCCTGTCCTCTCTCTCCCATCTTCACAAGTCAGATGTGTTGGGGGTGTAAGCTCAGTTTTCACGTGGACAGTCTCGGGCAGGTAAAGGTGAGGACTTTTAAACCTCAGAGTTCTCATGAGGCCCCCTAGGGAACAGCTGGGGATTGAGGCATGAAACACGGGCTATCTCATGCATTTCCACCTCTTCTCAGTGGGAAACTTGCTGGGGAGAGCATCCCACCCTTGAGATTGGTCCGTGGTCTGAGCACACCTGTTGTTAATTAGCTAAAGGCTGAGAGGAGGCACGGTATTCACGTGCAAACTATGCGGCAGGAGAGCTTAAGTAGGAACAGGAAAGCCTGAAGGCTCTCTTCTGGCTGCGGGATCCCCTTTGGGGGTCCCTCCCCTTCTTCTGGCTGCGGGGTCCCCTTTGGGGGTCCCTCCCCTCTCTTCGTGCTGAGGGGCCTTTGGAGGGAAGAGGGTCCCTCCCCTCTTCCGCTCCCATCCTCTTGCTGTATGATCCTTGCCCCTTGGGAGGAGGAGGATTCCTCTCTCCTGAGGAAGAATTCACCCTGCATATGGATATGTAACTAAGACCCTGAATAAAGCCTAACCCTTGTTTGACTCTAGAAAGTCTCTTCTCTCAACACGTTTATCTGGCTGATCACTGAAGACCTGCGAGAGGTAAGAAGGCTCGGGTAGCTCACTGGCCTCTAGGCCGAACACAGATGAAATCTCTACTCACATTTTTTGATAACTCTTTTGGAAGTACTTCTACAAACTTAACAGACCAAAATTTCCTTTATTTACTTAAAGTACACATTTTATTCTTTTTTGTTAGACTGGGAAGAAATCATGTCTTATCTTTTTATGTTATTTGATGCCTAATGAGTGCTCAATAAATGCTTGTTATTGAATTTAACAGATGGTTTTGGAAACTTCCATAGGTTTATTTCCCTGGATATAAGAGTTATTTTTCATGCACAGTAAAGGAACATGGGAATGAATCACACCTTAGACTCTCTTACTTCATGGTTTCATTTAATATAGATAGTAACACATGGATCTGTATTTAATAGAATTATGTTTAGCAGCATTGAATGGCAGCCTGAGCTACCATCTTAATGAAATTCTCAATGGTTCCTATAAGCAGAGTTGTTTACTTATCAATTGAATTTAACCATGTGGTGAATAAATTAATGGACTGTATTGTATGTGCATATTCTAATCAGCTTCCTGATAGCCACTGAAAAACACCTTCTACAATTACAGACAGCAATCCTATACCCCATTAGCTGGAAGGTGATATGTCAGAGAAATAAGGGCATTTAGGCATAGGTCAGATATGGAAGAACACAGCTAAAGACTCCATGTAGGGCTTTAGGGATATGGAGTAAATATCACACAGACTTCATGAGAAAATATTTTCTGCATCTGGCAACAACACACACACATATACATGTAGTTTAGATGTTCATTCGTGTGTTTAACATCAAAGGGAAACAAAGGAAGATCCCAAAAGCCCTTGTCTCCATTCCCAACTCTCTCAACAGGAGTAGGCTACAGACTGAATTTCTGAAGTGACGACAGTGAGGAGTCAAGCATGCTGCCTGGGTGACTGGAAAGATTGCAGTGCCTTTGACAGTAACAGGGAAGTTAGGAAGAACGGAGGGTTTGGGGGTACATCTTGGGCACGATGAGTTTAAGATGCCTACAGGACAACTAGTTCAAGGTGTCTGCAGCTGGATATATGAGCCTGGAGGTCAGGCGACCTTGAAGTATCTTAACACATGCATGGGTAATACCTTATTGGAAGTGATGCTTGGAGGCTATATTTTGCAATAATAAGTGATTATAGAATAAGCAGAGCCGAATCTTCTATGCTCTGTCCCTTCCGATCAACTGTAAGACCGTGAAAATGTTTGCTATAGACAATCTCGAGGAAGTCTGTTTCCTTCCAATATTTTTCACAAGGAAACGCTCAACACCTGTACATAATCATTCTATTTTTTTGGCCTGGGACCCTGGTAAAGAACTTGCTATACCAGTATGAGCAGACACCTTCTCTGCAACTTATAGCCTTAGAAAGTTGCTTGGGGGGACTGAGAAATTCAGTGATTTACTTTTAGTGTCACATGGTCAGTATAATATTAGAAGTAGGACTTGAACCCAGGTATTTCTGACTGAGGTCAACATTTTATCCAGTATTCCATATTCTTTTTCTAGGTCACTCTCACAAATATTTTATAGATATGAGAGAGTAGGCATATGGGTCAATAACTATCAATATATTCTCAGATGTCCATGACTTTTCTGACTTTCGGGGACATCTTTCTTCTCCTTCTTCAGACATCTTAAAAAAAAATCACTCAATTCTTTTCACATTGTGTTGTCTCCAAAACGCATTTCTTTGGTGGGTCCTATGTTTGGCCCAGCTGCTCTTCCCATCTTGGTTTTTTCTGGTGTCTTTTTCACTTCTTCAGTCCCTAATTTGCCAGTTTTCTGAGTGTGGGCCATAGCTGTATTAATATACATTTCTCTTATTATCAGCAATTTGGAGCTACCTTTTATATGGTTGTTAATAATCTACAATTCTTCTGTTGAATTTAGTTTACTAATTTCCTTTGACCACTTATGAATAACCTGCGGTGTTATATACTTGTATTAATTCCCTATATCTAATATATCTGTACCTAATTCCCTGCGTCTATTGCTCTGCTGGCATACATTCTATCCATTCTAGTTCAAAGACCATTCTTTTTCACTTCTACTTTCTCCATCAAGGAATTGCACAGTTTAACTTTTTACTGTTTTCTGTTAAAAAACACCTTCCCCCAAATAGTAAGCTAGCAGCTTTATTTACTTCCTAGCCCTGGACATAGTTAAAAGAAATCAGTCCTTCATGTGTCCTGGTCCTGGGGAAATTGTTTGGCAAAGAACACTATTTCTATGTGGGTACCCTGGATGTATCCTAGGACCTTGCTGCTAAAGATACTATTCTGCCATATACTGTTGAGCATACAGATGCCATGTCAATACTGTAACACTGAACCAGTCAGCTTCCCTAAGATCACACTGGCCTTCCAGGTTTTGTTTCATGATTTATTCTCTATTAACCATATTTAATTCAACATACACACATAAATGTGTATCTATTTATCTATCTATATTTAGACAGTATGCAAGAATTTGGTGACATTTTTAAGGTAGATAGGTAGAGTTTCTCTGGATCAGATTTTAATAAAACTTTAGTTTTTTTCCCATTTATTATCCATTTGTAGAACTGTACTGATTTTGCAAAAGAGTTCAATGTCTTATGTTTAGTTTGTGTTTTCCTTTTGAGCATGTAGTCCAGTGTTAGCATACCAACAGCTCCTGGATGCATGTTTCAAGGGTGGTGTAGTGTCTAGAAAAGAATCATGAACATCTGGACATTCTTATATAGAAGAAAGATGCGTACTGTCATTAAATCATTACTTCAATACCATTTTTTCTTCTCCTCTATACTAAACAATCCTTTCTCATCAGCATCAAACAGTAGAGTCTGACTTTCCAGCTCTTTAATCATTTTGGTTTCTTTTCCCTGGAGCCTTTCCAATTATTTCACATCATCTAAGAGGTCAGTTCTGCCACCATCTCATCTTTGTTTTTAATTTTACTAATGTGATGACATAGTCAGCAGAGTTAGTTCTCCAATAAAGACGAATAAGGGTAGGGGGCTCTAGAGATGGAAAAAAAGGTTAATAAGGTAAAATGAACTCACCAGGTCAATGAAACATCTCCACTTTTATATCCATAAACAAATGCAAATGCTTTCAGGTAGCAAACGCAATGTTGTGCTACACATGCCATCTCTCCTCAGTGCCATTCTCTCCAGAATATTAAAGATTGAATATACTCCCCAAAGAAATGGCAATTAGGCCCTCTTTGGCTAATTTATTTTTAATATGGTACATGAGATTCATGAGCTGAGGAGGCTGTGTTTTAAATACTAATAAAAAAACTCAGGAAACTAATTTATTAAAAATGAAGGTAATAAAAAAGTGATCCACTTATAGCTGGAGTGTCTGCTCATGGGGATAGGTGGTCACAAAGCACTCACCACTGTAGAGGGCCCAGAGGGAAGCAGCAAGGATTGAGACCAATTTGTAGGGGAGAGTGAGGTCACTCTGACAGTCTAGCCCTACTTTTCCTTGCATCTTACTTCTATGTTAACCTGTACCAGATTCCCTAAAGAACATGCTGTTTTATCAGTTCCAGTTTGAAAAAACTGTCCTTCTGAACAAGGATTTATTTATTTATTAACCTCCAACCCTGGTGTTATGAGGAAGGGACAGAAAATCCTTTTAAGTTAAAAGTTGCTTCTACTTAAAATATCTTCTATAAGAAAGGTGTGTTTTGTTTTCAGGGTTTGGCAACACACACACACAGACACACACACAGACACACACACACACACACACACACACACAGTCCAAGTAGGAATCTTATACTCAAGTCTCATAAAGTTTTATGGCATTTGATTCATTACAGAAATAACACTTGATAATGCAGATTTATCACACTGAAAAGCCTAACTTTAAAAAGTGATTTAATGATGTCTATACTTATTTTCTGACATCTTTACAAAGCTGCTAGTGTAAAAATAAATTTTTCTTTTTCAAAATAATTCCTCCATTTACAACTGTCGTGCACCACCAGAGCAATGCATTAAAAATGTGGCAGAAAGAGTGGCGGGAGCCTAATTATGCTGAACAAATGTCACCCCTAGCACCAAGCATTTAGTGCTTGGATCCTGGAGGAAATCTCCTTTTCTCCTCCATATTCACAGGTGTATCCTGTGCTTCTGGCTGTTACTGTTACTAGAAGAAGGGAAATGAAGGCTCCTCCAAGGTCATACAGATGCAATAACCAAGTATACAAACAAGCTACTGATTATAATTTAAAGCTTCTTTTCTTCCCATTTTAACCAGGTTTATGAGGAAATCTTGATAATTTAACCTCTCAACCAATTGGAATAGGTTTGATTGACAGCAAATGAATAAATCACATTTTAGTACAGGAGGTAGAATCGTCCTCTCCTATTAATCCAGCTCCTGTGCCAGTGTGTAGGTAACATAATATTTATCATGCCATTTTGTTACATTCCCTTGGGGTGTCATTTCATGGCCTACCAGTAAAAACTTCACATTTACAGCAACTGCCCCTCTATTACTGTTGATAACATCTAATTGATATGTCAAACCTCCAAGGTTTGTTGTAAATTGTAACACTGCCTCCCCAAAGAAAATAAACTGGCGAACAGGTAAATCAGCATTGGTCTTCCTGTAATAACCTGGCCCTCTCGAGGTCTAAGCATATCCCAGCAGGAACATGCTCACCCATCCTTTTCCAGCCTTGGCATTCCTTAGCATAGCCAGGTTTATATAGCTCTGAAAAGCACTGCTACCTTCCTGCACTAAAGGGCAAAGTGAGCGTTATGAGTAAAACTGCGTCTAGACACCGAGTTCAAAAGTAATTCAAAAGAGAAAAACAATAATAATCAAATTAATACTACTATGCACTTTGCTTCTGAAGGGCAAGAAGCAGTGATCAAAAATACGATTTTATTGTCAAGTACGTGTGTACTTGCTTTTTGGAGATTGATTCTACCTAGTGCTATATACTTTTCTCATTTCTATCTTCTCATTTTTCTTACAGTCCTAATGTGGGTATGGCAGGCAGAAGTGACCCTTGAGTTTAGGGGAGATTTTTATGGTTATAATAATAAAAATTTTAACATTAACTCAAGAGCCAACTCTACTCAATGTTAGTTTAAATGTTTTTCCCCTATAATTCAAATATATTTGGAGCGAAGAGCAGTTGAAGATGGCTTTTTGTAAGAGCTAATTTAGTGGAATGAGACAGGAGAAACTTGGCTTCAAATTCTGTCTCCAACGCTAGTTTGCCACAATCTCTGAGTCTCATTTTCCTCATCTGTAAAATGAGACTAATAATAGCACCTATTTAATCTAAGTAAAAGGATTTTCAAACAGGTGACATAACTGTTACTAGTAGTAGAAAGGTCTTTAATTCAGATACAGAATCATCTTTTTGGCCAATTCATCTCTCCATTTCTTCAGAGTTTTTTTTTTTCATTTCTGATACCCATAATAATCCTATCATTTGCTTCTTCAGCCAAGAATTTTCTATATTTTTCAGTTTTTTAAATTTTATTTTCAGTTTAGAAATCTCTAAGTCTCTTCCCCTCTCCCAACTATTGAGAAGGCAAGAATAATAAAATCCACTACAAATATACATGGTCATGCAAAAAAAAAAATTTCTCTTATTAGCAATGCCAACCTCCAAAAAAATAGAAAGAAAGGAAGAAAGAAAAGAAAATGTGTCTCAAATTGCACCCTGAGTCCATCACCTCTCTATATGGAGGTCCTTTTGAATTGTTATCTGGTCATTGTGTTGATCAGAGTTCCTAAGGATTTAAACACTGATTATCTTTATAATACTGTTTTATTATATAAATTTTTTTGGTTTTGTTCATATAATTGTGCATCAGTTCCTACAAGTCTTCTCAGGTTTTTCTGAAACTCTCCCCTTCATCATTTCTTACAGTGCAATGGTATCTCATCACATTTGTATACCACGATGTCCTTCAGCCATTCCCCAACGGAGGGATGCCCCCTCATTTTCTGATTCTTTGCCACCACAAAAAGAGCTGCTATAAAATACTTTTGTATAGATTCTTCTACTCTTTCTTTGAACTCTCTGGAGTACAGACCTAGATGCAGTATCATTGAGGTATAGCTCTCAATTGCTTTCCAGAATGGTTGGACCAGTTCATAGCTCCAATAGTACATTAAAGTACCTGTTTTCACATTAACCCCCATGCCCCACTCCCACATTTGCTACTTTCTTCAAGCATTTCTATTCATTGCATACTTCCTTATTTCCTTATTCCCTCAACCCCATGTAGCCACTTTGATCCAAACAGCCCAGACCTGGCCCAGGCTGATGGTTCCCAACACAGAACTTCTTTCATCTTGCTCTGCTTTGACAACAATCATCCTAAGCCATTTGTAACACATAAAAATGCTCAGGCCTAGGAGACTCAATGATTACCAAAGATTAATTTTTAACTTTCCTACAGTGAAATTCCTTTTCTTGGCTTTATCTGGCTAGCTAACTGCTCAGTGGACAACTTCTTGGTGTTCTAAATCCTGTTTCAGTGAATTCACTGCTGGCAGGCACTGCCACCATAACAGTATTATGAAATGAAAAGAACACTAAACTTGGAATCAAAAGATTTGTGTTAGAGTCCCAGATAATACCTATTAGTTGTATAGCCTTGGGTAAGGCACAGACTCTGTGAGCCTCAGCTTCTTCACCTGTGAAATGTAAGTAATGTATTCCTTACCTCACAGGGCTGTTATGAGGATCAAAGGAGATAAACAGTGCTTAGTTATATGTAAACTATTATCGTTACTACTACTGTGGTTGTAATAAAAGAGTAGGGAATAGATGGATTATTTCAATGATACAGGGCATCCCCATGTAAGGAAACTTCCTCTGCTTTGCAAATTTTCATCTTAGAGTTGCCAAGGGCACTGAGAAATTCTGACTTGTCTAGAATGTGTCAGGGGCAGGACTTGAACCCAAGTCTTGTCTTTGAGGCCAACTCTTTTATCCCCTATGCCTCATTGTTGTTCATGCAATTGGAGAGGAAAAGGAATGCTTGAATCCAAAGCCAATAATTAACAAGACAATTTTGGGGGTAAAATCCCCAAGAGATATATGTAAAAAATACACCCAATGTGTAAATAGTAAAAGTGAAATTTGTCATGCAAAGTTTGATCACATGAAAGAGAGTTCCAAAAAAGAATGAAAAGTGTCAGGAAAAGCTGGCACACTGGAGCATCTAGGTGGCCGAGTGGGTACTGCACCTGGCCTGGAGTCATGAAGACTCATCTCCCTTTCTTCAAATCTGGTCTCAAGATGCTTATTAGCTGTAAGACTCTGGGCAAGTCACTTAACTCTGTCTCAGTTCCTTATCTGTAAAATGAGATGAAGAAGGAAGTGGCAAATCACTTCAGTAATTTTGGTAGGAAAACCCCAAATGGGGTCATGAAAGTGTCAGACACAACAATTCTAGTTCTACAACCTAATCCTAGGTTATGGAACAATGTTGGCCAAGCAAAAGAGGAGAAACACCCATCACTTTAAGTGCTTTAAACCACACTGGATCAAAGCACCAGTAAGTAGCAATTTTAGTCACTTCTACAAGTATGAATCTATTATCTTTTCATTCTCTGTATCCCACGATTTTTATATTTAATCTCTGCTAATCCAAATATATAGCTCAACATGAAGCTTGTCTTAGATATGTATGCTTTATACTGCCATAGAAATGGCATGGTTGTCTAGGATGAAATTGTTATTTCAAGGCTATGATGAAGTATGATACTGTATGCTTACAATATAATTAGAACAAATCTATAAGCATGGATCAGAAAGTCACATTCAGCATAAAACGCATTAACCTTTGATGGTGTTCCTGCCCTAAATGATTATCGCCGTACTATTTAATGTGTTCCCCTGCAATGGGGCAGGAGCCAAGAATATGGACAAAAGAGTAACTGTTCTGTCCCTATTGTGGTTCACCAAGGGAGTAGCTTTTTCTTTTTTTAAGCATCATCAAGCATTCAGAAGGTAAAATTGTTTGAAATTTATTTTATAGCATTCTCTCCACCTACTCTGGTAAACCAAGGCTTGGCAGGCCAAGCTCTAAACTTATGCAAACCAGGTTCAATATCAGGGCTTCTCTAAATCGCTCTTTGGCTTATGCCCACAACTCAGGCCTTCAACAGTAACTTCAGAATATTTAGCTCCTGTTTAGTCTGTATAGATGGAGAATTAAAGTAGCTGTGCAATGTACTAGATACCTTTCTCTACAATTTGATGTTACTCTTGCTACATGAGCTCACATATTTGAGTTATTTTTTTTCTATGACTACTTCCTAAAAGCTGTTGCCTCTGAATAACTTGCCTTCCTTCCATAGTGCTGCCATGGTTGCTACCCACCTTGGGAATCTCCATTGCCCTTGCCCTATGGGTGATCCTTAGCTTCAATTCTTCAGAGATTGTTAGTAATCCTTGGCTCATAGTCATACAATATCACTAGTACTACACTTCGTTAAATAAGAAGGACTTCTGTTTTCAGGAGAAGCATGGGGTCATTAAAAGAACTGCAATTTTCTAAAATTTCCCAGGGCACTTGTATCTTCCTATTTAACTCTGGGTCCAGTGCCTTGTTCATTTGCAGTGTCTATCTAAGGAATTGTACTTATAGACAAGATGTGTGGGTTTTCCATCAAACTGCATGTCATAATCTAGACAACAGGGTTTTCTATAAAAATTGTTATTTACTTATTCTAAACATTCTTTTCTTTTGAAATTTAGAGTTCCATATTCTTTCCCTTCTTCCCATCCTTCCCCCACCCACTGAGAAGCAAAAAATATATTAATTATGTATGTGGAACTATGCAAAACATATTTCTATGTTAGCCATGTTGCCAAAAATATAATGTGAGGAAATTATACTTAAATTGACACTCAGAAAACATTTTTTCAACATGAATTCTTTGAAATCGCCTTGGATCACTATGTTGATCAGAGAAGCTAAGACTTCCATAGCTGATCATAATTACAACATTGCTGTTACTGTGCAATACTGTTCACTTCATTTTGTCTCAGCTCACATAGGTTTTGCCATATTTTTTGAAACCACACCCCTTATCATTTCTTATAGTACAACAGTATTCCATCACAATCATATGCCACAACTTGTTCTGCCATTCTTTAATTGATAAGCATCTCCTATATTTCCAGTTCTTTGCCACCACACAAAAAAAGCTGCTCTAAACATTTTTTGGACATATGGATCTTTTCCCTTGACCTCTGTGGGGGTATAGATCTGGTAGTAGTATTGCTGGATCAAAGGGAATGTACAGTTTAATAACCCTTTGGCATAGTTCCAAATTGTTCTCTAGAATGACTGGATTAACTTGCTACTCTACAAACAATTCTTTAATGTACCTATTTTCCCCTCATCCTTTCCAGCATTTATCATTTCTGATAGATATGAGGAGGTACCTTAAGTTGTTTTTTTTCTTAAAAAAATTTAAAGTTATTTATTTTCAGTTTTCAACATTCATTTCCACACAATTTTGAGTTCCAAATTTTCTCCCCATCTTCCTCCTCCCATACCCCAAAATGGTATGCATTTTGATTACTCCTTCCCCCAGTCTGTCCTCCCTTTGTGATCCCCCCCTCTTATCTCCTTCCCCTTTACTCTCTTGAAAGGCAAGACAGATTTCTATACCCCATTGCCTGTATATCTTATTTCCCAGGTGCATGTAAAAAAATTTTTTTAAAAACAAATTAATGTTAACATTTGTTTTTAAAACTTTTGAGTTCCAAATTTTCTCCCATCTTCCCTCTCCACCCACCCCCATTGAGAAGGCAAGCAATTCAATATAGGTTACACATAGTTATGCAAAACACCTCCATAACAGTCATGTTGTATTTTCCTCCATCCTATCCCACTCCCCAATTATTCTATTTTCTCTTTTGACCATGTCTTTTCTAAAGGATTTGCTTCTGACTACCCCTCCCCCCATCTGCCCTCCCTTCAATCATCCCCTCCTACTTTCCAAAAGGGTAAGATACTCAATTGAGTGTGTGTGTGAATAAAATATTCCATCATTAAGCCAAATCCGATGAGAGTAAGGTTTATTCATTCGTTCTCACCTCCCCCCTCCATTGTGAAGCCTTTTTCTTGCCTTTTTTATGTGAGATAATTTACCCCATTCTTTCTGTCCCTTTCTCCTTCTCCCAATATGTTCCTCTCTCACCTCTTAACTTTATTTTTTAGATATCATCCCTTCATATTCAACTTGCCCTGTGCAATCCCCTTCTCTCTTCCTACTACCTTAATACTGATAAACGTCTCGTGAGTTACAAATATCATCTTTCCATGTAGGAATGCACACAGTTTAACTTTAATGAAGCTGATTATTATGTTACATAGTTAATACAAGTTAATACTCTATTATAATTCCTCTTTCCTGTCCACCTTTCCATGCTTCTCGATTCTTGCATTTGAAAGTCAAATTTTCTATTCACCTCTGGTGTTTTTAGCAAGAATGCTGTAAAGTCCTCTATTTCGTTGAATATCCATTTTTCCTCTGAAGGATTATATTCAGTTTTGGTGGGGAGGTGATTCTGGGTTTTAATCCTAGTTCTTCTTACCTTCAGAATATCATATTCTAAGTCCTTTGATCCCTTACTGTAGAAGCTGCTAGATCTTGTGTTATCCTTATTGTATTTCCACAATACTTGAATTGTTTCTTTCTGGCTGCTTGCAGTATTTTTCCTTGACCTGAGAACTCTGGAATTTGGCTACAATATTCCTAGGAGTTTTCCTTTTGGAATCTCAGGAGGTAATCAGTGAATTCTTTCCATTTCTATTTAACCCTCTGGTTGTAGACTATCAGGGCAATTTTCCTTGATAATTTCTTGAAAGATAGTTTCTAAGCTCGTTTTTTGATACTGGCTTTCAGGTAGTCCCATAATTTTTAAATTATCTCTCCTGAATCTGTTTTCAAGATGAGTGGTTTTTCCAATGAAACAAACAAACTATATATATATGTATGTATGTATATACGCACACACATATACATATTTCCATATATATTCTCAATGAAACATTTCAAATGAAATATCTTCTATTTTTTCATTCTTTTGGTTCTGTTTTATAATTTCTTGATTTCTCATAAAGTCATTAGTTTCCATTTGCTCCATTCTAATTTTGAAGGAATTATTTTCTTCAGTAAACTTTTGGACCTCCTTTTGCATTTGACCAATTCTGCTTTTTAAGGTATTCTTTCCCTCATTAGCTTTTTGGACTTCTTTTGCCATTTGGGTCAGTCTATTTTTTAATGTGTTTTTTTCTTTAGCATTTTTTTGGACTCTCCTTTAGCAAGCTATTCACTCAATTTTCATGATTTTTCTTGTATCACTCTAATTTCTCTTCCCAGTTTTTCCTCTACTTCTCTTACTTGATGTTCAAAATCCTTTTTGAGATCCTCTATTGCCTGCAACCAATTCATATTCCTCTTGGAGGCTGCTGATGTAGCTTTGATTCTGTCCTCCTCTGGTTTTATGCCCTGATCTTCCTTGTTACCAAAGTAAGATTCTATAGTCGGTGTTCTTTTATGATTTTTACTCATCTTCCCAGTCAAACACTTGACTTTCTAACTCTTTGTCAGTGCAGGACTCTGCTTCCACTGGGGATGGGGTTGGGTGTACTGTCCCAGGCTTCAGGGATTTTGTATCAGCCACTCAATCCCCCACTTTCTGTGGGCCCAGAGCTCCAACCTCTGCAGCTGCTCCCACCACAGCTGCAAGCCCCAGCCACCACCACCACCACTGCCCTGGGGCTCAATCAGGTCCCACAGAGTTTTCCCACTGACCTTTTTGACATTAGTGGGTTAAGAAATCTGGAAACTGTACAGCTGCCAATGATTCAGACCCCTGAGACCTGCTCCATCCTGTCTGTGCTGGTGTGGCCCACAATGGACTGCACTCTACTCCCTGCCCAGTGTGAAAGATCCTTCCTGTCAACTTTCCAGGTTGTCTTCAACTGGGGATTTGTTTCACTCTGTCATTTTGTGGGTTCTGTAGCTCTAGCATTTGTTTAGAGTCATTTTTTACAAGTATCTGGAGGGCTTTGGGGGAGAACTCAGGGAAGTCCCTGCTTTTACTCCACTATCTTGGCTCCACCTCTCCCTTAAGTTGTTTTAATTTGCTTCTCTCTCATCAGTAATGATTTAGAGCATTTTTTCATGACTATATAAAGTGTTAATTTCTTCTGAAAACTGTTTATATTCTTTGACAATGTATCAATTGGGGAATAGCTGTTATTTTTGTAAATTTGACACAGTTCCCTATACATTTAAGATATGAGACTTTTATCATAGAAACTTGCTATAAAATTTTTTCACATGACTTCATTTTCTATGGTATGTTTTAGCAAAATATAGTTTCCCTGATTATCTCTTTCAATTAGGTTTAATTTTGCTTTTGCTTGGTCTGAGATCATGAATGCCATTTCTGTTCTCTAAACTTCAGCTGACACATAATAGACTCTGCTCCTGCCTTTCATTTTACCTTTCTATGCGTCTTTCTGTCCCTAATGTGTCTCTTGCATACACCATATTGTTGGATTCTGGTTTCTAATTCATTAGTCTGCTATCCACTTCTATCTCATGGGTTAGTTTAGCCCATTCACATTTACTATTATGATTATTAACTGTTCATTTCCCTTTATCCCATTTTTGTTTGTCCTTCCCTCACTCGCTTTTTATCCTGTCCCTCCTCCAAAGTCTGTCTTCCTTCCAAACACTGACTCCTCCAATCTACCTTTTTTCCCCTTCCATTTCTCTTAACCTCTAACCCCTGACACATCCCTATTGGATAAGATAGATTTCTATACCCAATTGCATGTGTGTGTGTGTGTGTGTGTGTGTGTGTGTGTTCATAGTCTTCCTTCTTTGAAACAATCCTAATGAATGAAGTTCAAGTATTGCCCTACTCCATTTTTCCCTCCCTTATGCAAGCTCTTCTTTGCATGCCTCTTTTATGTGAGAAAACCTTCCCCATTCTACTTCTCCCTTCCCCCTTTTCCCAATACATCTCTTTCTCACCCCTACATTCCTACAGATCATCTGAACATAACTGACTCACATCCTTGCTCTCTATGTGTAAACTTCTTCTAACTGCCCTAATAATGATAAAGTTCTTAGGAGTTATATGAATTCTCTTCCCATATAGAAGTGTAAACAGTTTGAACACCACTTAATTCCTTATGGTTTCTCTTTGATGTTACCTTTTTATGTTTCTCTTGAGTCTTCTGTTTGAATGTCAAATTTTCTATTTTTTTTTTTTTGGTCTTTTCATCAAAAGTGCTTGAAAGTTCTCGTTTCATTAAATATTGATTTACCTCCTGAAGGATTATACTCAGTTTTGCTGAGTAGGTTATTCTTGGTTGCAGTCCTAGCTCCTATTCCAAGACCTCCACTCTTTTGATGTGGAAGCTGCTAATTCTTGTGTGCTCCTAACTGTGGCTCTATGATGTCTGAATTGTTTCTTTGTGGCTGCTTGTAATATTTTTTCCCTGACCTGGGACCTCTGGAATTTGGCTGTAATATTCCTGGGAGTTTTTGTTTTGGGATCTCTTTTAGGAGGTGATCAGTAGGTTCTTTCAACTTCTATTTTACTCTCTGGATCTAAGATATTAGGGTAGTTTTCTTTAATAATTTCTTGAAAGACGACATTTAGGATTTTTTTAAATCATGGCTTTTAGGTAGTCCAATAATTCTTAACTTATCTCTCCTCTTCTATTTTTTATTCTTTTACTGTTTCTTGAAGTCTCATGCAGTCATTAGCTTCTGCTTGCCCAATTCTACTTTTAAGGAGTTATTCTCTCTAGTGAGCTCTGTTTCCATTTAGTCAACTTTGCTTTTTCAGCAATCCTTTTCTTCAGTGAATCTTTGTTGCCTCTTTTACCATTAGGCCAATTCTGTTTGTTTGTGGGTTTTGTGTGTGTGTGTGTGTGTTACTTTCTTCAGTATTATTGTGCTTATTTTACCAAGCTGTCAATTCTATTTTCATAGTTTTCTTGCATCATTCTCATTTCTTTTCCCAATTTTTCCTCCACCATTCTAAGCTCTTCATTTAAATTCTTCCAGGAATTCTTGCTGGCCTTGGGTCAATCAATACTTTCTTTGATGCTTTGCTTGTGGATATTTTCACATTATCTTTTTCTAAATTTGTATCTTGGTCTTCCATGTCACCATTTAGGGTCATGTTCTTTTTTTGTTTGCTCATTATCCCAGCCTATTTCTTTACTTTGAACCTTATGTTAAAGTTGGGCTCTGCTCACCTGGGGGTGGATGGGCACCTTGGTGGTGCCAAGCTTCAGGTTTTTTTTAATCATCCTGTTTTCTGAGCTAGTTGGGGATCTGCAAGTTTTCAATGCTTCCCAGTTGGGTTATCCTGGGAGAAGTGTGGTGACTGCTCTGGTCTTTACCCAGGAGGGGTTTCTGTTCTCCTGTAGCCACAAGTACTAGTGTTTACCTTGGCCCTGCAATTGTGTCCTGGTCCCCTGATTTCCTGTAGCCACAAGAGTAGTGTTTCTCTTGGCTCTGAAACTTTGACTAGAGTCCCTGATTCTTTGTGACTGATCACAACTGCTCTTTTCCAATCTACAGCTGTGACTCAGAACTGTTCATGCGCTAGAGAATTACCAACCAGTGCCAGCAAAGGGGCCCTTTTATCTTTCTGATTAGTTGCCCACACCCTTACTGCCTCGAGGCTGAAAGCTGTTGAAATTAATGCTGCTGCTGCTGTTGTAGTTGCCTACAAGGGTCGCTGCTGGTTCTCTTGTCATTTTATGCACCTGTGCCCACCCTGGCATCGCAGACCCCTCCCGCGGGCCTCCTACGTTGTCTTAGGCTGGAAAAATGCATCCCTCTGACATTTTGTGGGCACTTCTCTAAAATTTCAATTGAGGCACTATTTTAAAGTTGTTTGAAAGATGAGAGAGTTCAGTTGGGTCCTGGTCTGAATGAACTTTGCCATCTTCAAGAACAGCATTCTTAATCCACTTGGTTTTTTCTAGACATACAATAAGATAAAACTATTTTAAATGATTATGGACTTCATTTAGGAAGCTCTGCAAAGTTCTAGCACTTGACAGATTCAGAATAATGTAACCCACAAGCAAGAAAGCAACTAGAGGACCTCATTATCTACAGGATATCCCTATTTGTTTATGATTTGGCTTAAGGATTGACTGGACATCCCCTAAGGCTGTGGCAAACATCTTGGCGAAACATTTCTTTCCCTATAATAACCAGAGGGTTTTCAAATGAAGTTATTTCGTTGCTAAATTATTCAAGGTATCTTGTATGATTCTGACATATGCATGGTAGACACTGCTGGAGGAATGCCTTTAAGGCAGTATTTTTCTTTGTTGAATCAAATACATTTTAATGGTCACCAAACAATAAGCATACTCAGATCTTGTATTTTCAATACTTTTCCATCAATTGTGTGACTGTAAAGATGTGGTTTACTGTAGAATACTGTTTGTCTACCTAGTCTTTTCTTATAACTTCATCAAGTATGCTCCCAAGTCCATGTAAACATTGTTTTCATAAAAATTTGGTAGACTTGGAAACATGTGGGTCCTTAATTGTTAATATTCTCTTGATTATTCCTTTTGATGATGATGAAGTCTGAGCCTCCTTCGAACCTTTGGTATCTTCTTCTGTCTCACATATTTTGAGAAGGATGCCTTCAAAAGTTTGTCATCACCAACAGGACCTACTCCAGTTCTACTTAAGTCTGGTAGGCTGCCTTTTCCATCTTTGCTCCCTTGGGTATCATTTTCATTTCCTCATTCAATACATCTCAAACTGTGATAATAAGAGTCTGAACGTAGTGGCTCCACCATCCTTGATGGTGAAAAGAGTCTGTCATAGAAATATTTACAGGTCTTTTTCATTCTTCTTCTGTTTCTCATTCTTCTTCCAGTTTTATCTTTAAATGCTTTCTGAATTACTCTGATTAGTTAGGGTCTCTTGCTAAACTTTCTTAAAAAAAAAAGTTATTTCCTCTCACCCCCAATTTCATGTAGGCCAAGTTTTCTTTAAATTTATTTTTTGTACTATTTTTCTACTGCATCTACTGTTTTATTAGGTGATACTTCTAATAATCTTCCAAAGTTCAATTCTTTAAGATTTTGCAAATGAGTAATTTATATTCTTAGGTGGTGCTGCCCCTGTCTTTGGACATCACTCTACTTGTCAAGGTCAAGCCCTTGTAGGCTCTTTTTTCCTCTTCACTATGGCAACTGATTTACAAGGGTTAAACTTCCTTAAAAAACACATACCCAGTATCAATGTCTGTTCTTCCACACCATTTTTTGGCATCAATAACTTGTTTAAGTAGATTAGAGCTGAGCTGTCAGCATTTGAATAGATCAATCAGCATTTGAATAAGCAAAGCAAAATACTGCCTTTAAACCTTCAGCAAACTAAGGGTCTGTCATGCATATGTCAAAATTTTACAACAATACTTGAATGATGTAACAAAAGATATTTTCATTCAAAAACTCTTCGGATCTTTTTCTCATTTTTATTCCTTTCTCTAAAACATCACCCTCTCAAATACACATCACTGATGAGCTATTTTCTGTCCATAAAAATATGATCAATTTTGATTTTTTCACATAATTTGGTAATTACCACCTTCAGTTCCTCCTAATTTTTTCCAGAAGCAAGTATTTATTGCTTTTTAGTGCCCTAAAAACCTTGACTCCTCGTTTCTGATTCCTGAATCTTATTTCCCCATCACTTTCCCATCATCCTTTTCCATGCCTATCTTTGCATTAATACCTTGCATTAAAGCATATGATGATACAGCAATACCACTTCTAGGGCTGTACCCCAAAGAGATCATAAAAATGGGAAAAGGAGCCACATGTATAAAAATATTTATAGCAGCTCTTTTTGTTGTGGTCAAGAACTGTGTGTGTGTTCGTCCTTCATTGCCAAAGAAGACCATGCCATCAGAGAAATAATGGCATGACTTGCACTTGACTTTGTTTTGAGTGAGGGAGGGCTGTTGAGGTCACCAGCCTCACCTCTCCTCCAGAGCCATCTGAATCCAGTGACCAGATACTCATCAGGATGACTGGAGATGACCCAGGATGAGGCAATTGGGGTTAAGTGACTTGCTGAAGATCACACAGCTAGTGAATTTCAAGTGTCTGAGGTGAGATTCAAACTCAAGTCCTCCTGACTTCTGCACTGGTGCTCTATCTACTGCACCAGCTAGCTGCCCTGGCCAAGAACTGGAAATTGATGGGATGCCTATCAACCGGGGAATGGCTGAACAAGTTGTGGTATATGAATGTAATGGAATGCTATTGTGCTATAAGAAATGATAAGCAGAAGGACTTCAGAAAAAATCTGGAAAGATTTATATGAACTAATTCTGAGTGAAGTCAGAAGAACCGAGAACACTGTACACAGTAACAGCCACATTTTGTGACGACTGACTTTGATAGATTTACTTCTTCTTAGCAATGCAAAGACCTAAAAACAATTTCAAAAGATTCATGATGGAAAATGTTATCCAAAGAAAGAAATATTGAGTCTGAATACATAGATTGAAGCATACTATTGCCTCTCTTTTTTATTTTGTTTTTTCTTTCTCCTGATTTCTTCCATTCATTCTAATTCTTCTATACAATATGACTAAAGTGAAAATGTTTAACACGATTGTTCAACTGTCTTGAGGAGGGAGGTGGAGAAAATTTAAAACTTATGGAAGTAAATGCTGAAAACTAAAAATACATAAATTTATTTAAAAAGGCATATGATTAAGTTGGAGAATCTTATTTAGTTCTTCATAGAATTTACCTTCTTTCTCATCTTTTACAGATATTGGTACATAAGATACAATTATTTTCAAGATGGTGTTTTTTGCAAATATTGATCATAGGCACCACAATAAGCAATAAGCAAGTATTCCATGAAATGATTGCTATTAGATACATATTAACACCCATACAACCAATTCCTTTAATTTCCTCTCTGAGAACTCAAAAGCCATCCTTCCATTTACCTGTAATTTCCTTTTGTCTTCTGGTTTCATTTACAGTTATAATGTCAATGCTGATATGATTCAGTTCTTTCAGATGTATGCCCACTCACTGGTCATCAGACAAAAATCTCATATTTAAAGTACTGGTACAAACACTCAAACTAAAAATTTATAATAGACATGGGACAGTCTTTATTGCATTTCAGAGACAATACAGAGCGCAAAGGACTCCCAGAATTCACAAACAAGAAAAACCCTTTCTCTTGCCTGTGTCACTTTTCCTTATGACCATACACAATCTTTTAGACAAGAAGTTCTTAACCTCTTTTGTGTCATGAACCCCTCTGGAAGTCTTGTTATGTCTACAGACCCCCTCCTCAGAATAATATTTTGATAATATAAAACATTATGAAGGAAAACAATTATATTGAAAAAATAGTTATCAGAAGGGCAGTTATCAGAGGGGCAGAGCCAAGATGAGGGAGTAAAGGCAGGGACTTACCTAAGCTCTCCCAAACCCCTTCAAACGACTCTAAACAAATTCTAGAACCCACAAAAAGACAGAATGAAACAAAGTTCCAGCCCAAGATAACCTGGAGGGTTGGCAGGAAAGGTCTGTTGCACGAGGCTGAGATAAGAGCACAGTTGTACCAGCACAGACCTGGCACCAGCAAACCCGGAGCAGGCCTTAGGGTGACTGAATCACTGGCAGTAGTTGTAGTTTCTAAACTTCTAAGCCCACAGATGCCAAAGACAAATTAGAAGGTTAGCAGGAAATGTGGGTGAGAGTGGAACACAGCCCAGTGTAGGCCATCCCAGCACAGCCCAGCAAGTAGGCCTCAGGAGTGACTGAATCAGCAGTGGCAGCAGCTACTTTCAGAGCTCTCAACCCAGAGATGGTAAGGGCATTGAACAACTGGTCAGAAGGAGATTACAGAGGCTTCTTTGCTAACACTGAAGCAGGACTCTTTTGCTTTGCCCATTCTTGGATCCAGGTCACAGTTCTAGGTGGCAGTCCCAAGGTGAGGAGCGCTAGGACAGCAAAGTTTGCAGAAGCAGTGAATGGGGGGGGACCCTCCTAATGGTTTCAGGGCAGAAAAGAGTGCTTGTAGTCAGTCACTCACAGACCAGAGCAAAGGCCAGGACCATACCACCTTGGAAGAACTAAAAACTTACAGGTCCCTAGAAGTATCTCTGAAAACAGTGGCACAAAACCCTGAAGCTTGGGACAGTTTGCCCTCCACCCTGGAAGCAGAGACCTATTTTAACAAGCAAACAATAGGGGAAAAAAACCAACTCTGACTATTTAAAGTTACTATGATAACCAGCAAGATCGAAACACATACTCAGGAGAAGATAACAAATTCAAAGCTCCTACACCCAAAGCCTCCAAGAAAAATATGAATTGGTGTCAGGCCAGAAAAGACCTCAAAAAGGATTTTGAAAATCAAGTAAAGGGAAGGAGAGTGAAAAAGTGGGAAGGGAAATGAGACTGATACAAAAAACTCATGAAAAATTAGCCAAGAGCTTGGTGAAGGAGACACACAAAGAAAATACTGAAGAAAATAACACCTTAAAAAACAGACTAGGGCAAATGGTAAAATAGGTCCAAAAAGCCAATGAGGATAAGAATGCCTTAAAAGGCAGAACTGGTCAAATTGAAAAGGAGGTACAAAAGTTCACTGAAGAAAATAATTCCTTAAAAATTAGAGTAGGGGCAAATGGAAGCTAATAAAACTAAACCAAAAGAATGAAAAAAATAGAAGAAATTGTGAAATATCTCACTGGAAAAGCAACTGATCTGGAAAATATACCCTGGAGAGGTAATTTAAAAATTACTGGACTATCTGAAAGCCATGATAAAAAAAAAAAAAAAAGGGGCCTAGATACCATCCTTCAAGAAATTATCAAGGAAAACTCTCCTGATATTCTAGAACCAGATGGCAAAATAGAAATTGAAAGAATCCACTGATTACCACCTGAACAAGATCCCAAAATGAAAACTGCCAGAAATCTCAGAGGCAAATTCCAGAGTTCCAAGGTCAAGGAGAAAATGTTGCAAGCAGTCAGAAAGAAACAATTCAAGTTGGAACCACGATCAGAATACCACAAGATTTAGCAGCTTCTACATTAAAGGATCAGAGGGCTTGGAACATGATATTCTGGAGGGCAAAGGACCTAGGATTACAACCAAGAATCACCTACCCAGCAAAACAGTATAATCCATGAGAGGAAAAACTGACATTCAATGAAAAAGAGGAATTTCAAGCATTCTTGAGATAAGATCAGAACTAAACAGATAATTTGACTTTCACATACAAGACTTGAGAGAAGCATGAAAAGGTAAACAAGAAAGAGAAATCATAAGGGACTTATTAAAGTTAAGCTGCTTACATTGCTACATGGAAAGGTGTTAATTATAACTCATAAGACCTTTCTCATTATTAGAGTAGTCAGAAGGAGTGTATAGAAACAGAGGGCACAAGTGTGAGTTGAATATGAAGGGATGATATCTAAAAAACAAAATTAAAGGATGAGAGAGGAATGTACTGGGAGAAAGACAAAGAGAGGTAGAATGGGGTAAGTTGTCTCACATAAAAGAGGCAAGAAAAAGTTTTTACAGTGGATGGTAAGACAGCGGGATTCTCATTAGAATTCTTTGAAATAGGGAATAACATACACATTCAACTGGGCATAGAAATCTATCTTACTCTACAGGAAAGTGGGGGAAGAGGGGATAAAAGAAAGGGGTGGTGGTGATAGAAACAAGGGCAGATTGGGAGAGGGCATAGTCAGAAGCAAAACACTTTTGAGGAGGGACAGGGTGAAAGGAGAGAGAAAGGGAAGAGAATAAACAGGACAGGGAATAGGATGGAGGGGAATATAGTTAGTCTTTCACAACATGACTATTACGGAGGTGTTTTGTATGAGTACATGTGTATAGACTATCTCAAGTTGCTTGGCTTCTCAATGGAGTTGAGGAGTCGGGGGAAGAGGAGAGAACCTGGGGCTGGGAGTTTTAGAAATGAATGTTAAAATTGTTTTTACATGTAACTGGGGAAAAATGAAGTGCTAAATAAAGAAAAATAGTTATCAAAGTATTTTTAAAAGTTCACAGATCCTAAGTTAATAATCTCTGCTCTAGACTTATAATGTAGCTTGTGTTTGAAACACTTCCATCAGACACAGCCACTTGGGCTGGCCAGAGAGACAACCTCTTACCTTTCAATGAACCCACTACCTCTCCAGTGACCTACAGAATCCTCTTGACTAGGGAGATCAGGAAAACCTGAGGAGGGAGTGCATTTCAGACATAAGTGACAGCCTGTGCAAAGACATGGAGGTCGTAGATATGATACCAATTTGAAGAGGAGCAAGTAGGTCAATTTGGGCTGGAGCTAAATATGTGAAGAGAGTGACGTGGCAAAAGTCTGGGTACACTGGAGCCACAAAGTGAAGGACTTAAAATGCCTACCTGAAAAGTTTGTATTTTATCCTATTATCAAGGGGACATAGTATAGCTGGTCCTATATTTTAGGAAGATTATCTTGGCAGTTATTTTGAGGACAGGCTGGAGAAAGAAGAGACTGGAAGCAAGGAGGTCAATCAGAAGGCTAGTTCAATAATTAAAGCAAAAGGAAATTTTGCAAAAAATCTCCACACTATGTTGATGACTGTGTGAATGCACATTAGGGTGTGATGCAAGAGATGATGTGGAAGTAGAGTGACAAAACTTGGCAAGAACCTAGATGGAGAGAAGGGGTATAGGGGAGTAAAGAGCAGAAGGCAACTTTGAGGTAAATCTGGATGATGAGGAGAGAAGAATCCTTAACAGAGACAATGAAATTTGGAGGAAAGTTGAGTTTAAAGGAGAGAGGTAACGAGTTATATTGTCAACATGGGTAATGATTACTTGGCCATGGCAGGAAAAAACAAAAAATATTATGCATTTGATACAGGTCATAGTAAAATACTTTCTGTTCTCTATACTTAATAGAATTAAGATCCTGAATACATTTTATAATAGATGAAACTGTGTCAAAAGATTGTGTTATATTCTGCTCATATTAAACAATAGCAATGAATTCAGGGATAAGAAGATACTAATAAGCAGTATTTCTAAAGCACATTAGGTTACAAGCCCTGGATAACCAGAAGATAAATTTCAATAACCTCTCTACTTAGAAAGACTCATGACACTAGAGCTATTGTCTGACCCCAACCATAACAAATTGACCTGAGGATTCTTCCTGGTTTCTTATTAATGAAGTAAAGGGGCAGGAACTCCTGGGAACAAAGTATCTCTGCAAGTGTTTAAGCCCAGTTGCATTAAGTCAGCTAAGTGAACCAAGTTTTCTCTGTCTTATTTAAGAAATTTCCTCAAGCAGAACAATGAGGCAAAGATGGAAGAAGGATCCAATCAGTGGAGCACAAGAATTTTCAATGCTCAAGACAGCCAGTAGAAACAAAATTAAGTAGTGATTAATTTGATAATCATTAGGAATAGGGGTGTTAATAATAAACTCCTCTGTAACTGTGAAGCACTATAGTAATGAAAGCTATGATAATTCATTCAAAAAGTATTTATTGGAGCTCAACTAGTGAGTAAAGATGGTGGAATAGCAGGAAGAAGTAACTAGAGCCTAGTTGCTCTACCACATTCCCACAAAGATCGAGAAAATACACTAGACTGAATCTCTATTGGGAAATTCAGGGGGAAAAAAAATCACACTGAGTAATTTTTCTAGGCTAGGTTGGCTTTGGGAGACACAGAGAAGTCAGCAGACATTGGGGAAGGGGTCTGGTCATAAGCATGCCATGAAAGGCATTTCAGTACCAAGGTCTTAAAGAGGACCAAGATGTACACTGCGGCAGGAAGCCCTGGGGAAGGATAAGGTTCCAGAGTTTCTTGAATTAGTGCATGATTTAGAAAAGGGTGCTATCTGGCAGATGTCAATTCACTACCCAGTTTCAGGTGACAAATCCAAGGTAGACTAAGAAGGGGATCTAAATGCAGGTGTGGTAAAGAGTAGTGATTGAGATACCTAGTTGTGAACTGAATCAGGAATAAGTTCAGAAGCAAATATGTGATGTGTAGCTATGAACCCAGGAGAAGAGCATGAAGCCTGCAGTAACTAACCAGGATAGGAACACAGACCAAGGGTGCCTGTAGATAAGTCACTCTGAACCTGCAGAGTTGCTCAGCAGATGGAGAGTGGCTGAGCTTAATAGCAATCTGCTGGAACTTGCAGTTGGAACAAGCAGACAGGCATCTTTTTCAGACGTGAACCTGGATCAGGAACTTGCCACAGGTTTCAGTAAGCAGGTTTCAACCCATATCACATCTGTGTGGGTACACTGAACGTTTGCAGGTCTCCAGAATGAGCTGTTTCTGACATCCTGGATTAACACTATTTAATCACTAATCCAAGAAAACAACAGAAGGACACAAGAGAACAAAAGTTCAATGTAGACGTTCCCTCCAGTAGTGTGCAGAGAGCCTAGACCTAACAAAATCTAAAGTCAAGAAGTATGCCGGAAAAATGAACAAAAGAAAAAACCATCCCACTGCTATTATTGTGAGAGTGAAGTTCAAGAAACAAACCCAGAAAAAGAATGAGTCTAAGATAACTACATGAAAAGCCTCAAAGAAAAACATAACTTGAGCACAAGCCCAACCAGAATTCCTGGGAAAGAAAAAGCAAGAGTTTTAAAAAATAAAGAACTAAAAAGTGATTATAAAAAAACTAAATGAGAGTTATGAAAGGAAAAATAGGTAATGAAAGAAGGGAGAAGAACACAGAAAATTATCTCACATAATTGGGATAGATAAGTTAAAGTTCATAAAACAAGGAGGAAGAGGTAGGGAAAAGCAAGAGACATCTGAACCTCATTCTTATCTTAACTGATCAAGTGAAGGAAGAATATATGCACACACACAGTAGGGCAAAGAAATATATTTCACTCAACAGGAAAATAGAGGGAAAAGTGTTGAAGAGAAAGGGGGGATATGAAGAAAGGATAAGCTATGAAAGGGATTAGTAAAAATCAAAACACTTTTCAAAAGGGGATGGAAGTCAGAGAGAAGGAAAAGCATGAGAGCAGGATGAAGAGAAATGCACAATGAACAATCATAACTGAATGTGATTAAGATGAACTCAACTACAAAAAGAAGAAAAAAGCAGAATGGTTTAGAAATCAGAATATAACACACAAAAAACACAAACAGTTACAATGGGAGGCTGGAACAGAATCTTTCATGCTTTAACTTAAGAAAAAAAGGCAGGGGTAATAATCATAATTTCAGTCAAAGCAACAGCAAAAAAATCTAATTAAAAGAGATAAACAAAGAAACTACATTTTGCTGAAAGGTATCACAGGCAATGAAAATATATCAAACTTTTATGTAAAAAATGGCATAGTGTCTAAATTCTTAAAGGAAAAGTTAAATGAATTATAGGGAAAACTAGAGAATAAAATCATAATAGTGGAGGTCCTCAATCTACCACTCAAGACCAAGTTAAGTCTAACCAAAAAATAAATAAGAAAGAAATGAAGTACCTGAATAGAACGGTAAAAAGTTAGATATGATAGAAACCTGGGGAATATTAAATGGGAATAGAGCGCATTTAGGGTTAGGGTTAGTATATGTGACAACCTTTGCAAAAACAGACCACATATTAGGGCAGGTTTGCACAACCTGTGGCCCAGAGGCCACTTGAGGCATGCCAAAGAATTTTGAGCGGCCAGTGAAAAAAGTAGAGGAAAACATCCTCTACGTTTTGTGTGGGCTGCCCAAAATCTTTTGGTATGTCTTTGGGCTGTAAGAGGCTCGAAGGCCACAAGCTGTGCAAGTCTATATTAGGGCATAAAAACCTTGTAAACAAATGCAGAAAAGTACAAATACTAACTGCATCTTTTACCAACTATGATTCCAAAAATTGTATTCAATGAGGAATTTTTCAAGTCAAAGATAAAAAATTAATTGAAAACCTTAATCCTAAAGAATGGCTATATTCTTAATTAAGGATGACAACAACCAGACAATACACACATATTTTGGAGATGCAGTCAAAATAGTTTTTAGGGGAGAATTTATGTCTCTAAACACTTTCCTCAATGAAAGAGAGAGTAGTCAGTCAATAAACATGTATGAAGCATCTACTACGTGCAAGACACTGTATTAAGTTCTGGGAATACAGGAAGGGCAAAAGAGATCGCTTCTGTTCTCAGGGAGCTCACCATCAAACAGAGGAGAGAACACGAAAAAGAATGTGTACAAACAGGGACATATAAGAGAGAGTCAAGAGGAGGAAGGGATTACAAGATTAGGAACAGTGTTCTGTACAAGATGGGACTTTAGTTGAAAGAAGCAGGGGAAGCCAATAGCTAGAGATGAGGAAGGGGAACATTCTAGACATGGGACATGATCAGAAAAAATATTCATAGCTAAGAATTGCAGTGTCTTGTTTGTGAAATAGCAAGGAAGCCAGTGTCACTGGATTGACAAGGAGTAAATGGGGAGTAAAGTGTAAGAAAACTTAAAAGGTGTGGGGGGAACTAGGTTATGAAGAGCTTTGGAAACTAAACAGAACATTTTGTATCATGGAGGTGACTGAGAGTCAATGGAGTTTACTGAATAGGGGGATAATTTTGTCAGACTTTGTGCTTTAGGAAAATCACTCTGGTGACTGAATGGAGGATGGTTAGGAGTGGGGAGAGAGTTAAGACTCACCAGCAGACTATTGCAACAGTCCCACTAGGACTCCAGTAAAATGCTGGCAGCATCAGAGGAGAGGAAGGGTATCTAAGAGATACTGCAAAAGTGAAATCAAAAGGCACTGGCAACAGAATAGATATAGGGGTTAAGGGAATAATGAGGATTTGAGGGTATCTAGATTGCGAGTCTGAGGGAATAGAAGGATGGAAGTATGCTGCTCTCTACAGAGATAATGAGTTTTGTATTGGACTGGTTGAGTTTAAAATGTCTACTGGACATGTAATTCAAGATGTTTGAAAGGCAATTGAAAATGTGAGTTTGGAGGTCAGCAGAGAGATGAGGACAGGATAGGTAGAACTAAGAATCATCAGTACAGAGGAGGTAACTAAATCCATGGGAGCTGATACAGAGGGAGAGAAGAAGAGGGCCCAGGACAGAATTCTGCAGGACACACATAGTTAGAAAGAATGACCTGAATAAGGATGTAACACAGGAGAGTGAGAAGGAGTCGTCAGATAGGTAGGAGGGAAATCAGCAGGAAGTGTTATCCTAAAAACCTAGAGAAGAGAGATCCAAGACTGATTAATACTGTGAAAGGTTGCCGAGAGGTCAAGATGAATAAGGACTGAGAAAACTTCACTGGACCTTCCAATTAGACATCACTGGTAACTTTGGAGAGGGTGACTTCAAGTGGAATGATGAGGTCAGAAGCCAGACTGTAAGGGGTTAAGAAGTAAATGAGAGGAGAGAAAGTGGAGGCACTGGTTGCTGATGTTTTTTCAAGGAGTTCTGCAACAAAGAGCAGAAGAGATATGGGACAATTAATGGGGATGGAAGGATCAAGTGAAAACTTTTTGAGGATGAAAGAGACATGGGTATATTTATAGACAGTAGAAAAGGTGCCAATAGACAGAGGGAGCTTGAAAATAAGTGAGAGAGTAGGCATGACAGAAAAGGCAGATCAATGAATTGGGTATGCAACTAAAAAAACTAGAAAACTAACACATTAAATAAAACCCCTCAATTAAACACCAATAACAGAAATCCTTCTTGATCATAATCAGATAAGAGAAGCATGGAAGATTGTATGGAGAGGGGAAGAGCTCATGACCAAATAAAATATAGAAGTTCACAGTAAGTAAAATGGACAGTTTTGATTATATAAAATTTAAAAGTTTGTGCACAGGCAAAAGCAATCCAGTCAAAATTAGAAGAGAATCTGGCAAATGGGGAAAAAAAATCTTTGTAGCAGTTTCTCTGATAAAGGTCACATTTTTACATTAGATAGGGAACTGATTCAAATTTATATTGTCAGTCCCTAACTGACAAATGATCACAGGGTATGAATAGGCAGTTTTCAGATGAAAAAAATCCAGGCTATCAATAGCCATGTGAAAAGATGCTCTAAATAACTTAGAATTCTGATCAACACAATTCCACAGGATTCTTGATGAAACATGCTACTCACCTCCAGACAGACTGATAGAGATATTGTCAATATAGCAATTTATTTGACTTGACTATATCTACATATAATGGGTTTTGTTTTTCTTCTCAATGGGAGCAAGAGAGGAGGTGAAAGAATGTAGATCTAAAAATAAAATTATATGAAATAAAAAAGAACTAAGTACTTTTAAGAATTAAAGTCCTTTATTAAGAATAATAAAAAGTATTAAGTACTTACCATATGCCAGCCAATATGGTTATTATTATTCTTGCTATTATTAAGATACTTTTAGATTACTCTGAAATATTTACACCAATCATTCCATCACTAAATACTAACTGGATATACTATGTGTAAGATACTGTGCTAGATTTTACAGGGGATGCAAATAAATATAAGATTTAGTACATACGTTCAAGAAGCTTACAGTCTAATTTAGGAAACTTCAGATATGTTGTAACAAAAGATCATGAACAATGCCAGTGGTATCGATGTGAGTAAAACTAACTGGGAAATATAAACAATGCTACGCAGAAAGAAGTCAGATGTAAATTAGTTTTCACTACCAAGTAATGAGGCATTTGCTGTATGGCCTAAAGTGCTTCCTTTCCCATTGGCTATCTCACTTTGTCTATAATCAGTATACCTGTTTAGGGTTCCCTTTATGTCTGTCCTACTCTTTACTCTGAAAATTTTTCAAAGCAGTGACTTATATTTGGAATGTATTTCCTATTCCAAATTTCTTAAGTGTTGATTCCTCATCAAAATACCTAGTAAATCATCCCTCTTTTTACTTTGGTCCTCTCTCACCTAACTATTTACAGATGGAAAAGTAACAATGAGCAGAAAGGCACATGTGGTGAGACAGCCAGAATGGAAAAGCAGAGCAGACAGTACTGCATACTCAAGATGCCCAGAGCATGAGTGGGTAGCTCGTGAGCTGGGACTCGACACCAAAAAGGTTCTTCCTTATTCTGATGCTGTCTTTGTAAGGTGAAGCTAGACAGATGCTAAAAGGAGAAAGGAGTTAACAGAAGAAAGAACCACAGGAAAGCGAAATTCTCACAGTGTTTTTAACAGTCCCTTAGAAATATGAGACTGTTGGTGATTTGATAGCAGATTTCAGGGTTGATTCTGAAATGGAAAAAGAGATAAAAGATGCTATACAGATGCACCATAGTTTAGAGCTCTGCCTCAAAGATACTTCAGGTTCATGACTGTCCCTGGGCTTTTGAGCTATGCTGAATTAAATGAAGCTTTTTAAAATGGTCTTCCCTGAATTAAGAATTTATGCTCCATGCAGTAACCTGGATGCATCACTATCTGCTTCTGCAGCAGCAGCCAGCCCAAGCTGTTGAATGACTGAGCATTTCTTGGCTGGCCCCTTGAATGCCCTCAGTAACTGTGTCTATCTTGTTTCCATATGATGGGTAGCTGTGCCAACAAGGAAATGACTCAAAAGACCTTTGATTTGGGGACAAGTTGGTTATACTTTTTTTTTGGAGGAAATTTACCCCTCCCCCAGATATGAATGTTCAAGATCAGTGCTTTTTAGGGTTCACTTCTGACTCAGAATTTAGTTTGGATTAGTTTTAAACTTAATTGTCTGTACTCTTCTCCCTGCTGACAGTTTTAATCCATTGATTTCATTGTGCAAGAGAGTTGTCCTTTAATCCCATGTGAGAATTCAGAGCTTGCCTTTGTTCTTCAGCTGAGGATTTCTGCAGTGAATGTTCACAAACTGGCCCCCTGCAGGTGCCAGGCACCTGTGCTGCAGAGGGGTTTGGGTAGAAAGAACAGGAATCAGCTGACCTTAGTTTCAGCTCTAATATGGCCATAAGTCAGTTCTGTAGCCATGGCCAAGTCTCTGAACCTCAGGTTTCTTTTAATGAAATGAGGGGATCAGACTAGATGATCTCCAAAAGAACTTCTGGCACAACCTTTAAGATTACCCTCCCCCAAATTAGTATGAGCTCAAGGAGGCAAAGTAATTTTAACAGTAGTTGCAGTTAAGTCTGATTGAGAGATTAGATCTGCTACCAGGAGAAAAAAAAATAACCTATAATGTATTTGAATGCCAAAAATGATATAGAAAATAATTTTGGGGCTATTGGTTTGCATTGTCTGTACTGAGATTTCTCTTTGTTAATCTGGACAATTCAGACATGGTAGCATTAAGTTCCTTACAGGAGAGTGTTAGGCTAGTGCTTCATTCCACCTGGTCTGCTGCCACGGCAGGCATCACTAAATCAAGTCTGCTTTTCACTTAGGCCTCAACTTGCCCAGCTGCAATGACCATCCAACGCACGAGGAGAGCTGGTGACCTGTGCATTCATAAAATGTTTCTGTCCTCTCCAGCCTGAACGTCCGGCACTTCCAATTGTGAACCTGAATTCAGCTGCCACATTTGCATGCATAACGCTTTGAAAAACGCTCTTTGTGATGTTTGCTTCTCTCTTTTCTTCTAAATGAAATCACTGAAGGGCAAATTTGATTTTCAAATCAGTTTTAAAACATTTGCATCTTAAAATATAACAGTAAGGAGAGGAGGCCTTTTGTGTTACAAGTAAAAGACGAATTATTTTAACTGATACCACTGTGTCCATATTAAAAATACAAATGTTAAGACATTTTTAATGCACCAGAGAGACCTAATGGATATTAATATTTCATAAGGGAAAGGCATCTAGTCATGAGGTGTGAACTATGTGACTGCAGAAGAAGATGACTAACCTTTTTTTTTTAAGCAAGCTTTTCCAGCCTTGTATTTCAACATCTCCATCTGTTGCTCTTTCTATCTGGTAATAGATCTTTCAAATTTATGACAATATGTGTTATAGCAATCACCTCAAAGAAGTTCAAGGTGTTTAACACATTTTAATTTATTGCCATCATGTCTTTAAAATGTCCGGTGCTAAATTGCTGTTTGCAAATTATGTTCTTGGTTCTAGGACACTGAATTCAGGAACATGACAGTTTAACAATAGCATGAGGTTAATGCTGTTATTAGGAATCCTGTTAATAAAGATATAGATTATTCTGGACTTGATATGTTGGGTTAAGTTTGATAGTGCTGTCATAGCAGATGTTAATATAAAATTTTCTAGAATAGGTTGGAAAAATTCTAGCTTGTGTGTGTGGCAACATTGGTATAATCACAGGTTCCCTGATGCAGAGCTACAAATATCTTAGCATCCTGCTGTACATGAGGAAACTGAGGTACCAAAAAGTGAAATGACCGGTTAAAGGTCAACCTAGCAATAAGTAGTAGACGTGGGCTTTGAGTCCAGATCACTCCACTACAAATGCAGCTGGTGGCACAGTGGACAGAGGTGGGCTTGGAGTCAGGGAATACTGAGTTCAAATCCAGCCTTAGACACCAGCTCTAGGATAAAAGTTTGAACTTTATCTTATAAAGAGTGAGGATCTAAATTTTGAGGCTTGGGGAGGAAGGCTGGAGATGGAGAAGACATGATGATAACAACTAAGATCTATAGGGGATGGGGATACCTGTGATTTCATTTACACAGGTAATTTCCTGGATGAGGAAACACCCTCTACCTATATAAACGGTACCTTCTCAAGCACTTAAATATTGTCTTCTTGACTCAATTTCTTCAACTGTAAAACTGGGATAATAATAACACCTACCTCCCAGCGTTGTTGTAAGGATCTAATAAGATATATGTAAAACTCTTAACAAAGTGCTTGGCACATGGTAGATGCTTAAAAAATGCTTGCTCCCTTCCCATACCACACTGCTCTGCTCCTGTCCCCCTCACAATCCAGTACTCTGTAGCATACTACATGATGAAGAGACAGCATGTGACTAATGGTTGAAATGTTTTTAATTGGTTATTTTTGTATGTACTGTTTTATGTTTATGAATGAATATTAAGGATCTGAATATGCATTAGGTATAAAACTGAATGCACAAAAATCTTATTTCTAATTGAACTTGTTGCTTGATTTACCCTTGAAAATATTTTAATTTGTGTGAACAGGTGCACACAAAATTCATTTTAAGAGCTGATTTATGGAAAATATCTATTATACTACCATCTAGCTGTCATCCAATGAAATAAAATATTAAAAACACAATCCTCCAAAGATTCCCTAATTCCACCGCCACAACACTACTAAACAACCCTAGACCAAACATTCCTACTAGTAATAACCCATCTAAAGTAGCTGGGAAGGGTTACAGAATGCAACCAGCCATCTTTTAGCTCCAGCAGGTGATCACAGCGAATACTTTCCAGAGAAAGTGGGTGTCAGCTGAAAACGCAATGTGGTAATTCATAGTGTGGAAGAAAAAAATTCAGTCCTCTGCGTCTTGGGTACAAGCTTGCTAGAGACAAATGTATTAATCAATTCAATCAAACGTGGAGATAGGTAACGATCTTAATTAGATTAAGGTCGTGCCAATCTAAGTCTGGCTGTCACCCTAATCCAATCTCCAGAAGCTTCATGCTCCTTCATAGATTCTGACCCACTTTCTTTTCAGAAGTGCTTAACCTTTGGAAAGAATAATGGAAAAATGACTTCAGTGTAGGACACCATTTGGTTATTGATAATTAAGAACGAATTATAAGGATTTCTTATTTAGATTGGACCAAGGACGTCAAACTAAGATACTCTCCTAATATTCTGTAATACAGTCTAAAGCAGCATGGGAAGTGGTGATGGTGGAGGTGTTCAGTGTGCTTCCACAATAGAGAACATGATCTCTGCATCCAACACAACAGCACGCATAATCCAAACATCTTCTTCATCATAGAGGGGAAGCATGGTATAGTGGATAGAGTGAAGAAGCTGGAGTCAGGAAGACCTTAGTTTTTATTCTACTTATTAACTGGGTGTCCATGGGCAAATCACTTAACCTTACTGTGACCCAGTTTCTTTATCTGTAAAATAGGGATAACACCATTTATAGTTCCTATTTCATAGTGTTGTTGTGAAGCTTGAAAAATAGAATGTATGTAAATAATTTTGCAAATTTTAAAGCACAATATGTCATTTGATTTCTCAGGACTCTGGACAACTCTCTAAGGCTGTACACTGCTGAGAAGATACTGATTTATATAGGAAGAGGGAGTTTCATCATCCAGGAAGTTGCCTGTGTAAATGATATCTTGGTGTCCAATCCTACCCACTAGCTGTCGGCTATTATCGTCATGTCTCCAAGGCTCTTTATATGATAAAGTTCAAATTTTTATCTTTGAATCTGAACCCAACCTACCCTCTTCCTCATCTCTCTTCTACTTGAACCCTTCAATTGAGTCAAGTGTGGTCTACTCATTTCCTTTCTCCCTCAAACACCTTACACATTTCAGGATGAAGAGACAGGGACAACTGTCTTAAGAATGTAGCAGGTATTTAGTAAACATTTGTTGCCTGAATTATAGTGAGGATCAATCTAAAGAGGGTTTTCTCTGAGCCTACTCCCAGGATCAGTGAGGGATTTGTTTTGCTAGTCTCTCAGTAAATGTGCTTTAGACTGAAGGGTTACTAGGATTTTCCCAAGATCTAGTGTCTAAATCTCTGCTAGCTTGTCCTGTAGCTTTTATGTTGGTAGTCATGACAGCCTGCAGTATGGGGGCAGTATGTTTCTTACAAGCAGGTATTATAATCCTTTTCCTTAGTGAAATGGAGACATGGAATAGACATGGCTGGGGAAATACGAAGAGCTAATATAAAATCCTCTGATGTTCAAAGTCTTTCATAATGTGCTTCCTTCCCTCCAGTCTTTTCCTATTTCTCATGGTTCCCACACACGGCACCCCTGGCCCTGTTGTATTCTCTGATTCAGTGACCCTGGCCTCCTCCCTGTTCCTTTATCAAGATACTCCATCTTCCAACTCTGGGTACTTTCTGCCCTATGTCCTGGAAAGTTCTCCCTCTCTTCACTTCTGCCTTTTGGTTTCCCCAGCTTTCTTCAAGTTCCATCTAAAATCCCACCTTCTACAGGAAACACTTCCAATTCCTTTAAATTCTAGTGACCTCCCTCTGTCACTTCCTTTATCCTGTATGCAGCTTGTTTGTGCATAGTTGTTTGTATGCTGCCTTTCCTATTAGATTGCAAGCTCCTTCAGAGAAGGGGCTATTTTTTACCTTTCTCTGTATCCTCAGCACTTAGCACAGTGTCTAGCACATAGTAAGCATCTAATAAACGTTTACTGACTGATATGCTGTGTCTGTAGTTTTATAAACATTACCATCGCCCTAAGTTTGCAGTGTGGGGGCTTATATAATACCTTGACTTGCAAGTACAGCTAGAAATGGGAAAATGATACAGAAATTCAAGCCTGGTGATACGAACTTTAAACAGCTCACAAAACCATATGAACTTCATTTGGCCTTCACTGCAGCACTGAGAGAATATCAACCATACTTAGCAATATTGTTGGCAAATGTCAAAGGCAAAAATGAAATTTTTGAAGACTCATGTCAAGTAAATGGCCCCAGATCTGTAGCAAATTACTAGATGGAAGTGGACATAGAGATGGCTAGGAAGGGGGTACACCCCCTTCTTCCTGATGAGTCTCAGAGGGAAGTCAGGGAAAGGAAGAATGACAATATAAAATGATGACAACACTGATTACTTTCTAGTCATCCTGCAATTTCCTATTACTTCAAAATGTTTTCATAGCTATTACCTCATTTAATTCTCACAACATCCCTCAGAGTTGAAAGGACAGGTACTATCACTGTTTTTATGAATGGGGAAACTGAGGTTAACTGGTATTATTCCTTAGGGGCAGAGGCTCTTTCTATTAGCTGACATCATGTACATCCCACGTTGATAACAGAATTTACTCAAGAAAGGGAGAAAACTGGTGGAAAGATTCACTGTTGAATGGAACCCTCAAACTCAGGTACTATCCTGACAAAGAGATACAGATACCTTCCTAAATGATGCTCCCCTCCCCAAAATGTTCAGCCAGTGATTTTTACTTTATCCATAGAATGCGACCATTACCCACTTCAGGACAGGCATTTTACTTCTCTTTACTTCCTTAATTCAGAATTCATAAGAGCTGAATTTCAGGTATCCTTGTTCAGAATTTAGTCCTCAGTAACTCTATAACACACCCAGGTTACTTTTATTCTTTGGAGGGGGGGGGGGTCACTTTTAATTTCATCTAGAATAGAAAACTATTTGACAGAGTATTTTTTCTTAAATCAGACTTTTAACTTTGTAACATCTAACAACTTATGAAGTTTTAACCCCAAATTATCAAGAAGTTATTCAAGAGAACTGGAAGAAACAATAGCCCAATTGACTAGTAGCCAGGATAGGGAGAATCAATCAATCAATTTTTATGGCATTGTCAGAGAAGAAGAGGAGAGATTGAGGGAGAGAGTAAGGAAGACATCTAGGTTGTGAGTCTGAGTAAATGGGAAAATAGTGGTACCCCTGATTGGAATAAGAGAGTAAGGGAGAGGGGGAGAGCTGCTGGGGAAAAGACAGTGAATTCAGTTTTGGACATGTTGAGTTTAAGATGCCCATGGGACATTTAGCTCAAGATGTCTAATAAGCAGTTGAAGATTTCACTGGAAGTCATGAGGAAGATTAGAAAGAGCTAGACAAGCAGATCTGAGAATCATCTGTATAGAAATGATAACTGAAACCATAAGAACTGATTAGATTACCATGTGTGCGTTCATCCTTCATTGCCGGAGAAGATCATGCCATCAGAGAAATGATGACATGACTTGCACTTGACTTTGTTTTGAGTGAGAGAGGGCTGTGCAGGTCACCAGCCTTACTTCTTCTCCAGAGTCATCTGAATCCAGTGACCAGATATTCATCAGGATGACTGGAAATGACTCAGGATGAGGCAACTGGGGTTAAGTGACTTGCCCAAGGTCACACAGCTAGTGAGTGTCAAGTGTCTGAGATGAGATTTGAACTCAGGTCCTCCTCACTCCTGCACTGGTGCTCTATCCACTGCATCACCTAGCTGCCCCACCAAGTGAGGTAGTATAGAAAGAGAAAAGGGCTTAGGACAGAGCATTGGGGGACACTCCTGGTTAGTGGGTATGATCTCAATGAAGATCCTAAAAGAAGCCATGAAAACACAGAGAGAAGAAATCTCCTTAGAGAAGAGAGTGACTGACAATGTCAAATGCTACAAAAAGGTCAAGAAGGATAAGGATTGACAAAAGACCATTAGATCTGGCAATTAAGAGATCATTAGAAACTATAAAGAAAGCAATTTTCCTTGAAGGATCATATGATTTAGAACAAGAAGGGTCCTGAAGAGACCACCTAGTCCAAATTTTCATTTTAAAAGCCAAGGAAATTGTGGTACAGATAACTTAATACATATTCTTTCCACAACATCAAGCTATGTCATTGAGGAAAAAAAAAACAAACCCTACCTTAATTTGTCTCTAATCACTGGCATAAAGAGATAACCTCCATAGCAGGGTTGTCCTCATGTAAAATTCCTAAATAATAATCAGAATAAGAGTGCTCTCTACATTTTCTTTTTGCCTACACCTATGATTTAATTGGTACAGGAAACTCCTAGAAAGAAAATTCCCTCTACCAAAGAAGATCTACAACTATTTTGAAACTTTATAGTCTTAGAGTTGGTTGAAGTTACCCAGGATCACATAGCCAGTAAGTGTCAAAGGCAGGATATGAATCCGGGTCTTCCTGATGACTAAGCCAACTACTCACTATGCAACATTGCCTCTCATCTTGTACATATTATGAGTGTTTTTTGAACTGAAATACAAAAATTCAATTTAATTGAACTTAATACCTTAAAATGACAATTTTATGGTCATAAAAAATTACTGGAAAAAGTGTATATCAGTGATGTCAGGATGTCAAGGCTCCACAGATTTCATTTAGCAAACAGAATGTCCAGCTGGATTAAATATGCTTTCATTTTATGTCAGTATATTCCACACAATGAATGCTTTCAATTAAATTTCCAAAGCAGTTGTTCTATGGTAAGTTTCTGATTTCACAAAAGTCATGGAGATAGTGCAGCCTCATCTGAATCTGAGAAGCATAAGGATGAAATGGGATGGATGTTGCCAAATGGATGGTAATTCACTTCCTTTTGCCTGCCACTGTAAATGTCAGGGAAAGCTCCCCTTGCATCACTGATAAGTAGTCTTAACAGTGTAAAGATTTAAAGTGCTTGGGTTTTGATAATGGCAAACTGTTTTCATAAAGTACACATCTGACCTTTATGATTTGGGTGATTTTTTTTTCATTCAAAGGGAAACAAACACTCTTGATTCCACCCAGACTAGTTGTTTCAGCTCTCAATTACCTGAGACACTTCAGTTTGTTAGGAAGTTTTGTTTTGCTTTTGTTAAATTAATATTTATTTTTAACGTTCTTTTCTTTTCAAATTTTGAGTTTCAAATTCTTTCTCTTCCTTCTATCCCTCCCCCCACTGACTGAGAAGGCAAGCAATGATATCAATTGCAAATATGAAATCATACAAAACATTTCCATATGAACTATATGAGGGAAAAACGGAGAAAAATCAGAAAATTATATCTTAATTTGTACTCAGAATTCTTCATCAGTTCTCTCTCTGGAGGTGGATAGCATTTTTTCATCATGAGTCCTTTGGAATTATCTTGGATCATTATGGTGATCAGAATAGTCAAGTATTTTGCAGTTGATCATCATAATATTGCTGTTACTGTACACACTGATCTCCTGGTTCATCTCACTGTACTCTGCATCAGTTCATATAGGTCTTGTCATGCTTTGTTTTCCTGAAACCACTGGGTATAGTTCCAGGTTAGTTTTCTGAACGGTTGGACCAGTTCACTACTACAACAATTCATTATGGTACTTATTTTCCTTCGTCCCTTCCAGCACTTATCATTTCTGACAGGTGTAAGGTGGTACTTCAGAGTTGTTTTAACATGCCTTTCTTTAATCAATAGTGATTTAGAGCATTTTTATATGACTAAGATAGCTTTAATTTCTTCTCCTGAAAACTGTCTGTGCTTATCCTTTGAGCATTTATCAACTAGGGAATGGCTCTTATTTTTATAAATTTGAATTAGTTCCCTGTAGATTAGAAAAATGAGGCCTTTATTAGAGAAACTTGCTGTAAAATTTTATATTACTTCATTGTCTATGGTACCTTTTAGCAAAAAGTGGCTTCCCTGATTATCTCTTTTAATTAGGATTTTTTTTCTGTCTGAGATCATGATTGCTACCCTTGCTTTTTTATTTCAGTTGAAGCTTAACAGATTCTGCTTCAGCTCTTTAACTCTGTGTGTCCTTCTGTTTCAAGTGTGTCTTTTGTACACAAAAATTGTTGAATTTTGGTTTCTAATCCATTCTATCTGCTTCCCTTTCATGAGTTAGCTCATCCCATTCACATTCATAGTTATTATTGTGTGCCCCTCCATTCTATTTTCTTCTCTTTATCCTTCTCTCTCTTTTTTATCCTATTTCTCCTCAAAAATCTGTAGTGTTTCTGATCACTGCTTCCCTTAATTTGTCCTCCCTTTCATCACTGCTCCCCACATATTTCCTCTCCTATTTCCCTATTGGGTAAGAAATTTTTATACCCAACTGAATGCATGCATGCATACATACATACATATTTTTTTCTCTTCTTCTTTGAACAAATTCCAATGAGAATGAGGATCAAAAATTGCCTACTGCCTCCTCCATTTACCCCTCCGCTATAAAAGCTCTTCCTTGTATGCTTTTTTTTGTGAGAAATTTTTTCTCATTCTACTTCTCCATTCCCCTTTCTCCCAATGCATCTCTCTTTCCCACGTCTACATTTTTTTTTTAAAGATCATTCCAATATAATGGTCCTCAAGCCCTTTGTAGACTACCTCTAAGTGACCTAATAATGATAAAGTTCATGGATGTTACACGTATTCTCTTCCCAAAAACAAATGTAAACAGTTAACACTACTGAATCTGTTACAGTTTCTCTTTCATGTTTACCTTTTTCTGCTTCTCTTGAGGTTTCTGCTGAAATGTCAAATTTTCTATTCAGTTTTGGTCTTAAGAAACGCTTGGAAGCCTATTTCATTAAATATCCATTTTCTCTTCTGAAGGATTATATTCAGTTTTGCTGGGCAGGTTATTTCTGATTGTAATCCTAGCTCCTTTGCCCTCCAGAACATCACATTCCAAACTTTCTGCTCCCTTAACATGGAAGCTGCTAAATGTGTGACCCTGATTGTGCTTCCATGATATCTGAATTGTTTCTTTCTGGCTGTTTGCAATATTTTCTTCTTGACCTATGGCCTCTGGAATTCGACTATAATATTCCTGGGAATATTCCTTGTTGTTTGCTCATTTTTCTACCCTATTTCTTGACACTGAACTTTACGATAAAGTTGGACCCTGCTCATTTAGAGTTGGGGGAAGGATCAACGTGCCAGACTTCTGGCTTTTTTGTGCTGTTTTCAGGGTTAGTTCTGGAGGGTCCGCAAGTTTTCATTGTTTCCCAAGTGGTGTTATCCTGGGAAAAGTGTATTCAGTGCTCTCCTTGTCCAAGCCCCGGTCTTTACCCAGAAAGGGATCCTGTTCTCCTGCAGCCATGAGTACTAGTGCTCCTCTTGGCCCTGGAACTGCGTCCAGGTCCTCTAATTTACTATAGCTGCAAGTGCCAGCACTCCTCTTTATACTGGAACCATGACAAAGAACTGCTTATGGGCAACAGAGCTGCTAATTGGCACCACATGCACTCAGTGCTAGCAAAGAGTCCCCTGTGATCTCTTTCTGACCAGTGGTCCAACCTCCTTATTGTCACTGGGTGTGAGGTCCTGAAGGTGTTGTTGCTATCCCAGCTCCTCCAAGGCCCCCTGCTGGTGCTACTGCTATATTTTGGCCATGTGCCTAACCTGATGTTAGCAGACCTCTCCTGTGTACCTCCTAAGTTGTCTTAGGCTGGAAGAATGTCTCATTCTGGCTTTTTTTGGGCTTTGTCCTTCTAAAATTTGATTTGAGGCATTATTTTAAAGTTGTTTCAAGTACAATACTAGATGGATTCATCTATGTCCTGCCCTTTACTTCACCATCTTGGCTCTGCCTTCCCCCTGCCTAAGTCTTGTTAATATGTATGAAACCTCCTTAAACAAACTATAAGCTTCTTGATGGCAGGAATACAACCTTTTCTCTTGTTTCTACCTCTGAATAGTATTCTATGCACAACAGAAGATGAAGTCATGATTCTGATGGACGAATCTGAACTTTTCACTGAAAGGGCATAGTCATTTTGAGCAGGGGCCAGCTTGTGATTTCTGAACATTGGCTACTACTGTTCACTGACATCCGAGCTTTAAAAAGTCACCGGCATTCAAGTGCCATGCAAGAAATCTGAAGGAAGGCCAACTCTGTGACAGATAAATGACATTAACTAGCAGTAATGAAAGTACCAGGACTCCCATCATCATGATTTATAAGACTTCTTCTGGTACCACAAAATCAACACTGTGGGTAGCTGCTGGCCTTGTTCAAGCTTGTTAGGGGTAAGTGGTTACTAGAAGGCAGTGAGAAAAGGATGACTAGATAATGCAAAGTATGCACTGAAAAGGAGGGAACGAAGCCTAACAAGAAAACACTATGGATTTATTATATAAAAACACTGCATTTTATGAGGTTCTAAGCCTTACAGGAAAGTTAAAAAAAAAAAGACTGAAGGATACAGGGAAGATGGTCATGTAATAGCTTGTATCCATTTCTGTACTAAGCACACTTTAAAATTAAAATTTAAAAATCAGAACAATAATACTTCCTGACTTTATTCACTGAGGACAAATGAGACTGCACCACTGCAGCATTATCTTCCTTCTGTGTTAGTCTTCCATAGGATGAGTTCACTTTATACTTAAGATATAATCACTTGTATGAAATTTAAAACAATAACTTGAGACCTGGCAGTTTTACCATTCAAGTTACTGGGCTAAGCTTCAAAATCCTAATCCCTAGAGGAAAAGCACAGCCAGAAGACAGCTAAGGAGGGCTTAAGAATATTTTATCTATCTATATATGTATGTATGTATGTATATATAGTCATTTTATTATTAATAGCCAGTTTAGAAACATTTTATTTAACTTAGATTTTTAAGGAAAGATTAGGACATTAAATATTTTGGAAACACTTAAACTTATGAAACATCTTAATAATCTGTCTGGCAAAAAAAATAACAATTCTTTGAAAATGCATCATACTGACTGAAAATATGTTTTGTGCTACCACAAAAAAAGCAAGCAAAAATCTTCTAGTATCAAGGATAAGTGGAAAATTACTACTTATTATACAGTGATACACAGTTTACAGAAACTCTAAGCGCTCATTACAAACTGAACATCACACTTATCATCCGAGAGGGCAGTCACCACAGGAGTATAACAAGACACATTTAATTCTATGGGGTTCCTATGGGTGAGATTATTGTTCCAAACACAAAAGGAACAAAAAGAACTGGATTTGCTGAATGCTAGCTACAATACTACTATGTCTATGAAACACTCCTGAGATCAAAGGGACACTCAAAAATCCCAGTGCTTATCTGGAAAAAGAAAAAATAGTATAGTTCTCCATCAATACCAACCCCACTCACATGGAACATCTGGTTTTTGAGGGCTTTCATCAATTTTTTTTTCAACTAATTTATTCAAATAGGTTCTAGTCCAGGTTTACCAAGATACAATTTGTTTTCTAACTGGAAAGCATAATGGTTAGTATTAGGAAGGATGAGGTTTTGGGAAGTACCACTTGTGTGGCAGACAGATATGTTTTAAAAGGCTTATAAAATGTCTCAGGAAGATCAGGGTCATATCCAGACACCCTTACTGCTCTATAAGATGGATACACCTATCATCCTTCTAAGAACAATGCAATGATAAAGGATATTACTAGAGGTGAGGAGGTGTAGGGGAACTTATTGACAGAAGAACTCTGGTTTGGGGGCAAGGAAGTGGTGGGAGAAGAAGGGAAGAATTTGAATGTGGTGACAGAGTTCTCTTTCAAGTCAAAGGACTACTTACCAGACTATAATTTTCTATTAGGTCTTTCTTGTTTATACAAGAGAAGGATGGGTCACTCAGTTCTGAGCTATCCCCAGTCATGGTAAGCCAAACTCCTAATATGCTGCTTAATATTACAGAGTGGGGATTTTAGGCAGATGTGGTTATCTCCTAATCTGTTGTACTCCTATAAAAACTTGAGTTTTTTCATTTATTACACCTCAGCTTTTTGAATCTAGACTAGGTAGACTGGGACAACTTTAAAACATCTTGCTAGTGGATTGATGGGATAAAAGGTCCTCCCATCATAATAATTTTAGAACCAGTTCAGAATCATATTTCATAACCTATGTTTTCTGGAAAGAGACACTGACTGTTAGATATTACACTTTAACCAAGTGATAATATTAATAAAGGAAAAGAGAAGATAAGACAAAGGAAGAAAACTGTACGTTGGAATAGTTGGCAGTTTTCTACCACAGGATCAGAATGGTTTAGAGCAATCTGTGCCTTGCCATCTCTTATCTCCTTGCAAATCCAGATAGTTAATTAGCATTAATGTAAGAACACCATATTCATGCAAATGTGAAGGTAACAAATATGAAAATCTAACAAGAAGTACAAAAATGAATTTATGTGATTATATATGCACAGTACAGAGAATTTCTTCCTGAGAACCTCACTGGTTAACATTTTTTGAGGCCCCCTGGTTTTCCAGCCAGTTCTGAAAACAGGTACAAGACATGGTTCCCTGCTCTCATGGAGCAATATATTTATACCGATGTGGTTTCTGGGGCCACACAGTTTAATCTATTAAAAGCACCTTAAACTAGACATAAGGTAGGATACAAGGGACTTAATGCTGCATTTGTACAAGCTTAAAATTCGGCAGTGCTGGTTGTGATTTTCTTAAGGAAAAATATCCAAGATATATAGAAGATACTTAAAAGAAACATCTCCTGAGTTTCCTCCTCCTTAAGTATTTCAGAGAAAAGAATATGTATCTTTTAACTCTACCACTTAGTGTTTACAATCTTCTGGAAGATTCAATAAGTCATCTAAGAATATGGAGAGGACCAAAACATATAAGTAATGACCACTCAACCAAAATGCAGATAGAAGTATCACATTTTTCTCTACCTAGGCCATAGACTCCAAGACAGGAAGTAAAGGATATTTAAAAATCTAACAATCTAGGAATGTTAGAAGAGGAAATAATCTTAGACACCAACTAATGTCCTTAGCCCTATCTTTTGCACATGTAGAAAGTAAGGCCCAAATCTTTACTAGAGAAAAAAAAAATCACCACGTCCTGGGATGGCCTGAAGTTAGGGAAACTGAAAAAATCTATTTCATGTCCCCATTGTACCAAGGATTCCAAACCTCTATAGAAAATCAGTGTTTGACAATTCTTCCAGTACACATAGGTTAACAAAGGTCTTTGTGAGACTGTACTGTTATATGAATCTAAGTAAAGAAGTGAAAGGTGTGTTAGCTACTTTCTCAAAAGCAGCTGGTAAATGTATGCTTTTCCAGCAGATCACCACTTTGAAATTATACTATAAAACCTAGCAGAAAATGTTTACTATTGATGCTCAGTATCTAATTTATAATACCATGGTGAAATCTGATTACACTTTATTTCCAACAGTCATGAAAAGAAAATGTCAATTTTGGGAAAAATATGTTTTTAAGAATCTTTGGTTGGAACTCAGTAAAAACATATTACATATACAACTCCAGATTATTCATGCTGACAGGTGCCAGAAAGATCATGAAAATTTAAAATCCACAGATAATCCTCATTTTGGAAAATCATTTCAACTTCCTAACAAACTTCTTTGTTTTCACTAGAGTTGCTGGCAAGGGAAAAAGTGAAGGACCTGAATTTAACTTCTTTCCCCCTTTTGGGGCATGAAAATGGCCAAATGAATATGGCAATGATTTTTTTTTTTTTAATAGCAAGCATGAGGAAGAGGGAGGAAAAAGAAATATAGAAACTCCACACACTGAGTAATAAAACTGGGTGATCTAAAGTCAACTACTTATTGACACTTTTAATGTTACTTTTTTGACTATGAATTATGGTACAGCTAACAGGCTAGACAATATAACACTGTAGAAACTCCTGAAGCAGTAATGGTCATCTGTAACAATGTATGAGGTGACTCACATGCAAGGACACACAGTAAGTAGATTAACCGTCACTGACCATTATACCTTGCCTCCATTGTCGGGCTATACTTTTTCTGACCTGAATCTCATATATGACCTTTTTTTTTTAATTTAAAATTTTTATTTTCAGTTCCAAATTCTCTCTCCCCTCTCTTATTCATTGAGAAGGCAAAAAATGCAAAATTCATTATACATATGGAGTAATGCAAAACATACTTTGACATAATTTATGTTGCATTAAAAAAAAAGAAAAATAAAGAGGAAAAAAATAGGCTTCAACAGGCACTGAGAGTGTAGCACTTTTCTATCTTTAGTTAGTCTTATATACGACACATTGATCTCAAGTTTGGTGGCAACTTTTGTGAAAAAAGCCTAGTGATCCTTTGTGTTCAAAACTTGTCTATCAGGTGGCTGGGCTTAAAGACTCATTTATCCAGAAAGCTTCCTTAGACTAACAATACCCCATATTGTATTAATCACACTGATTTATGCGAATTTGATTAATATATTGGAAAAAATCTGACAATCTATGCAAGGTTGGGTCTTTTCATCATGGACATCCCTCCATCCCCATCTTTTGCCAAAGGAGTAAAGCTTACTGTATTTAATAAGCTCAAATCTTTAAGCATACAAAAGAAAAAACTTCATTTTGAACATTCAGGTGTGATTAGAGAAAAGAGGAACTTTAGGGAGGCCATATTTTAAGTAAAACTATATAGTGAGCCCCTCCAAACCTAAGCCAAGATAACAATGGCCAAGTGGTATAGTGTGGAAAGGAATAAGAAAATGCTTACAAATAGGGCTCAGGAACAGATCTGGCTCTCAGAAGGCAGATTCAGTAGTTTTGGTCAAATATTATTTTATCATTAACTTGGAAACCTGACTATTACCAGACTTGGGCTTTATATTTTTCTTCTGAAATTTAGGGTTTGTTGTCAGCAGATTCTTCTAACAAGTACATGGTTCTTTATTCTTCAAGACCTAAAACTCTGGCAAACATCACAAATGTTTGCCCATTTCTCCCTTTTTAATAAAAGAACAGAACATGACTGTTTTTTTCATTACTGTCATATCGTGTAGAGAAAAATAGAATTAAAACTGAAAAGAGAAAAACAGAACCTCCATCTAGCATTTAAAAAGTGACAATTACACAACCAGAGTCGATTAATTGGCTCCTATTTCCAGATGACAGTGAGCAAGCAAACACTCTCTTCAAACCTCATAAATAACTATCCCCTAAGCTCTACCTCCCAGTCCTTCCTTTGCATGCAGTTTGCATGCAGAGGTAATCCAAGGAGAGCTTGCACTGCCTTTTACTGCAGTTTCTGAAGAGAAAATGATTCTTCAGTATAGTAATGGGCATTACAACACCACAATTTTATTACTCTGAAGATTAAAATACCACTGAAAGGGAACTCTGGGCACCTAGGTAAAGTGACAATGTTAAAGAGCCCTGTTCCACTAAAATCTCTCTTTAAACATCACCAGGCAAAATGAGTGAGTGCTTTTCCATTTCACTTGCCAGTCACCCAAACACATTTGAGCAATGAACTCATGTTACACAAACTGAAGACTTAGTCGTTCTGAGGATCAAACAACCTTAAGAAATGGAGCTGGAAAGAACAAGGTTTTCTTAACCTGATAAGCTGAGAATGGCAAAAAAAAGAGGTCGTAGAAAATTGTAGGCAAAGTAAATTGTTTGGGTTTAAATGTTCGCTTTTTTAATACTGCTGCACTTTGAAGGAATTTATCGAAGCTGTACCTTTCCACCTTTAATTCATCCTGCTGTCCTCAGCACCTGCAACACTTAAAACAAGAAAACTGACTCCTTGTTCTGAAATCCCAAAGAAAGACAGTGCTCAAGTTTCAGAGGCCTGGATAAGCAGAGGAATGGCAGGTCCACCCAGGTCAAACTGAATGACATTTTAGAAGAAAGATCTTAGCTGTGTGGGATGGTTTTAATAATGTTTTTTCCAAATGGCATGTGTAAACTAGCTATACCTTCCCTTCCCAGGAATCATGGTATGTATATGAAGGGAACCTTTCTAAAATTAGGATGCTGTAGGAACAGAAAATGGAATAGAAGGTACCTCCAAGAAAAAGTGTGATTCAATAAATCAGGCAGGTCAATAAGCCCAAAAATAACCAAAAACACAGAAGCAGAGGTTTGTGACAAAAACAAAGGGAATAGTCCCACAACTATAATTTGGTTCTCAGGAGGATAATGGGTACATGGAGAACATCATTTGAGTGCCTACTCTAATGAAACAACCTGTGCTTTCACCACTAATGGCTGGTCAGTGGGTGACTACAGTGTATAGAAGGGGTAGCTTAAGGACACCAATAAGCTGCTGGATCTATTGAACATTTCTTTAATTTTTCTAGTTTACTGGAGATGCACAAAGTAAACACAGGATGTGTAAATTTGGAGTACCCACCCCCAAAATTCATACGGACTATCTGTGCCCAACCTGTAGTAAAGCATTCCAAGCTTGTATTGGTCTGATCAGCCACAGGTGGGCACACTGAAACCTCACTTTTTCATGTCATTTTGGTTCTCTTTGAAAATGAAGGACAACAACCAATCTTACTGGAGATGGTATGTAAATAATGCCATTCTGTTAATATGTACTCCTTATATAATGGCAAGGGCAAATGTCTTTTAAAACCAGTAACAAAATCCTTTTAATTTAGTGTTGAGTTTAATTTAGAGTTGTCTTTAATCAACAACAAATAATCTTTAACAAATCAACACAACAAAATTAAGAGCTACAGAAGAGCCTTTTAACCAGAGCAGTTTGGATGATGAACTTAGTAGATTGAAATAATAAATTTGGTTTGGATGAAAATTTGAAGGAGTCTAAAAACAAACATACAATACTCAGTGGTCCAGACAATAAACTCAGATTCCATAATTTAAAAAATCATAATTAACAGTGGATTTTAGGTTCTTATTTTTAACTAAAAACTTTTTATAGTATTCAAGTCTTGAACTCATAAGATCACTAATGCCATGGAAGACAGAATTTAATTTAAAGATAAACTAAAGAAATAGTCAAAAATTAAACAGATGAATATGGACAAATGGGGAGTACACTTCAGTAGAAAAAGCAATTTAACTACTTATCATAAGGAAAAATTGTCTAGAATTCAGCACTTCTTAAACTACGGATCTCTACCCTATATGGTGTCATGATCTACAGTTTAAGAAGTGCAGAGGGGTTGGGAGTAGAAAAAGTTTAAGAAGCCTTGGACACATGCCAACAACAAAAAAGAAAGGGAAAAAAAAAGACTGAAGGTTGAAGGAAAGGTTACGTCCTAGGGGACCAAAAGCTAAATATTCAGCATATGGGGCTGCTCTAGAATACTGTATTGTATATTGTAATCTGTACTTCCTACCATATTTGTACATCAATGAAACCTTTTAGTAGGGTACTGTATTTATTTAGTTTAAGGCTTCATAAGTTTATGCAGTATTTACTTAGGGAGAATCTAGAAGAAAACCTTTTGGTTGGACCCAGCTAGGTACAATACTTTGGAGAGGCAAGGGGATTGACAGAATGGTCTTTTGACAGCCTATAAAATTCCATTTAAAGCACAACTTATGTATTCTCAATAAAGGACAGCCTACAATTTTTAAAGCTAATCAGTCGATCTCTTGAGGTCTGCTCTGGGGTATCTTTGTAAAAATATAAAAACTCTCTTCTATTATCATCTACACATTTCTCAGGAACTAACTAGAAAATGGGAAGCATGATGAATTCAGGCTGTGCCTGTAATCACAAAATGATATGCTCCAGTTCCAGTGATTTTTAGTGTGTTAATAGCTAGTTGCCTTTCTGTTATTACTCTTGTTCTTCTAATGTATTATTTATTTATTAATTTGTAAAACACTTATTGCTGTAGTGCTAAAGAACAAAAAGTTAAAAACTTAAATTATTCAAAGCTAACAAGTAAGGGAACAAAAAATGAAGAAAAAAGATGAAGACAACTTAATGCAGAGCTACTGCCAGACGATCTAACAAATGAGCTGCTTTCCAAATCAAGAAACAAAAATCCCTTAAATCAAATGCAAAAACATTATATGCTCTTAGTGTACAAACCCTTACTGAACTCAAATGATATGTGGAGTCCTATAATAGGGAAATAAAAGAGAAGATCGGATCCCTGCCCTTATACTTCTACGGAATAGTGAGCAGATGTCCTTAAGGTACAACAGTGGGGCTATAATACTGTTTTGTAAAATAAGAAATGTAACTAGTAAAACGCGAGGGTAACTGGTGGTAGGATTTTAAATGCTCTGATTCCAACTGGACAGCTAGCTGTTACTCAGATTTATGCTGTTCTCCTGTACCTCTGTGACCATAATATCCCGCACAACTGGAACCCACCCATCTTCTCCCTGCCTCTATAACCTCCACCCTGGTAACATCTCATCTGATCTAATTCTTTCCCACAAAGCCTGTTCAGGTAGCATGTTTTTTTTCAATGAAGTGTCCCTGGATCCTTGGAAATAGAAGTGATCTCTCTTTCCTTTTAAATGCTTACTGAATGGGAACCCCTCCTCACAAAAAACAAAACCTATGTTCTTAATAAAATTAAAGCTTCAATAACACAAAAGGTAAATTTCCTTCCAAATGCTTAGGAGGAGTTGACTCCCCAGGGCAGGACTTCTTAGCATTTTTGAGGCACACCTCTTCAGCCATCTGGTAAGGTTTATGGATCCCTTCTTAGAAACAAGTTTTTAAATGCATAAAATACATAAGATTACAAAAGAAACCAATTATAGTGAAATATAGTTATTTACATGTTAAAAAAAAGCCCCAACAAGTTCATAAACCTCAGGTTAAGAACTATTAGGCCCTAAAGTCTTTGGATATTTACATACAACTACTTCAGTGACAAAAGCTATCTAAATCACTACAGATGCATCTATAGGTCTATACATATATACACACATATACTCATGAGAGCTTTTGGGGGTTACTTTTGGGTGAATTCTTAGTACTTTGCAAAGTCCAATTTCATAAATGGGGAGCCAAAGTCTACCAGGCAACCATGCCAATTCAGCAAAAGTGTGGAAAATTTTCCTAAGGCAGCACATCCTGGGCCATTCAAAACCTACTAGAATCATTCTAATTACCTTTGTCTACAATGAGATGATCAACTGTAAACAGCAAGAGGAACCCTGATGTAATGGGTATCAAATGGCTCTGTTTAGCTTTGTATAACCCTGTTGGTATCTCCTAGGGACCTCTTAAGTTGCAGGGGATCCCTGTGGTTTAGAAGGTGACATAGGCCCTAAATAAACACAGAGATGATGTAAACAATTAAAGGTAGTAAAGACCCTTCCTAACCTAGAAGAGTATGAGAGTACAGCAAGGTCCTGGAATTAGTCCCCTAAGTGTGGGCACCATTATAGCAAATTCCTCTAAATAAGAAAACAGACTTAATAAAATCAAACAAAATATTTAGCCAGGGAAAGACAAACTAGTTGGGTCATCTTCTTTTTTAATTTGTTAATTCTAGTAATTTTGATTAATTGGAACTTCCTAACTGCACATAAGAGACTGTACTTTTCTTCTGAATGAATCCCTATAAGAATATAACTTACTTGCAGGGCAATTTGGTTTTGTCTGCCACCATGGTCCACTGTTGTTGATTGGTGGAAACTTCAATGTAGTAGCTGTAGCTTCGATCATCACAGTCCCAAAGTAATAACCTGAACAGAGAGACATTAAGACATTATTAGTATAGAGAAAAAGTAGAACACTTGTGTGAACTGAGGCAGAGTGAAAAAAGCAGAACTATGAGAATAACAGATACAACTACAACAATGTAACTTAAAAAACACAAAACAGACAAATACTAAGAGATTTCAAAAATCAGATGCAATGCGTAGGTGATGAAATATACTTCCCTCCTCTCCTCTCCATAGAGAGGTGATAGTCTATAGATGTAGTATGTTCTATAAGTTTCTAGAAAAAGTCATTCTGTCAACTGACTTTACTTAACTGATTTTTTTTTTAATTAAAAAAGAAGGGATAAAGAAGGGATCTAAGGCAGGGGGGAGGATTACTGGGAAATGCCTGAAGTATAAATTATTAGTAATACTTTTTTTTTTAAACACAGAGGAAGTCAGGGAGATGTTCATGAAACCAGGTTCTTTCTGATCTAGTTGCTTCAGGAGGCTTTAGGCATGGAGGACAGCCACATTTACAGAGACCCATTCTTCCCCATCACACTATCAGGATAAGATATCTAGAGAACAAATAGCCAGGGGAACAGAAAGGGCAGTCCCCCCAAAAAAGCATAAAGAGGGAATGGAAATGGTTCAGTGTGAGAAAATGGGTCTTATCAGTAACTGTTAACCCTACCAACAATCCATGGAAGCAAAATTATTACTCCAAGAACCAATGGCAAAGAGGATCTTAGGTGTCCCACAGTTCTGCTTTCTAAATGTCTCAACTGTAGGTGACAAGCCAGCTGAAAGACCTGACTGCTCCCTATGACTCTTAGACCTTCACTTCAAATACCCAGGATGAAAAATTTAAGTGATCCTAGAGATTAAAAAAAAAAAAAAAGAAAAAATAAAAAGCCAATACCGGTCATCATGGGCTCTTGCCCACTATTCTGTGACATTTAGAATGACTTTTACCATGTTCTTCCCAACTTTTCTTCATCCATAAGGTTTTACCTAAACTAGAGTTTTTCACAAGTCTTTGCAAACATGGTCCCAAAGACAGAGTCTCCGGTTTAAAAAAAAGAAATAAAGTACTGTTTATTTGGAGGCTGATCAGACAAAAATTTTGGCTTTTGCTATTTCTCCACAGGTTACAAACCTTAAGAATGCCATTCAAGGTGAAACCTATAATCCATTCAAACTACGGTTCTGGATCTGGCATTTCCATCCAAACTAGTGTTCTGGATCTGGCATTTGCAAAAGAGCATATCCCAGGGACCTATTCAAAGGCAAGGTGGTTCTTGACATCACTCTTATGATGTTTTCCCATAAGAGCCCATTATGAATCTGTAACAGAAAGGGAACTTTCCAAGAGTTAGAAGACCTCAGTTCTATTTTTTTAGTCCTGGTTATGACGCTAAATGGTGACATGAAGTTAGCTAGCAAGTCAGTTACCTTCTGTGGTTATATCTCTCTTTTCTGTAAATCACAGCATCGCAAGAGTCTGAGACACCTCAGCAATTATCTGCTCCATTTCATCTATTACATGTCTGACTCTGTGACCCCCGAGGATTGCAGCCCACCAGGGCCACTGTCCTCCAGTCTCTCTCAAAGTCTGTCCAAGTTCATGTTTGTTTTTTCCATGACACTTTCTCTCCATCTCAACCTCTGTGGTTCCCTTTGCCTTCAATCTTTCCCAATATCACAGATCTATTAACTTGTCCAGCTTGGAGATACAGCCCCCTTTGAAGTTCCGTTCTGCTTCAGCACAGATGGAATTATCAGGGAATTTTCTGTTACTGAACCTAAATCTGCCTCTTCATAACTTCCACATGTTTTTTGCTCATGGTTTTGCTCTCTGAGGTCAAACAGAATACAGTGAATACCTCCTCCACATGACATCCTACAAACATATGAAGACAGTGATCATATCTCTTCTTTGAGTTTTCTCTTCTCCAAGTGAAACATGTCCAGATTTTAAAACCAATTTTCATATGACATGGATTCAAGGCCCTTCATCACTCTGACTGCTTTCCTTTGTTCTCCAGATGATCAATATTCTTTTTAAACCAAAGCGCTCAGAACTTAATACAACACTGCAGATGAGATCTGATGAGGGTACAAGATGCAGCAGGACCTCAGCTCCTAATTTTGAGAAGCCCTGCCAAGAGGACGTTAATTTTTTTTGCTTGTTTTGACAAACTGCCGATTCATATTGTGCTTGAAGTCCATCAAACCCCCAGATCTTTTTCAGAACAACTGCTCCATTTAGGCCTTCTCCAAGTTATACTTAAGAAGCTGATTATTTTTGTTTACCCAAATGCAAGACTAGCCACTATCTTTATTGAATTTCATCTTATTTAGATTCAGCTCAAGGTTATGACTGTCAGGATCCTTTTGTATTACAATTCTGTTACCCATTCTGTTAGCTTTCCCTACCAACTAGATGGTTATCTGTGAATCTGAGGAGTATATCATCTAGGCATTGATAAAGATGCAAAACAACACAGGGTCAAACAATGATCCTTGGAGTATTCTGCAGCAGACCTCCTACCATTAAGCTATGAATAACTACTATTTGATTCTGGCCACACAACTAGTTCAGAATCCATTTGATTAAGTTATATCCATGTCATTACCCTTATCTATTACTTTTATAATTCTGTCAAAAAAGGAAAAGAAGTTAGTCTCTCAAGACTTGCTCTTGATAAAGCCAACCCAGCTCACTGTAATTAGCTTTTCCCTTTCTAGATGTTTACCAACTATCAATTTAATATGTTCTAGAATTTTTCCAGAGATAGATGTCAAGCTTACTGGCACACAGTTTACAGACTGATTCTTCCTTCTTTTGAAGATTTACCCTTCTCCAATATTGTGGAGGTAGTTTAACAGGAAGAGTGCTGGGCCTGGAGTCGGGAAGACCTGAGTTCAAATCTAGCCTCAGACACTTACTTGCTAGCTGTGCGACCCTGGGCAAGTCACTTAACTCCTGTTTGCCTTAATCCACTGCGAAAGGGAATGGCAAACCAGTCTAATTTATCTCTGCCAAGAAAACCCCATATGGAGTCATGATGTTAAACACAACTGAACAATTAAATAGTTAAATATTGTGGTACCTCTCCTGTTTTTCTTTCTGTAGTTAATTATCATTGTTCTTTCCATTCCAAGCAAAGCTTTAGATCAGATGATTTTTTTCAAGAGAAAAAATGGTATGAATCTATGAGCTTATTTAATGCTACTTATTTTTAGCTCATAAGATGAAGCCATGGTGTGGTAGAGAGCAGGCCTTGGAGCCACACCAGTGTGCGAGCTTCTTCTGACATATAATGGCCTCATGACCTTGCACAAGTCACTTAAACTTTCAATGCTGTAAGTAACTCTCTATAATCCTAAATTGTAGATGAGGTCCTGATATGCACTGGTAGAGGGAACTTCCTTACTGTAAATTTCGTATGCAAATGAAATCACAGGCCTAGTCAACTAAAATGAAAATTTCAGTCTTGCATTAAGGAAATCCTCAAGTCTTGAAGACACTGGGTATTATGTTATTTCCTTTTTTTAAATTTACCTTAAACCTAATCTCTTTCCAACTTTAAGGAATGTTTCCTTATGCTAATACTATGGAATCATTATTTTTCTTGGTCTCTAACAACCAGAATAGGATACTATATCCCCAAAATGGAGAGCCCATCACTTTGTACAAGGGTAGAATCACATTTGCTGCTCTTCCTTTTGTGTGTTGTCTCCCCCACTAGACTGTAAGCTCCTGGGGGACAGGGACTGTCTTTCTTTTTCTCATTTGCTTCCCCAGTGCTTGGCACAGTGCTGGTACATAGTAGGTACTTACTGAATTTGTTATGAATATAACATGCTGCACACTAGAGTCACAGTCAATGAACATTTAGAAGGCACCTACTATGCACCAGGCACTGTGCTAAGTGCTGAGGATACAAAGAAAGGTGGAACATAGGAAGTTTTGGAGAGCGGTGATAGAGGGCACTCAAGAGCATGACGAAGTTATGGAGTCGGAGTGTGGAAAAAATCTGAGGAGTCTAAGTTTCTGAGTTGATTTCACTTTGCAGGAGGGCGAGTTTCTGGAAATGATGGAGTCTAGAAATATAGCTGGGTAGGAAATGATAAGGATTCCCTGGTGCCCTCTTTAAATGGAGAAGGATCAGGGAAGAATTTGCAGAGGGAGGGATGGAGGGGCCTCAGGACTAGAGGGTACTACCTTAGTCACGTTATCTTCTGATGCTCAATTCTCATGAAACGTTGCTTGTACCTTATCAACTTATGCTCCATTCAGTACAACAGTTATTTGTGTATACAGGTATTATTCCTCTTAGCAGAAGTGATATGGTGTGGTGCATTGAACTGGCCTTGGAATAAGAAAGACCTGGGTTCAAGCTCCATCTCTCTCTCTCTCTCTTTCTCTCTCTCTGTCTCTCTCTCTCTCTCTGCAAGAATCTGAGCAAGATGTAAAGAAAGTAACTAAATGCTGATGTGGCTAAAGTCAACACCATGCTGACCGTTGCTGGTCACATCAATGTGTTAGACTGTCTTCTGGGAAAAGTCTACAGTGACTCTCAGGCTCCTTTCTTGGAACTTTTGGAACTGGTTAATTTAGAGATATTAATAATTTGGACTATTTTCTACTAATTATTTTAGCAGAATTTTAGCCCACAATGAAATGCTTTTCCAGTCTTCCACCCTACTCTACTCCCCATTTCCTTTGACAGCTTTTAAAATTATACGTAAAATTTATCTATTAAGACATTGTCAAATATAAATTTTGAGACTTCACTGTGCACTGTTGTCCATGCAATTTACCAATCTGTTAGATAAATTCTATTCTCATACTGATTCCTAGGTATCTCACTATATATAAAAAGAAAACTTGGTTTCTTGTCTCTAAGTCAGTTCTCTCTTCAATATACAATACTCTTCCCAAACCTAAGGTGACTAAATATTTTAAAGTTGGGGCAGAACTAGGTAAATTTAAGTAAGTTACACTCACTATTTCTCCTTTATCCACATGAATACTTTCCCCTGAAAGAACACTAATAAATTAATAAAATATGCTTTTGCATACAGAAACCATATTTTCCTTCATTAAGTAAGTTATATATCTTAATTGATCAGTAATCCTAGTCCTTATCAATCCTTATGGATTGATTATATATTTTTCATTCATATCAATGAGGCTGATGTGGGCTTTTCATGAGTCCTATTTGGCAATCTCTTTCTCATCTATCTCCTCTTTTTTATTTCTACTGCCATAATCATAGCTCAGGTCCTCATTACCTTAACAGAACAGTTGTATTAACAGTCACCTAGACTTTGCAATAGCCTGCACATCACCTCCCTCCTCACTGTCACCTTTGACTAATCCATCTTTCACATACCTACTAGATTAGTCTTCATTACACATAGATCTGATCATGTCCCTCATCTGCTTAAATTCATTCAGTGGTTACTGCCTACTGAATTAAATTGAAAGTACTTAGCCAGGTACTACAAGTACTGCATAATTTGCCTTCAACCTCCCTGATCAGCTTTAACTTATATATATTATGTTCCAGCCAAAATGAACTGTTCATCACCTGCTGAAAAAGTCCTGTACTTTCCTAACTCTGTGCTTTTATTCTTCTTGTTCTCTATGCTTGGAAATGACTCCCAATTTGTTGAAATTCTATTGATACTTTAATTTCAAATGCTAAATTCTCTTTTCTGATCATCACCTCATTCTCTTTTAATCCTCAATTCTCATAACACTTAAATTGTGACACTCTTATATTGCAAAAGACTTGTTTGTGTACATGTATTGTTTCTCCAGCACAGATGATGTGGTGTGCTACACAAAGAGCCAGCCTTGGAGTCAGGAAGGCCTGGGCTCAAGGCTCATTTTTGACACCTAGTAGCTGCAAGAATGTGAGCAAGATTCCTTACGCGCAAATATGATAACATCACCCATTTGTTTAAAATAAGACTCTAAGTTGCACAGAAAGTACAGATCTTACTCAGAGAACTCATTATCTAGATAAGATCAAAGGTCTAATTAAAAAAACATATCTCTCCTCTAAACCCAGTAAGCTCCTACAAGTTAGAAATCAATTCTCGTTTATATTAGCATTCCAAAGTATCTAACAGATCAGGTACTGAACAAAAGATTGTTGTACAGTATACACAAGGCATTCAATAAATGCTACTGAATGACTAAAATGAGTACTTTTACGACAGGGAATCAAAAAGTAGAAAAAGAGACAGTTTTACTTATTAACATTGATGAAGACACATTGAAGCTATCTGTAAAAATGGGCTTTTCAATTATTTATGGATTTCAATTATCCAGGATCTTTCACCCTTCCATAACCATGGATAATTATATACTGGCTATAGAGGTTTCTACTCCAGCATCCAACTAGTAGAACTTACTCAAATTCAGAAATGTTGTAAGGACTGGTTTGAAGATATTGGAGAATGAAGGCTTTTTTAAAGAAAAAATGATTTTAAACCTTGATGTCAGTAACTTAAATCTTCCATTAAAGGTCTTTCAATAATAAATATATTTTAAGAATAAAAATTTTAAATGTGTGTATCATAACCTAAGGATACTTGCATGCTCCAAAAGTGTTATTACTTTATTCAACCTTTTTTTTTAAAGCCAAAACATCTCCAATTAACCAAACAACTATGCCTTAGGCACCAAGGACACAAAGACAAAACGTCCTCTGCTATCAAGAAGTTTAAATTATTTTCAAGGGAAAACAATACACGCACACGCACACACACAAATAGAAGAAGTGTTGGGAGGGAGGATATTAGCAGTTGAAGAGGGGATCAGGAAAGGTTTATACATTCACAAGCTGAATTTTAAAGAAGTAACTGAATCTATCAGGTAGAAGTAAGGAGGGAATGCATTCCAGGCATGGAAGCTAGGTTGTAAAGGGTTTTAAGAGTCAAAAGAAGCTTATATCCTAGAGGTTATAGGAGTTAACAGTTTAGGGAGAGAGACCTGAAGCAGGGAAATGGCATAAAGAGTCATTAGAATAATCCAGAAAAGAGACGATGAGAACCTGAAGGAAGGTGATGGCTGTGTGAATAGTGAAAAAGGAATGAAGGTGAGAGAAGCAGTCTGGGAACTGATTGGAATGAGCAATTGTAACATCAATGTGATACCAACAGGAGGTGCAATGAATATGCACATGTATTTCCAAGGTAAATTTGCAAAATGCAAACTGTCTTCTCCAAAGATGAAACCAAAATATTTATTCAGATATCAGAATGCCAATTCCACAATGGTAATGATGAAGTTTGTACACATTACTAATAAAGAGAACGCTGCAATCCCCAAGGTTTCCCTCCTTCAAGCCTCCCCATAAACAAGCTCCCTTAGGCAAAAAATTCCTCCTCTCACTCATGCTAGCTACTCTGCCTCAGCTCTGCCTCACTTTCTCCCAGCTCCATCTCACTCTCTCTTCCTGCTCCACGCATTTGGGCAGCTCTTCCCACCATGGGCTTCATGTGACTCAAGTCATGGGGTAGGCTCAAAGCAGGTCATGTGGGCCTATTAAAGGCAAGATCTTCAAATTCCCTTAACATTACAACAACGAGGAATGAGAAGTCGAGGATACCATGGTGGGGTTTCCAGCAAGTCATGTGTCTTTTAGCTATGGCTTGTCTGTATTATAACACATAAAATGCAACATAATTGAGGTCATTTAGTTCAACAATGTCATTTCACAGATGAGAAAACTGAGGTCCAGCAAGCAAGCTTAAGTGACTTGTCCGAGGTCACAAAGTTGGAAGTGATTTGAATCAAAGTGCAGCTCCCTTTCTCCCTAATTCTATTAGCAAACCTTGAGACTAAATTTGAGGATAAAAGGGGCTCTTTCCTCTTGAAATTTTAAAATTAAGATTAGCACACATATCACAGGAGTCATATACTACCTGAAATACAGCAACAGAATGGAGTTGAATGCACTTTAGGTTGATGAAACAACAGAAAACACAACTTAAAAAATACTAAAAGAAAAATAATGCACCCCACTCCTTCTTTCCCCAGTGTGGGGATTTTGTTCTATTAGGAGAGAACTGAAAAAAAACACATAAACAACTCCCTTCACTTCTCTCCCTGCCAGGAAAACCTATTCCTAAGTCTCTTTTGCTTGCAATGATGCTGAGGCAGTTGTGTCTTCTGCTATGGCTGGGACTGCTTACCCAGAGAGCTTACCTGCAAAAACAAACACAAAAAACCCCAAACCCTAAAAAGCTAAAAACTAACAACACCTTCTCCCTTGACCTTCTCTGAACAAGATATGGTTATGCTATAAGTGACAATGCAAGAATCCTTTAACTCATGTAACATGCACATGCAAACACAAATTGGAACTGCCCTTCTAATGTTGCTGAATAAAGGGAGCTGGCTGGCTAAGAGACTAAGATCTGGTCCATGTTGAACTGCTGCCACAATCCAAACTATCTAATGGGCATTGTATAAAATGACCAGTGACATTAAATGTTTTTTTAATCTTCCTTTGCTCTCATGGTAGAGTTTCCTTTAGAAGCAGTAAAGTGTTAGGTTTTAAAAAATTGATTAGCAGTTGTGATTTTGCTTACATCTTACATAAATGCTCTGGCTGGCTGCATACCATTGATTACCAGGGGTTCAGTTTACAGCAACTAATTGCTCTACATGCTGTTGTTTTGATATAAAATTCAATAGAAAATATGTTTTCAAAACTCTTGCCTTCGATGCTTGAGTCAGAAGTGACTGGAGGCAAACCCAGCGGACTGAATTTTCCCTCCTTTAAAATAATTGCTCTCTCATCAGTCTGTGAAGAAAGTTTCCAAACTGTGGCGTTCTAATTGGAAAGTCTGCATTATGCATGTGATGACAAACTATGTTGTGCTGAATGGGATTTTTTATCCTTTTCTTAAGGGATTAACTCTGTGCCAGATTTTGAACAACAACTGCTTCACCACTGAATTGGCATTTTTTTTTAAATAAAAGAAAATGCATTCCACTAACTCTCTGGATTTAAGTTAGTTTGTTGGAACTCTGTAAGTGAACTGATGGCACAACTGACTTTGATGATAACGGTCTCTATACGTAGGTGAAATTAATGGACTGTTTATCAACTATAAAGAATGTTGGGTTTATGCTTATGACCTATATCAATCTTCTACTAAATCCAGTAGGACCATTTTTAGTTAAGTTAAAATCATAAACCTCTGACCCCAAGGTTCTATAAAACATTTACTGTTGAAGCCCCTCAAAGCTTGTAAATTTTGTTTTCTGTTTTATTTCATTTATTAGAATGTAATATTCTTGCAAATAAGGAATTGTTTTATTTATTATATTTGTATTCCAAACATTTAGGCATAGTGATTGACATATGGTTGATGACTAATTGATTGATTTCACCAAATGCTGACAAAGTGGCAAATAGGGCCTTATTTCTACATGCTGTTCCCTTCTATCATCTTCCCACTCCCCAGTTAACCCCATTCCCCCCACTTTCCTGTAGTGTAAGATAGATTTTCATACCAAATTGAATGTGCATGTTATTCCCTCCTTAAGCTAATGATGGGAGTAAGGCTCACTCTTTCCCTCTCACCTCCCCCTCTGCCTCTCCACTGAAAAAGCTTTTTCTTGCCTCTTTCATGTGAGAGATAATTTACCCCATTCTATTTCTCCCTTTCTCCTTCTTCCAATATATTCCTCTCACCTCTTAATTTTATTTTTTAGATATCATCCTTTCACATTCAACTCATCCTGTGCCATCCATCCATCCATCTACCTATCTATCTATCTATCTATCTATCTATCTATCTATCTATCTATCTATCTATCTATCTATCTATCTATCTAATCCCTCCAACTACTCAAATACTGAGAAAACACTAAAGGTTTACAAATATTATCTTTCCATTCCGGAATGTAAACAGTTTAACTTTAGTAATTCCCTTATGATTTCTCTTTACTGTTTACCTTTTCTTGCTTTTTTTGATTCTTGTGTTTGAAAGTCAAATTTTCTAGTCAGCTCTGATCTTTTCATGGAGAATGCTTGAAAGTCCTCTATTTCATTGAATGACTATTTTTTCTCCTGAAGTATTATACTCAGTTTTCTTAGGCAGATGACTCTTGATTTTAATCTTAGCTCCTTTGACCCCTGGAATATCATATTCCAAGCCCTTTGATTTCTTAATGTAGAAGCTGCTAGATCTTGTGTTATCCTGATTGTGTTTCTACAATACTCAAATTGTTTCTTTCTGGATGCTTGCAATATTTTCTCCTTGACCTGGGAGCCCTGGAATTTGGTTATAATATTCCTAGAAGTTTTCCTTTGGGATCTCTTTCAGGAGGTGATCAGTGGATTCTTTCAATATCTACTTTGCCATCTGGTTCTAGACTATCAGGGCAGTTTTCCTTGATAATTTCTTTAAAGATGACGTCTAAGCTCTTTTTTTGATCATGGCTTTCAGGTAGTCCCATAACTTTTAAATTGTCTCTCCTGGATCTATTTTCCAGGTCAGTTGTTTTTTCAATGAGATATTTCACATTGTCTGTTATTTTTTTCATTCCTTTGATTTTGTTTTATAATTTCTTGATTTTTCATAAAGTCATTAGCTTCCATCTGCTCCATTCTAATCTTTAAGGAATTATTTTCTTCAATGAGCTTTTGGACCTCCTTTTCCATCTGGTCAATTCTGCTTTTTAAGGCATTCTTCTCATTGGCTTTTTGGATCTTTTTTGCCTTTTGGGTTATTCTATTTTTTTAATGTGTTATTTTCTTCAGCATTTTTTTGGGTCTCCTTTAGCAAGCAGTTGACTCGGTTTTCATGATTTCTTGCATCACTCTCATTTCTCTTCCCAATTTTCCCTCTACTTCTCTTCCTTGATTTTCAAAATCTTTTTTGAGCTCTTCCATGGCCTAAGACCAATTCGTATTTTCCTTGGAGGCTATGGATGGAGGAGTTTTGACTTTGTTGTCTTCTTCTGGTTGTATATTTTGGTCTTCCTTGTCACCAAAGTAAGCTTCTACAGTCTGATTCTTGTTCTGGTTTTTGCTCATTTCCCCAGCCATTTACTTGACTTTTGAGCTCTTTGTCAAGGTAGTTCTCTGCTTCCAGTGGGGGTTGGGAGGTGTACTGTCAGCAGCTCGATTCTCTCACAATCTGTGGGCCTAGAGCTCCACAAACAGCCACTGCCCCAGCTGCTATGGCTCCTCCCAACCCCTCCACTGCCCTGGGGCTGGGGCCAGGCCACTCTACTCTCTCACACAGGTCTGACAGGTTTTTTCTACTCACCTTGCAATTTGTCCTTGGTGTTTTGGGTTTGTGAAGTCTGAAAAATGTCACAGTTGCCAGAGCAGTCCCTTCTAGGTCTGCTCAGGTCCCATCTGTGTCTGTGCAGCCCATGCTGGACTGCACTCTGCTCATAGCGCAGTGCAATAGACACATTCCGTTGACCTTCCAGGCTGTCTTGGGCTGGAAATTTGCTTTACTCTGTCATTCTGTGCATTCCGCAGCTCCAGAATTTGTTTAGAGTCATTTTTTACAGGTATTTGGCTGGGTTTGGGTGAAGAGCTGTAGTAAGCCCCTGCTTTTACTCTGTCATCTTGGCTCCATCCCAAGAAACTATTAAAATTTCTAAGTATAGGAATGACATAGGAACACCAATCTGGTAGCTGTGTGGAGGATGTACTGGAGAGGGGAAGAGACTAGAATCAGTTAGATCACTGAGGAGGCTACTATAACCAGGTAAGTAGTAATGAAGGCCTGAACTAGGAGAGAGGCTGTGGAATTGGAGGCTGATGGATTCAAGAAATGCTGTGGAGGCAGAATCAATAACACTGGATATGGAGGTGTGGTATATGGAAGAATCAGAGTGATTCTGAAATTGTGACCCTGATTGACCATGTCACCACCCTGCTCAATAAACTCCCGTGGCCTCCTATTATCTCTAGGACTAACTCTCCTCTTCTATTTGACATTCAGATAATTAAAAACTTGGCCCTATCCTAGCCTTCTTACATACTTGTTATTTTTTCTTCATACATAACTTTCCATTTCTTGCCTTATATCTTTGCACAAGCTGTCTTTCCTTCCCTCTTCAACTGCCCAGTGTTCCAGTTTTCTTTAAGACTGAAGTATCATGCAAGGCAAGAGGCTGTTCCTGACCCTTTCTTCCCCACCCCCCACTCAGATGCTAACGTCTTTCTTTCCAAGGTTACTTTATATCCGTTTTCTATGTTTTGTATAAACTTATCTATTACATACATGTTGTCTCCTTCATTAAGAATCTAAGGTCCTTAAAGACATGGCTTGTTTTGCTTTTGTCTTTCCCCAATATCTAGCACAGTGTCTGGCACATAGTAGGTGCTTAATAAATACATGACCAACTGGCATCTCCAATAGAAACAGGGGAGTGTGAAAGTGGGATTGGTTTGGGGGAAATATGATGACCTCTGCTTTGGAGATGTTGACTCTGAGGTGTTTAAAGGACATCTTGTAGATATCCAGCAGGCAGTTGAGAGTATGGGATTCATCCACATATTAACTCTTCTTTCTCCAAAACTCCACAATATTTCTTCTCTGTTACTACACTTACAATGTCCTGCTTTGTAATATGACTCCTTGTGCACATGTTTTGTTCCCTTTACAGGACAAAAAATTCCTTCAGGGAAGGGGCCACAGCTTATTCATCTTTTTGGCTACTACAGTGCCTACAGAGGTGCCTTTAGTCTAAGTATCAGATGTTCAGAAATTATTTAATTGGAGTGTAAAGATGTAAATATTTGGCCCCAAACTGTGCAGTTCATGAGTAAAATAGCATTTATTAAACACCTCTTGTGTGCTGGGTGCTGTGCTAGAAAAATGAAACCACTTCTTCAAGGAGCTGATATTCCTTTGGGATAGGGTGAAGACCAAATATATACATATAAATATATATGTATATGTATACGTGCATACACGCATATATTAAATGAACACAAAGTAATTTTTTTGGAGGGAGGCATTAATCTTTGGGGCTTAGGAGAAGAATCAGGGAAGGCCCTAAAGGAGGTTTCATTTGACCTGAGCTTTGAAGAAAACTAGGGATTCTTAAGACTCAGAGGTGAAGAAGGGAGACTTTGAAAAGCATCCAGGCCAGGCCAATTTGTCTGAACCAGAGTATGGCTGGAAAAGTGGGGTGGAGCCAGTTTGTAAAGGGCATAGAAAATGCTTAATAAATACCCTGATTTTATTTAATGTCTCTATTGGTCAAGGTCAGACCTCTTTTTTACATTTATCACTATGGCAGCTAGTAGTATGGAGAATGGATTGGAGAGGGCAGATTTGATGCCGGGAAACCATTTAGGAGACATGATGTCAGAAAAAACTTGGTAATAATTTGAGCTGTCTATAAGTAAAATGAGTTGCCTTAGAAATTTCCCCTCCTCAGAAATTTTCAAGGAAGTGACCACTTGTCAGGCATGTAAAGTGGGGATTCCAGTGGGGATTCCTTTGGTGTATGGGTTGGATTAGATGGTTGCTGAGATCCCTTCTCATTCTCAAATTTTGTGAGGGTTTTTGCAATAGTCTAGTTGGTAGGAAATGAGCAAAAAAATTTATTTTAAATGCTTACTGTGTTCCAGGCATAGTACTAAGTGCTGAAGATAAAAATATAAGTATCTCTGCCTTCACGGAGCTTATGCTCTTAAACAGAAAGATAACACATATACAGGATCTAGAGTTGGAAAGCAAGGGGAAGAGGTGGTGCCAGAGTGTCCAAGTTCCATTTTTGTGAGAGGAGGAAGAGGCCTGGAGATGGATGGAAAATGATGAGCTCCTGAATTAGGGTGGTAGCCATGGCATCCTGAGTAGGAATGTCAACATAGAGAGCTAAAGCCTGCATCCTAGATTGCTGAAGAAATGATTTGAGGGAATGGTTGGCTGGTCCTTCATCTTTTCTTAGGAACAGGACAGAGCTTTCACAAAGCTGAACACTCCCCTTTTCGAGTCTATTCAGAGAAGGAAGAACATTCTTCCATAAAAACTTGTCTCAATAAATAAAGACGTAAGAGACCTAAGAGACCTCAAATCTCATTAGTTTGGATAAATTGGGGAAGTCTTTCTGAATTACAGAATGTTCTGCAAGATACTCTAGTTACTAATAATAGCACCTACCTCTCAGGGTTGTTGTGAAGATTAAATGAGATAAAAATCGTAAAGCTTTTAACACAGTGCCTGGCTCAGAGGTAGCACTATATAAATATTAGCCATTGTCATTATTGTTTTTTCTGAAGATGCCAGATGCCAGGCACTGTGACAGGTATGAAGATAAAGAAAAAAATGAAAATCAGACTGTACCCTCAAAGAACACATATTCTACCTACTGGATTGTATTTAGGGACAGCAAAATGTCAGACTCATCATAAAAGAAGGAAATATTATGTCAGCCATACAGAAAAGGCTTCTTTTAGAAGTAGTGTGACCCACATAGATCCTCCAATTTATGCCAAAGGACACAAAGAGCAATCGGACATGTCTTCTGGTCTCTCTTTTAAGCAGAAACAAAGACATCTAGGAAGCAAATGTTTTGCCAGCATTGGGAGAAAATAACCAAACCAGCAGCCAGAAATATTTCTTCCCAGCAGACTGGGGGAATTGTAAGTCCCTGCTCAAAGGGCTAGGGTACAATCAGCTTCTATGCTTAGTGGGTGGCTAAATCCCTCAGGCTAAATGTAAAAAGGGAGTCTCTGAAAAAAATTCTCCAATTTACCCATAGAAAACAGATCTTGGTTGGCTAATAGAAAAAGGGAAGAAAAAAAGGCATTTCCCATCTTCTGACCCCAGTCTTACCTGAATTTCAGGCTGGATATTCAGAAAACAACTGAATGTACTAAAGTGGTCCTTCCCAGAGATAACTTCATCCCCAAGGAATGGAAGAGATGTCATCCCTGGAAGGTTGCATGACTATGAATACTCTGCTGAGACAGACCCACACAGAGCATACAGCAGCCTGCCCAATATAATAGCCAACAGTGGTAATCTTTTGCATCTTCTAAAAAATTCAGTTTTGTGATTTTCAAGTGTATATACAGTTTGTTCCCTTAATTAAGGGAACAAACATCTACCCAGCAATCTGTTATGCCTTACTAACTCATTTGGGAAATCATTTTTTTCATATAGTACAAAAATAAATTTTAGCCCAGTCTGTTACTGGATTATAATGAATTCCAAATCAGTTGGGTCTACCTTAATAAAATTTTAAGTTTTTTCAAATCAAATGGCATAAGAGAAGTGGGTACAGGACAAATACCTTTTCCCTAAAAGACCATTTTCTCTATTTCTCAAGGTGGCTTTCCAAAACAATCTTTCCTTAGGTAAGACGTGGGCATTAAAAATATCAGGACCCATTGAAATGAACAAGGTAGTTTTCAACATAACCAAAAAAAAAAATCTCATTTTGCTGTAGACCTTTTGAGCAATGACATACTAAGCCATGCTTAACTTTATAGATCTTTCACTGAGTGTTTGAATTTGGTATCATCAATTCCCTTCTCAACAGTAAGGCCATCTTTCTTGCTTTCAGCAACACTGCTGCAGAGATATCTGAGCTGATACCGGCCTGATTCTGCTCTGAAGTATTATCTAAGTTGTTGGGTGAGACAAAGCAACCTGGCTCTACACCAATGATGCATCACACACTCCCTGCATGCTGCACACACACACACACACACACACACACACACACACACACACACACACTCTTACACATGTACACAATTCTTGCCCTGGCCCTTCCCACCTACAGATTCTAAGTTCAGTTTCTCTAGAATCCAATTCCTGGGAAGACCTTCAATAGGCTGATCTTGTTAAAAGAGCAAAGAGAGCACGTTTCTTTTCAATGGGGGAATGCAATAAACAAATACTTGAGCTTTTTGTTTCTTTTTCCAAATTTTGTGAAATTAAAAATGGGGATGGAAGAAAGTATAAACATTTTAAAGAACCCTTGAATCTCCAAGTTTAGTCCTAGGAATTATGTACTTCATGGGTTTTCATTCAATATGTTCAGTTTTTAGTTTTTGGAATACAGCAAAATAAAACTTGTTGTCATCACCTTCATCACCATTGTCATCATGGTCGTCATCATTATCATCATCATTTCACATTCAGTGGTCAGGGGGAACAAATTTTCCTAGCTTCCTTCTCTCTCTAAATCACTCTCCATGATAAGAAGGCATGGCTCATATGATAGATTTGATTCTTTCATTCCATTTTATTATTAGAAGCCCTGCTCCCCTCTGTTAAGCATTGTTCTGCTTTTATCACAAAGGGTTTGTCTGAAGAATATAATCTCAACCATCTCCTCACCAGTGTTCCCCCTGCCCCTGCCAATAATTCATTATAGGTTTCTAGTTTTTTTTCTTTTCCCAGTATCATAACTTATATACTAATAGACTTCAGCAATGATTTTTCCTTTGCAGTCAACTTCTATTCCTTTCACTGGTTTCCATTGTCCATTTCTAACTCTTGTGCATTTTCACACTTTTTTTTCAGACATTCCATTGACCCAGTGTTCACAGAACTCCATTTTGTGACCAACAAAGTCTCCTTCACCAACTTGTATTAACCTTTATCAGAAAAATTAGTTTGTCTTATAGTCACTATTACCTTGGCACTTTGTACTTCAAAACTCTAGTCTCTCCTTATTTATAAGACAAAGGAAGAAGTGAGGGAGAGTTAGATTAAAAGGGGGAGGCGAGAGGAAAAGGACATGAGAAGGGTGCAAAATAAAATAAAGAGAAATGGGAAGGGAGATGAAAGGAGAATTGGAGAGCATAAAGGGACCAAGTCACATGTTTCACATAGTACAGGTACATGATGTCATCACTGGCTAGTGTCTGGAACTCTTTATCAACTCTCTTGTAATTCCTCAGTATCCTAATCTTCTGAACAGTGGGGAAATCCCAAAGTTGAAAGGAACTATCTTAGCTCTGATACTGTTATTTTCTCAAGGTCTCATTTCTGATGACCACTCCAAGTCCTTCACTTTCCCCCATAAATTCTCTGACCATCCATTCATACATGAGCAGATGCACGGAACTAACAAAAGCTTTAAGTAGCAGGGGCTAAAGAAATTTAATAAGCTCCACTGTTCCTTTCTATTCCACTGGGTAGCATTTTCAAAGGAAGCTGTCTGTGGGAGATGAAGAATTTAGCTACAGGTAGACTTTTGTATTCTCTCAACCTGATGATAAAGGGAGAAAATAGAGGGGGTAGAAGAGGACAGGGAGGTCTCATTTGTAATGTTATAGGCAAAAGACCAAAAATGTAAGGAAGAGCTACCAAACAGTGTTTTTCTATCTGCTCAGTCTCTCCATGATTCCTATTGTTCTTTGAGACTAATTTCATTAATATGAGCATCCCTTCAAACAGCGGAGATCACAACCCAGTCATGCATTCTAATACTGTGTGACTCCTGTCCTTGTCAGTCAGCCAAAAAACATTCATCATGTACCTGTTATTTGCCAGGCACTGAACCAAGTGCTGGAGATACAAAGAAAGGAAAAAGATTGTCCCTGTCTTCAAGGAGCTCACAATCTAATGGGGGAGACAACAGGCAAACAACTATGTTCCAGGAAAGCACTAGGATTAAGAGGTATCAAGACAGACTTCTTGTAGGAGACATTTTAATTGGGATATGAAGGAAGTTAGTGGAGCTGAGGAAGGGGAGCATTATAGGCACAGAGATCAGCCAATAAAAATGTCTCCCTATGCTTTCTCCATACAACACCCACCCAGTGTATTTGAGGCCATTCTTTAAAGCTCTTGATATTTCATAGAAAAACGAAAAGAAGTGTACAATGCACCGACTGACCTTTGCTCTTGATACATGATCAGCCAATACCCATTTCTGGCCCTACATCTTTCATTTTGATATCCTTAATGTAGCTTCTCCTCCATAATTCTTCATTGGTAATGTGCTATAGGCTACTCACATTAAACATGTGCTTTTCCAGTGGTTTGAAACTTCAGTCCTCCCCAAGCTCTGATATTCCATGATCTACATCTAAATAACATCACTGGAAGCAGTGATTTTTTTTTTTTTAAATAGGCCTTTGTTTCAGAGGGAAGCTTGAGGTTATTTAAAACACTGTTCAATTTCTCAAAGACAAGCCGGCTCACTTTTTTCACCCAATTTAATTCTGGGCTTAGTGGGGTGTCTTTTCAGTGTCTGTTAAAGATATGTGTACAGGTAGGCCAGTTCTACAAGTTCTCTATCAAACTCTGTGCTGTCAGACCAAAGGCACTCTTTACTCATGTAGTCTTTCCAGAGTGCATAGACTGAACTCTTTGGAAGAGCTATGATGGTTCTTATTTAGGAGGTTCTATAATGTTTGAAGGCTTGATGCAATCAGTCCAACGTCATTTACAAAGAGGAGCATCTGAAGGCAGCTTTTCATCTTAACACAGTATCTTTTGATTTGATTTTATGCAAGACATCCTCCAGGACAGAGGTCAACATCTTTATGTCTCACTTGAAATTAATAATCAGAGGGTCAAATAAAGTTTTAATTACATTGTTACATTTTCAAGGAATCTTTTGTGATTTTGACATATTTGAGAGATACTTCTTTGATTTCCCTGTTATAGGAATTGATTTACATTGCTTAAACTTGTACATGAAATTATCACAGTGTTTACAACTTTCCTTCTGTCAATTATCACAATTTTCATCATTAATAATTTATTTAAGTAAATTGGGTTAGAGTTATTTTAAATGCATGCCACAGTTTTTCTCATTTTAATTTTTTAGCTTTGTACTTATTTTTATCTTTGTCGAAAAAAAGTTGGTGGTCTGACTGTATAAAAACAGTTGATTCAGCAATGATCACCCTGTTGATAAGTGTTCCTTTTAAAATGTAATTAATTTCTTTTTTGTGATATTATGGTGCTCATCATATCCAGTGCCTTTCAATTTCTAGAACAAAAAAAGTTATTCCTATATAGATGAAAGGCTTCTGTATGATACAAAACTTGTCTACAAATATTTAGCTTCTCTCATTCTTTACTCCTGATCCAAGTTTTCCAATATATTCTTTGCTATCCTCACCTATCCCCACCTTTGCAAAGAAAGCACTGAATATCAAAGTATATCCTGACTTAATTTTGAGGGTATGATTAAATTCTCTGCACAATTTTTCTACTTCACTTTCCACAACAGGTGTGGCACCTAAGCTACAATTATTTTCATGGTGGTCTTTCTGTTAATACTTGTCAAGGGAAATGTGAAATAAGCAAATATTCCATGAAATTATATTTCTTGTTGCCTTTGGGTACATGAGAAAACCAACTCTCTCAACTCATTTTTTAAACCTTCCTAGGGAAAACTTACAAACCATCCATCCATTTAGTTGCAACTTCTTTCTTTTGGTTTCACTTATAGAAAAAACATAAAGTTGTTAAGATTCAGTTCCTCTTGTAGCATAACCAAATACTGATCATTAGACAAAAAAAATCATCTCACATAGAGTACCAACAGCTACACTAACGTTTATAGATTGGATCTTATGTGAACATTAGTCCTGCTTTCCCCTCCCTCTGAAGGCAGATCCCATATGGGAGCACCTGGAGGGCACCAGCCAGAAGTGGTGCTGAGGGCAACCCCATATCTCCCTCCCTCATATATCTTATACTAAACGTTCCTGACAATGTCTCCTTACCCTTTTCTCTTCTTGGCTGGTCACTGAACTCCCACCCTCACTCAAATCATAGTGAATCCCGAATTCCCTCTCCATTCTCACCCTAATATGGACTCTTCCCTTCTCCCCCCTTTCCCAGTGGCAGCAAGCCTCTCATATGGGGCAGATACTCTAAGGAGAAGCAGCTTAAGGAATCTTAGGCCTTGCCACCTATAGCTATATATACCCTCACAACTTCTGGGCCTTAATGTTTGACTTAGACAGTGAGTTTCTTGACAGGAAAGACTCTTTTCTTTCTCTCTATGTTTCTCCCAAGACATACAACACGATGCTTGGCCCACAGTAAGTGTTTAATAAATATTTCTTCATTCATCTCATTAATTCATTAACACTCTCTGTCCACTTCTTAAGTATCCTGCCATAACCACTGCAGAAACAGAAGGGGGATTAATTGAACATAAAAAGTTAAGAGCTCAAAGTGACCTTATGGGCAATTCAGTCAAATCTTCTTGAGAAAATGAAGGCTCAGAAGGGCCACATGACAAGTCAATGGTAGCAAAGAGACTAGAATTAACCTGTAGTCTACTGTAAATATTATAATTCCTCATCCAATTAACAGTATCTAGTCACTTATGCCATTCAACTGTGACATTCACTCACTTCTCTTTTAGTTTTGGGCTTGAGTTACTTTTTTTTTCTTCTTAAATTCCTGACTCTGGAATTTATTCTGTTATTCTTTGTAATGTGAAAATCTTAACATTTATCAGTTCCTTAATTACTCTCCTTTTAAATATCTTCTCAAAATTAATTTCCTACATGAAATTTTTTTCTGGGAAGGTTTCTACATTACACCACCTTTATTCCAAAGTCGAAAAATAAAAACATTAAAACTATAAAATTTAACTGCCAGATAATTACAACAATACATTATATCTGAGATCTGACTTATTTTTCCAGTAAATTATAGTCCTGTCTCTATGTGGTGTGTACTTGTTGCACCAATAAGAGCAACACTGCACTCACAAACACTTTAAGGTGAGGATCCCTGCTGTGATGAATTCTTATAAACAAAAGATAACGAATCAATTTAACATGTGATTATAAGACAAATCTTTTGAAGGACTGGAAGGAGGGGGAAAATGGGTAATCTTCTCCAAATTTTTAAAAGGCTGAGGGGAAAAAGTAGTTAATTATGTTTTCAGTGGGATTCTTTTGATCACTGGGGGCTCAGTACAGTTCCCTTGATCCAGGTTTTCAAAGCTGAGATCAGTAGTTTTAATTCAAATGTTTCCAACCAACATTAATAACTATCATTTTTTAAACTGCTAAACAGAAGTAATTAAACCAAACTGGTGTGGGTTTCAGAGCCAAAGGCTAAACAGGCAGTTGTTGTTTTTCTCAGGAGTTGCCTAGTACTGTCTCATTAGGCCTGGAGCTGCAGAAAAGGCTCCACTGGGAGAAAACTATCTCTATTATAAGGATGATTGCTATGTTCAGTCTCATCTATACTCTCCAGAGTGGTGGGGTAGCCCCTCCTTCCCTTATTTGTTTGGCTGAAGGACTGTCAAAGAGAAAAACACTCCCTCTTTGAAATTTATTCTGTACAAGTTGTCTTTTTAGAAATAACTTCCCAGGTGCTGATATGAATATTCACCAGAGCACTCAGAGCACAAGGGCCAGTCTCCCTGCCATGTACACTAATCCTTCAAAATTTATTCTAGGCAAGCTACCAGGGTAAACTCTTAAATAGAAACTGTGTTTTCCTGTGATGGATATTGGATAGCTGGAAGGAGAATAGCTGAGTGGAGGAGGCAGAGATGAATAAATCACCAGAGTGCGTATCTAAGGCATTGATGCTGCTGGGACTTTCCAAATTAGACTCAAATATAAAATTAGGCTTCATTAGCAAATCTTGTCCTGCGGATTTCACAACATAGCTTTTCTTCAGCTGGTTCATCCCTCCTATATCAGAACAATAAATATTTATTTCCACTAAGTTCCATTACCCAATCTGCTGGAAGCTTCAACTTTATCTCACTGTCACTTAGGTAAGCAGAGCCTATACAAAAGCCTGATAGTTATCTCTGTTAATAAAAAAAAAAAAAAACCAAAAAACTTCCAACACTGCCCTGGCAACATACACCTGCAGAACATACTCAATACTACATCACTGTCCCTGTTGACGGAGAAGTACAAGGAGAGCAGGTTAAGTTCATTGACCACCAATTGTTGCGATTTCTCTGAATCATTTCCCACTACTGCACTGATTCCCTGACAGTGACCACTGAGACTCATGCTGAGGAGAAAAGAGAAGGTGGGTGATGCATGGAAGGCTGTCAGAGAGCCCGGACAACCTTGCTTAAGTCACAGAAGATAATGCCAGAAACTGGTATTCACTTCAAATAAAGACTATGATGATCCTTAAGATACAAAGAACCAAGTTATGAGATTCCTGAACAGCCGCAGGAGCTTAGGAACTACTTGAAGGCCTCAGGAATCAAGGGAAATGGGAAGCTGAGGAGAAAAAAGAGGCTTTAGTATTATCTCCTCTGCTGGGGTGCCCTGCAGCAGCTGTCCTGGCATCCTCTCTGAGGATGGCTCTACTGAACAACCACAACCCTCAATGCTACCCATCTCTTTTCTGTCACCATCTTTGTAGAGCACTTCTTATAAGAGTATCAATTATGAAAATACAGCTGCTGCATCTGTCTTGTTCCCAACTCCTTGGATGTTCATTTTCAATACTGTTTCAGAGTTGAAGTTTCAATATAAAACATGTTTCCTGAAAGGTGAATCTTGTAATTTCACCTGCTTGGATAGGCAGTATATGAAGGAAAGGAACTGGATTTTAGACAGAAAAATAATGATGACATCACCAAACAAAAAGAACTAGGGCATGGAGGTAATAAATAACACATATGGTTTAAACCCAGACTCAATACAGCCTAGAAATGCCTAAAACTTCTTTCTTCTGTTGAATGTGTTTGTGTTTAATAGATTTTCAGGGAACAGTCCCAAAAGAAATCCTCTTTCTCTTACTGTGACAACTATACAGACAGTTTTAGACCAGTCTTTCACCTTACATCTCTAATAATTAATTTAAGAGCAGAAGGTTGAGGCTGAGAGATGAAACAGAAAGCAAAACATTCCACTTAAAAAATCAAAGCCAAAATACAAACTCCTCATTTTCAGAAATGATGATGGGCCTACTTTATTGCTTTGTTTCTTTCCTATTACATAAGTGAAAAGAAAAGCATAGGTCAAGGAATCAGTGCTATGGCTACGTAATCTAATTTTGTTCCAGAAATATTACTATTATAATGAAACAGAAAAGGTACAATGATGTCTACTGAAATATATCAAAATAAAACACGAAAAAAACATGGAGCCAGTATAACATTAGGAGATCCTTTGAACAGGTTGTTTATACTATTAATTTCACATCTGACGAGGGCAGAAATTTCTGAGTTTTTCTCTACCAGTGTAAATGGACTTTACTGATCCATCCAGACTTTCATACCAGATCTTATTCTGCTGTGACCACAGGTAATGATTTCACTAGACCTAAGTAGCCTGGACTGCAGACCACAGCCACAGAACAAAAGAAAACAGAAAAATTGTATAAGGAGTACTTGGTCTTCCCATGTAATAACCTTGTTTCAAATGGAAAAATTTTTTTAATAGATAACCTTTTCCCTCCAATTGAAGGTATAGCTTTTGAATATTTAACAAGATCTGTGATAGTGTTATAAGTTCCCTCCAACGATGCAAAATCATAACCCTTCCATAGCTACCTCTCTTCTATAACTTTTATCAGTGTTCTCCCAAATATCTGCCACTAGGCATCAAACACGGAGCCATTCCCTGCTTTCCCCTGACATTTCAAGGGCACCAGTGGAACACTCTGGTTGCCTGCTTGTCATCCTGGCTTCTTTTCCTATCACGTAACTCCTTGATGTCTTTTACTCCTGTTCTTCTTTGGAATTCCCCACTGGTTTATATGTGGCAACCTGTCTATAGCCATCAGGTGCCTTTCCATTGCCCACTCTGTAAAGGCAGCTGTATTTTATATTTCATTGCTGTATAGCAGTTTTCCTGAAGCATAGATCTGATCATGTCAATTCTCAGCACTCCCTCTAATGAACACTACTGGCTACCTATTATCTCCAAAATCTACGACAAAATCCTCTGGCACTTACTCCTTTCACAATCTGGCCTCTTCCTATTTTTCTGGCCTTTTTACAATACTCCCAATCCAGATGATGGCACATTACTCTGTTTCCAGTTCTTTGTTATCACAAAAAGGGCTGCTCTCAATATTTTGGTGTGCAGTTTAGCATATAGTTTGTTTTTTGTTACTGATTTCCTTGAGGTATATGTCCAGCAGTAGAATCTCTGGATCAAAGGGTATGGACAATTTCAATTGCTCTCTTAAGCATATTTTTCAAACTGAATAAATTTAAAAATAGTGCAAGGCACTGTGGTAAATACTAAGGATACAAAACTAGCAAGCAAGACAGGCTTGCCCCCAAGGAGCTTACATTCTAATAGATGAAGACAACATAAATGGGGAGCTGGAGTTGGAAAGGGAGATTATGTGTACAGGAGCATGGCTCCAGAATACAAGCAGTATGATTTAGAGATGGCTGGGAAGTGAAATGGTGGGCTTGGGACCAGGCAAGGTAAGGTAAAAGCTCACCAATCCAAACCCAATGTCCCAGGGGTAGGAGTCCAAATTCAGAGGGAGGAGGAAGAGACTGAAGTATAGGCAGCATGGCTTGGAGATGGCCAGGAAGTGGTATTCTGTAAATTGCTTTACAGAATGGTTGTGCCAATTCACAGGGAGACAATATTCTTAAACCCAGAAGCAGAGTGACATAGGTTTGAAGGCTAGCCTTGGAGACAGGAAGTCTTGGGTTCAAGTTCTACCCCTGATACACATGTTCATACACTTGCTTATGTGAACGTCAAGTCATTTAACCTCTAATGTACTCCAGAAAACACTCTAAGACTTTGAAGTTGTAGAAGAGCTGCTGAGCTGCACCAGTGGATAGAATTTCCTTACTGGGAATTCCCTACAATTAATTCATAGGTTCCCAAAGTGGGTGATAGCGCTCTCTGGAGGGCACTAGAATGAGCAAAGTGGGAGACCTGGTAGTAGCCGTGGGTGTAGTTGGGAGGGTGTTGAACAAAAATAAGGGGGTAGTGGAAGCATAAGGAAAGAAGAAAATTTGAAAAACCGTTCATACATGTTTCATCTGTTGTATAACAGACTTAGTTATGGCAATTACATTATTTTCCAAATAAACACACAAAATGCAAGTTATAACCAATCGGTGGTCAAGTCCACTGACAGGTCTTAACAAGCAAGTGTTGGCAGGTGAGAAGTATCATGCATTGTTGGGAAGTCCAGCATGCAACAGCAGGCATATGTGCATGTAATGACTTGTTTACAACAGGTCACTATATGATTACATGACACAATACTGCATCATCAAAATTACAATGCTGGAAAAAACTCATAAATTTACAATAAGTTGTTAATTTAAGATACATCATTTAAAAAAAAAATATATATGTGTGTGTGTGTGTATACATATATTTGAAATGACAAAGTTTAAAAAAACATTAAAAGGTTAAAGAAAGTAGATTTCCAGGGGGGTGCTGAGTAAATTTTTTTAAGGGGGAGGCAGGTCAAATAAGTTTGGGAACTTCTGCCCCATATAATGAACTCAATGCATAAAACAAGCAAAACTTAAACTAGAGAAGTACAAGCACGGCTCACATAATCATCATTTATCAGTCATTTGTCAATACTGTTTTGCAATAACATTTTAAATACATTATAATCAAAACCTACCACAAAGTCATAAAACCTTGCTGTTACGTAATTTGGTTGATCAACCATTTACAATTCTGTTCCTAGGGAACCAGTTTATCTTTACCCCTCACTATCATTTCTGCAAAATCAATTAATAAAATGAAGGATGTGTTCACATAATTTCATTAAATTAGATATTTTAGTTAACACAGTTATCATATATATGGGGCATAGATTTTCCAAGAATTTTAGAATACTATGAAATACATCTAACAATAAAACCATGTTGAGAAATAATTTAATCTTTCTCTGATCATTCAGAAGGCACTTCAGGATCTTGTGCTGACTCCTGTTACTCTTTTGGCAAGTAACAGTTTACTATATACAGCAAAGAAATACACCAAAAAACCAAAACCAAAAAAACTTTGCCTCAGAATAAACTTCATATAAAGTGACAAGTAAAACACATGTAACCAGAAACATTTCTCATTTTGGTTCTAAACTGTTCAGTAAGTGACCACATTCCTTTTGTTACAATAGGTTATTTTAGAAGCTGGATATGATTTAATTACTGTATTTATGCTTCACATACTCCTAGAGAAGCCCCAGGACAAAAGGGCACAAAAGTTCACAGGACCAGGGATCTAGAGCTGGAAGGGACTTTAAAGGCCATGAGTATTTAAGAATGTACAGTAAATTATCTCCTACGGGAGTGAGACTCTCCAGGGTATAACGGGGCAGATAACAGAAACCAAACCAACAAGGCAGTTCTTTTCTGGTTCAAAATGAATGTCTGTTTTATGAGATTGAGGACAGATTCTTTATAAAGGCCCCCTTCTCTCAAGCTGTTAAAAGATGTGAGTAGACTTCTTGTGCCTAGGCAACATATTAGATCCTTTGGGACTAGGAGGGTCCATTCTAACTGTCATTTCCAGCACAAGGAGAATGCAAACTGAGTAGAAAAGTCAATGGTGCCAACAATCTGGAGTTTGGGGAAGTACAAGTCAATTCAGATTGGCTCTAAACACTGACTTTTCCACATACTCATCGGTATCTACAGTAAGAGTTAATTCATTTTCCTTTTACGGTATGGAAGCTATACTCCAGTTTCTCCACATCTAAACTAGTGTTTCCGATGATGAACTAATAAACCTGGTATCTTTTCTAATGAGGCAACACAAGGGGAAAAATGTTCACTAGCAAGAGCTAAGTGCTTGAGTGTCTATCCAGGAATGTCCTTCAAAGCAGGGCTTTGAGGGACAATGGTTAGAACAAATCTCCCCATGGAAGGGGAAGGTGCAAAATGCGTACAGTAGGCAAGAATTAACTTGAATTCAGGGCTCCTACTTCAGCCTCAGATACACTGAAAAAAGTCGAAATCATCAAGTGTTGAAATGATTTCAACAAGGGCCTTTGGTAGCTACCAATGTACATTGTACACTCACTCCATCACCCTCTTAAAATTTGAGAAACATACTTGAAATGCCACTAAGATGCACGAAAAGCATCTTTACAATAAAATAAATGTCTGCTTCTCTAAAAGAACTTTCTCCTTTTTTTTGTTTTTTAAGCTAAGGTACATTGCCTGAGGGAATCTAGAGGATTTTCAAATAATAGTAGAATATTGTTATAAAATTCATTCAAGGGCTATCCCTAAAAGGGAATTCCACTTTCACAGGTGACAGAGACACATTAACTCTTTCACATATTAACCCTTCCCTTTCATTCTTCGGAATAACTTTATTCATTTGATAATTAAAGGACTTATTAGGGTAATTTATCATGCTAAGTGAGGAAATTTCAGTCAATATGTTAAAAGCTGCTTCTGTTGGCTCCCTTGCCTCCAAAAGAAAATATAAATGACAGGCACATCTTTCTGTTCCTCTTACGGCCTGTCCCAGGAGTAGTAGTTTGAAAAACCAAAAGCAGAAAACCATAAGGGAAAAAAAAATTATTAAGAAAGACTCTGACATGTCATTCACTTGGTGTTCTGAGGGGAACTTTCTTATATAATTCTGATAACTATCAGTGTACGAGAAGGTATTTATTTTGAGAAAGGTCTCAAATGACAACTTTGGAAAATTACTAAAGTGTGTATAGAGAATACTATTGTGCATAAAATACCAAGCCAAATAAAGCTGGAAGTTTCCATTGTCTTCTTTATCAGTTAATTTTTCTAAACAAAGATTTTTTTCTTTCAAATTCTCAAGCTATATTTTATAATGACTAGGTGTCAAGTTTCCCAATCACTTCAGAATGATAAATGGATGAAATCTGCAGTAAATCACACACATAAACTCAGAAATACAATTTTTGGGGGTATTTAACCTTTTCTGTTTTTCCAAGGCACATCAAAATTCCACAAGTCCTTCTATATTTTTAAACATTCAATTTGGCTGCAATAGCAATCTTTTTTTTTTTAACCTTAAAAAACTAGTAGAGTAGAAATGGCTATTATACCTTTATGCTACAACCCAAACAATACTGCCCAATTTCCAAGCTTCATGGTCTGTGGTCCTTAAAGTGCTTGTACAAGTCAAACCCTACAATCCACTGGGAGATATGGATAAGATTTTTCAGTTCATGTTTGTTAGAAACCAAAGCTCCAAGGTATAAGGGTGAGAGAAGTGTTGGTGCTGACAGTCCCAGGAATAAACTGTACTTACTAAATAAATCATGAATCAGTGAAATGATAAAGTGTACCTTGGCTTTAGCCTGTGAATGAGAATGCAATACACTCTTAATATGAAGCATATTTCATAAAATCTTAAAATTCTCACCAAAATTATAGGTACTCTTACTCAAGGTCAAAGAAATAATACATTCAAATGTTTGGGGTATTCTTTGGCTAACAAACAAAAAATGACATTTCTGACTGTGCTGCATATAAAGGATGCTTTCCTAATATAAATGGATGTACTGTTTAACTCTAGAGCAGCCAGACAGATGGAGATAGAAGTGTCACAGGAAGAGCGGACATTTCTTGCCTGTGTCAACATTAGTGCCTAACTTTAGAGCTTAATCTCAGGCATTTGCTGTCAATGCCTAACTCACTAATACCTTCCTAACACACTCCAATCAGATAACCTGAACAACTAAGCAGCATACACCGTATTTCATTAAATAGTATGACCTTACCAGTCAGATGCTCAATAAATATGTACTGGACAACCATAAGTCCTATAGTACTAGTCTCAGCATGGCATGGTATATTGGAAAGAACACTAGATTAGAAGTCTGAAAATCCATATTATTCTTTAAACTCTGATGTTAACTCAATGTGTGGGCTTGACCAAGTCACAGTTCCTGCCTGAGGAGAGTAAATAAATTATGGATCAGTGAAATAAAGGAATGTGCCTTTGTTTCCAGTTTGTGACTGCGGATATACTACTCTGCTGACATGCAGCATATTTTCCTCATTTGTAAATGGGAGTTTCGAATTAGATAATTGCAAAGATCTATGCCTCTTCCAACAGCATAGTATTACACTCAAATACAGTTATAGCACAATGGCATACCAGAAAAATGCTGTGGACTCGAGTTAAGAGATGTGGTTAAGAGATCTGCTTTGGGCACTCACTGGGAGACCATGGGGCAAGTCATGTAATCTTCCTGAACCTGTCTACTCCTTGGGAAAATAACAATAATAATAATACCAATATAATAATAACTTCTTAAGAAAGATCTCGGGAGGTAGTGGATTTCTCCTCACTGAGTGCTAGATGACTATTTCTCAGTTATGTTGTAGAGGAGATGCTTGGTCATGTGCAAGCTAGATTAAGATGGCTTCTGAGATTTCTTCAAAACAAAACAAAACCTGATTAATTAAGGCACTCTCAAAAGCACAGATACTTCAATCTGACATCCTCTCCAGACCATCTTCCTTCCCTATCAATGAAGTCCTTCTTTAGATTTGTAATAAATTGGGTCAATCTGACTGATTTGAGACTGTTTTTGATTCATGTATCTTTAGGAAAAATGAAAATGAGCAGTAGAAAGTCAGGAAGGTAAGAAATAAGAGAGGAGCAACAAGAGCCAAACTGAATATCAGTCTTGAGCATCCCTCCTTCCCTGTGTCTCCTCTAAGAGAATCCAGCACAAGTTATAGTGACATAATGATGAGAGGTCAGCTAAAGAATTCAGAAAAGAAGGAAAAATGCATCATGGTGACTAAGGGCTAGGGTGGCATAAAAATACAATAAATAAAAGTTTAAGAAAATACCTCTTCTTCTCCCCCCTCCCCTCACCAAAAAAATCCAGTGCCAAACACAAGAATAGCTACTACTTGTTTTTAGCTATCCATAATAACCATGAAATAAAATCTGATTTTTGGTTCAGTGATTCTGTGCCAGATTAACTTCTATAAGTGGTAAAAATTGTTTTTTTTCCTATTGCAAAATAAAAAGAACTCTATTCCTATAGAACAACAAGATTATGAATATTTATCAAGAATATACTTTAGGGTAAGCTCATTTTGTCCTAATGTATTGGATTCATATAATATTTTCCAACTGAGAAATTAAAAATGTTTTACTGTCATTAACTCCTTAGTCCTCATAACACCCAATAAGAAAGGGGGGTTTGTTTTGCCATTTCTTATCTGCAGTTTGCATTTTTGGACAGCCTACTTACTTACAATTAGGTTTATTACGTGCAGCATTATGGCGATGTTACTTACAGTGCTGCACATATCAATTACAGAGCCATCACTTCCAAGCTAATGTAAAAATTGTTAATTTAATTGACTATTTTATAATTAGGGTTTCAGTAAAGTACTGTCATATATTAGCTGGAAAAGACTGGATGATTACACCACTTAATACATAACATATTCAACTTCTTGAACTAACCTGAAAACACTTAAAGGATATCACACTTAGCTAGATGAAAGCTGAAGAAGTCTTGAACTAGGATGACAAAGGTACTACAAACGACAAAATTAAATTGATATAATTAATTACTACATCTCTTACCTGGTCCTTTTATGTGACCAGGCCTTTACAGATTTGTTATTTAAATGTTAATGTTTTGAAAAATGACATGAAAATTATATAATTACTCCTCAATTAACCACTTTCAAGATACAATGCAGGTAATGTCTTTCTTTTATTCCTAAATAAAACATAGAACACTCAGCTGGGTTTATAAACCCAGCAATTCTAAGTGTAAAATCTTTAACTGACAAAGACAGCCAGAGAAATACTTGGGATGATGGAAAAATGAGAGAGAAAGAGAGAGAGAGACAGAGAGAGAGAGAGAGAGAGAGACAGAGAGAGAGAGAGAGAATGGTCTCTTTGCCTCAAGTAGAGTGTTCTCTGTACATAGCAGCAAATACAGCTAAATTGGCCACTTGCTTCACAAAAACAGTTAAATCAAGTAAAGAACAGTGAGAAAAGCCACTTCTAAGGCACTGATACTTTTGTCCCCAGGAAAAAGAAAGCTCACTGCTTGCTAATGGAACATGGACTTGAGGGTGGATACATATTCATTTTTGTGACTGCTCACCCCATTCAGAGTACCTGAGAACAGCCAAAGGCCACACCCTTCAGTGTAGTCCTTTCCAGGGCACAAGAGAATTGTTATCAACAGGGGATTAAAGGCACATTTATTGTGAGAATTAAGAGTGTCACTGAGCATACTCTGCAGTCCTTGCTCCTCTACCTAGCTACAAGCATACACAGTTATAAACAGGAAATAAGCTAACTTTTCTAAATTAAAAAAAAAAAATCCAATTAGGTAGCACAGGGTATTCCCAGTCTTTAAGCTTCAACAGTTTTAAAAAAGCTTAAAACTGTCCTAAGACTTCTGAGACACCCTGTATTTTTAGGAAGGGAAGCTGCACAGACAAGTATGTTGTTACCTCACATTATTTAAATTTTAGCCCTTGTAGTCACCAAGTACAAAGAACCTTGAACTTAAAATTCTTAATGTTCACTAATAAACTGACTCAGGATATATGGGAGTTTTTTTTTTTTAGGAAAAACCTATTTGTTAAAATGAAATGGGCTAATAAATTTTTAAACAAAGAAAATCTAATGTTCTGATCCTAGACAGAAAATGTTCAGGATTTCTAGAGGTTTTTCTTACCCTCTCAGAATGCTAAGGCTTTAGTTTTTCATCCCCATAGTGTTCTCTCTAGGTGCTGATTCAAATTCTTGGGGCCTATTCAGCTATAGTGACTAGGAAAGCAAGTCAGTCATCACAGGCAATAGAAGCTGCGGGTCAAATGCCATTGACTAATCAGTCTGTCATTGGGCAATTACCTATCCCCATGAAGAAGTGCTACTGATCTAGTTTCCTATCAATAAATGTCTATCTGGGCACATCAGCTGCTTCTCACTGAAACCTGCCAAGACTTCCACACTGTCCACAGTCATTGGTGGTTGAGAAATCTTTCTGACTTCCTCTTAATCATGTCACAGAAGAGGCAAATGCAGTTCCTGACAACATAATGTTAGTTTCACAGAGACGTGTCTCTTTGAATGCTCAGCCACTTACACAAGGCTTCAATTGCATGGATTTTCTTAGTGCAAAAACAAGTTGGAAGCTGGAGGTTTCAAACTGTGCAAAGACACACATTTCTGATGTGCCCCCCATACCCCATTTCATATCGGAAGCAGAAATGGAGGGCCTTTGGGGTAAGAAGGAATCAAAAAGGTATATACTCCCTGCCTCAAATCATGATAATACCTTTTCTGATAGGGTTTCAAAAGGGTATCATCTATCAGTAAAAAAATCCCATTCTATAGAATGAAATCTAGGAGTGTTTCACTCTATTTATCTTTGTAAAGGATCACTTTATTCATCTGTCCACTTTGGAAGTCCCTCCTAGATGTAGAATTTCTGACTACCAGGAACACTCTCTCCACATTTCAGACCCTCTTGATCCTCACTGAAAGGTCCCTCTGAACTCCTGCCTCTTAACGAAGAGGACTGGAAAACCAGTCAACTGGCAGGTCTCTTGGGGCCACAGAAGGTTTTGTGTTTTGTATTCAGGGGAAATAGAGTCAAAGTCAAGGAAATAATGATAGTGGGAAGATAAGTAAGAGTTACTAGTCCACCTGGTTGATTCTTTCTGCTTGCTCTGAAGCCTTAAATCCTAAGAGAAATAACACTGAAGGCTGAGACGGAAAGAATCCCATTCTGCAGCACCCTGCAGGGCAACTCTATTATCCTTTAGAGTATTAGCTGAGTAAGAATGAGGATGCTAAAGGAAGAGCAGCAATCCCAGGGGTTCTTCTTATTCCTAGCACTCTGGCTACTCTCATAACTGAGTGTTGGGGCAATTGGATGAGCTTCATAAGAGGCTGTTCAGTAGAGAATTCTGTAGAGCAGCCTGAGCCTAATATGTGAATTGTAGTCCAGGAGTCAACCCAACAAATTAGACGTACTGGCCCCAATAAGATTACTGTATTAGTACTTCTACTAGAATTACATAAAGATGGATTCTTCATAGTTGGACATGCATCCCAGACAGAACATAAAAAGTTCAGAGAAAAAAAGTTATGGTCCTATATCTACAGACTCAAAAATATATGAGTAAATGAGTAAAAAAAAGAAGCTAAAAACTGAAAAATCTTACTATACCATTATAAACAATTTCAAAGAGAAAGAGGAGGAAATATTTAAAGATACCAGCATATGTCTTTGGAGGTGAAGCTTTTTGAAGAATGCAAATTCATATACATAGACACACACAAAGGATGCAAGGAGAGGCAGTGCATCCAATCGAGGGCAAACACCTAAAAATGGCACAAAGTTCTAAGCCAATGAAGCTGAAACTCAGAAGGAGTGGACGCTTCACACTTTACTTCTTAAATGCTATGTTTGGTGCAGGAAGAACAAAGAAATAATTCTCTCCCTGATTGATGAAAACGTAAGAAGAATTAGAGAAAGCAGAACTAGTCAAACCCTTTTTTTGCTTCTAGCTTCTTTTCCAGAAAGGAAAATGGTTTTCAAATGGAAATAGGTAGAAGAAACATCTCCAATCTATCCTTCAAATTCCTGCTAGAATAATCACCCTATTCTATAAGCTAAACCTCTTGGATTAGTACACATTCCTTGAAGCTGAATTCACATTCCATCTGTTCAAAAAGGTCTTTCTTGATTCTCAACAATAACCTTTACCATTCCATAAACATTTATTAAAAGCTTACTATGTGCCAGGCAGGCACTGAGTTAAGCACTGCTGAACACAAGAAGACACAAAAAGATAACCCCTACCCTCAAAAAGCTTAGAATCCAATGGAGGAGACAACAAGGAAATAAATATGTACAAACAAACTATGTACTGCAAAAATACAAAATAATTAAAAGAGCAAGGCACTAAAAGAGTTTGAGAAAAGCTTCCTGTAAAAACGGGATTTTTATTGGGTCCTAAAGAAAGCCAAGGAAGTCAGGAGGCAGAAATGAGGAGGGAGAGCATTCCAGGTATGGGGGACAGACAGAGAAAATGCCCAGAGCCAAGAGATGGAGTACCCTCTTTGTGGAACAGCAAAGAAGCCAATGTCACTAGACAGAAGAGGATGTGTCAGGGAGTTAAGGAGTAAGATTAGAAAGGTGGGGTGGTGGAAGTGGTAAATGAGGTGAAGGAACAGGGTTAGGTTATGAGGGTCTCTGAACTAGATTTTATATTTGATGCTGCAGGGGGATAGGAAGCCATTGGAAGTTAACGAGTGAGGTGAGTGGATGACATAATTGGACCCAAGTTTGAAAAACATCAATTTGGTGGCTGACTGAAGGATGCATTGGAGTGGCGCAAGACTGGAGTCAGGTAAACCCACCAGCAGGATATTGCAATAGTTTAAGTATGAGGTGATAAGGACCTATATCGTGGTATGGTAATATCAGAGAAGAGAGGTCCTTTGTAGTAATAGAAGTAATGGGGGCAGTGAGCGGTAGTGGAGTTGTGGGGGTGGGGGGAGGAGACAAACATATTGGGAAATAGAATGAGTTCTATTTTGGACATGTTGAGTTTATGATATCTGCTGGACATCCAATCTGAGATGTCTGAAAGGCAGTTAGAGATGTGAGATTTTAGAATCATCATGGTAAAGAAATCCATGGGAGCTGACGAGATCACTAAATAATGAAGTGTAGAAAGAGGACCTAGGACAGAACCCTGGGGGATACCTAGAGTTAAAGGGCATGACTTGGATCATGATACAGCAAAGGAGATTGAGAAGGGATAGTTTTACAGATAGGAGAAGAATCAGTAGAGAAGTGTCCTGAAAACCTAGAGAGAAGACAGTATCAAGGAGAAGAGGGTGATGAACAGTGTCAAAGGCTGCAAAGAGATTAAGAAGAATGGGTATTAAGAAAAGGTCTTTGGAGAGAGCAGTTTTGGTGAAATGAGTATTTTTAAGGGCTTACGAAGTCTTTGGAGAGAGCAGTTTTGGTGAAATGAGTATTTTTAAGGGCTTACGAAGAGGGTGAGAGGAGAGATGGTGAAGGCATCTATTGCAGATGGCGTTTTCAAGCTACAAAGGGCAGAAGATATAGTACAATAGTCAGTGGGATGGTAGGATCAAGTGAGGATTTTTTGAGGATGAGGATGACATGGCATGTTTGGAGGCCATGGGAAAGAAGCCAGTAGACAGGGAGAGACTGATAGTGAGAGAGAGGGGATAACAGAGGGACAATCTATTAGAGGAGACAGGATGGTGATGACTAACTGCCGTTCAGATATTTCAAACTGTATGTCCAGCAGATATCTTAAACCCAACATATACAAAGTGGAACTCATTCTATTTCCCATTAGCCTTGGTAAGGAGTAAAGCCACCTCTTTGTGCCAAACAGGGTTGAAGGAAGAGATATTGGCAGAAGGCATGTGAGTGACATGAGATGAGAAAGAGGGAAGAAGAGAGAGCACATGTTGAATAGCCTTGATTTTTTCTGTGAAAGATGAAGCAAAGTTCATAACAGAGAGGATGAGGTGAAGGGAAGCCATGGGAGATAGGAGATGGCATGAAATGGTTTGCTAGAGCTGCTGTGGAGTGTGGGATAGTTAATAAGTAAAGTAGAGAAAGACTGCCTAACAGCAGTGAGAACCTAGTTGAAGTTGTATAACACATTTGTAGTGGACCTAGTCAGAATGGTTGTCCCTCATATTTTATAGGACTTTGTTCTGCAAATCAGTCATGAACTTTATCAGGTGACACTGTAACACTACATTCTAGGTTTCTATCTTTCCTCTTAACTAGATTGTAAGCTCTGTGATGACTGGATTATGTTTTATCTAAACAATAATTTTTAAAAAACCCAATAATTTCCCCAACCATCTAGTAAAATTCTCTGCTCATGGAAGACATTTAACAGATGTTTGTGGAAAGAATAAATGAACAAAACATTGAAAAGAGGAAAGTGAAGCCTAGGCTATATGAGAAGAGTATAAAAGACTTTATTTTGTGACTTCAAATGAGGTTGAAATGAATCATATTCCGTGATGGTGAAGGAACTTTTGGATATGATATTCATGCCACCATTGAAAATTTTAATGAAATGACAGAGAATAACAGCAGCAGCCCCTATTTATATAACACTTTAAGGTAGGTAAAGGGCTTTACATACGTTATCTTATTTAATTATCAGCATGATCAAATGGGCAAGATGGGTGCTATTATTCTTACTTTACAGGTGAAAAAACTAGGGCTAGAAGAGGAAAAGTACTTAGCCTTGTGTGCCAAACCTAGCAAGTGTAAGAGATGTGATTTGAATCCAGATCCTCCTGACTTTCAGTGTGATGTTTAAAAAGTCTGAGAGACATAATTTCTGGATAATTTAATCTTTTATTAATAATGCCAGCATTATTATTGTTTAGACCAAAGACAGTCAAGGCAGTGAGCTCACACTTATATGCCTACTGGAAGAGGGGTGGTCCTGAGGATGGCAATCAGGTCTGACTGATTAACAATTAATGAGAGGAATGAGTATTACAATGAGGGGCTGAACCTATTTAAATGTCTGATAACATCATTTACTTCTAACTTTACCCTCCCCCCACAGTCTTGGGCAATCTAAACAAAGAATTTATTCCACACTCAAGCCTGAGCAGAAGGCAGTTTCATCTTACATTAGAAGTCTGATCTAGCTGGGTGGAGTAGCAATAGACAGAATGAGGAGAATGTTGATCCTATCTTCCACCAGCCCAGATCTTGAGTGATTGGACAAAGAAACAGGACAGGGGAGAAATAGCTGGGATCTCCCAATTTTAATAATTGGCTATTAATATGAAAAAGAAATAATCATTTCTATTAGTAGCTTGTACTATACCATGCCAACAACTTAGAAAGTAGTGAAGGTTAAGATTTTCAAATGAAATGATTTCTACATACACCAGAAAGTCTGATACTGATTCTTGGCAAAATTCTACATGTTAAGAACATGGTTTGTGAACATTTAGAAAAGACAGTGCTGGTCATTAGTAAGCAATACTAGGTGGAATAGGTAGTAAATTTATATTCAGTTTGTGGTTTGTGAAAGGGTCAGTTATATCTTCCTCTCTATGTCTTGACTAATTAAGGCTTATTTTCTCTTCTTTCCAGTTTTAAAGAAAATACGTTAAAGTATTTAAATACTTAGAGTACCCTAATACTGTACTAATACCCTAATACTAATACTTGATTGATTGCAGTTTTTCATTTTCTCTGTCAGTCAACAAACATTTATTAAGCGTTTATTGTGCCAAACCCAACTGAACCTGTTTTCAAAGAGTTCATATTCTAATGGGAATGACAACATGCAAACAACTATGTACAAAGAAGGCATGTACAGGAAATTGGGTAGGGAAGTCACTAATCTTAAGTATTAAATTCCTTTTTCTCCTCCCTTGATCACTTTGGAATGTAAGTCTAGGAATGGCACAGCTGGTACGGCTGAATATTTTTTTGGGTTTAGTTCCAAATGAAGGGTTGGACCAATTCTCAGTTTCACCAATAATGCACTAAATGTACTGGTTTTCCCCCAAACCCTCCAAAGATTTTCATCTTTTGTCATTTTTGGCACTCTGATAGAAGGTAGAACCTAAAAGTTGTTTTTAATTTGTATGTCTCCAATTATTTGTGATTTAGGGCGGATTTTTTATGTGGCTGATAATAACCTGAATTTCTTTCTCTGAAAATTACCTGTTCATGTGCTTCAGTCATTTATCTTTTGGGTAACAGCTCTTAGTTTTGTAAATTTGAATAAACTGCCTATATAAATTGGATAAGACCTTTATCAGAGAAACTTGCTGCAAAGATCTTTTCCCTCTATTTCCATTCTAATTTTAACTGTATTAGATTTAATTGTACAAAATCATTTAAATTTTATGTAATCAAAACTCTTCCACCATCAATAGATCTGAAGGCAATTTCTTCCACACTACTGTGATTTTTTAACGATATGACCTTTTCTATCTAGGTCATGTATTCATGAAGCATCTAGGTGGTACAGTGGGTAAAATGGCGGAGCTGGTAGGGAGGCCCTGAGTTTGAATCCTGCTTCAGATAATTACTACCTTTGTAACACAGGATAAGTCACTTGATTGTTCTTACTTTCCTTATCTGTAAAATGGGAATAATAATAGTACATACAACACAGAGTTGTGGTTAGATCAAATGAAATAATATAGAGAAAGTACTGTATAAACCATAAATCGCTACACAAATACTAGCTATTATTATTATTACTATCATTATTATTAATCTTGATATATAGTAAAATACACTAAGTCTAAATAAAATTTCGGATGAACTATGTTCCATTTTCCTGGTAGTTTTTGTTAAATAGTAAGTCCTTATCCTAGTAACTGGATTCTTTAAGTTTATAGAACTATGCTGTTTTGTGTGCTTTGATATGTTGTGTACCTAATGTATTCTACTGAGAGAACTCTCTTTTTCTTAACTAATACCAAGTTCCTGCCTTTGTAGAGCAGTTTAGCATCTGGTAGTACTGATAAATCATTTTCTTTCACACCTTTTTTCATTAATTGCCCATGAGCTTTGTTTCTTCAAATGAATTTCATTACTATTTTTCTAGTACTATAAAATATTATTTTGGTAGTGTGGCACAGCAAAGAATAAAGAGACTAATTTAAGCAGCATTGTCATTTTTATTACGCTGCCTTGACTGACTCATGAACAACTAATGTTTCTCCAATTATTTAGGTCTATACTTTTATGAAGATTGTTTTACACTTGGATTCACATAATTCCTGGGTACATCTTGGTATATACACTCCCAAATATTTTACAGGTTCTCTAATTATTCTGAATGGAATTTCTCTTTCTAGTTCTTGCTGAGTCTTACTGGTAATAGTAATGCTAATGATTAATGTGGATTTGTTTTCTATCTTGGAACTTTTTGAATTTATTGTTTCAATTAATTTTTGGATGACTCTTTAGAATTATCTGAGTAAGTCATCATTTCATCTCCAAGAAAGTAATAATTTGGTTTCCTTTGCACCTATGCTTGTTCTCTTAATTTCTTTTCTTTTTCTTACCGCTACAGATATAATTTCTACAATCATGTTAAATAGTAGTGGCAATAATAGGCATCCTTGCTTTACCCCTGATTTTCCCCTTGGATTTAGAGAAATATTATTTACTATGTTAGGGAAAGGTTCATTTATTACCATTCATTCTAGTGCTGTTGTTTTTAATAGAAACAGATGTTGGATTTTGTCAAAGGCTCTTTAAATGGTTTTTATTATTTATGCTATTAGCAAAATTTATTATATTTATAGTCTTCCTGATATTGAACTAACCCTGAATTTGTTATAAAATCTAGTCAAAGTGAATAATCTAATATATATTGTGTGAGTTTGTCCTTCGTTGCCAAAGAAGACCATGCCATCAGAGAAATGATGACATGACCTGCACTTGACTTTGGTTTGAGTGAGGGAGGGCTGTGCAGGTCACCAGCCTCACTTCTCCTCCAGAGTCATCTGAATCCAGTGACCAGATATTCATCAGGATGACTGGAGATGACCCAGGAGGAGGCAGTTGAGGTAAAGTGACTTGCCCAAGGTCACACAGCTAGTGAGAGTCAAGTGTCTGAGGTGAGATTTCAACTCAGGTCCTCCTGACTCCTGCACTGGTGCTCTATCCACTGCACCACCCAGCTGCCCTTATACCCTTTTATATATATATATACATATATATATATATATATATATACACATATATATATAGTAGTCTACTTGCAAATACTTTATTTGCATCAATGTTCATCAAGAATATCACTCTTTATTTCTCTACTTTGCCTCTTCTCAATTTAGAGATTAGAAAGCTATTTTCATTTTTTATTATTCTAAGTAATTTATGAAATAAAGTAATTAATTGTTCTTTGAAAGTATAATAGAATTCACTTGGAAATCTACCTGGTTCTAGAGTTTTCTTCTTTAATCATTTATGACTTCTTAAATGTCTTCCTGATAATGGGCTAAACAGTCTATTTCTTCTTTTGTTAAGGTGGGTATTTTATATTTTTGAAAATTTAATCCACTTCCTTTAATTTATTGCTTTTGTTGGCACATAGTTGGGCAAAATAATTTGGAACTTCCTTTTTTACCTTCCTCTTAAATTGTGAGTTCTTTTTCATTTTTGATATAATTTTTCGGCTTTCTTTTTAAGATTCAGATTAGCTGCTTAAACATTGCCAGTTTTGTTAAAGTTCCTTGTTTTAACATCAATTATCTTTTTTTGTTTGTGATTTTATTAATCATTTAATTTTCAGAATTTCTACTTTGTTGAAGATTTTTGATTTTCTGTTGTTCTAGCATTTTTTAGTTGCATGTTTAATTTATTATTCTTTCTCTCTTGTTAACGAAAACACCTAGAGTCATGAATTTTCCTCTACAACTACATCAGCTGCATCCCGTAAATCCTGGTGTACCATCTCCTCACTGTGATGAGGATTTCTGATGAAACCTTGCGTTGCTTCTATGATTGATTCTTTGAAATAATTCACTTCTTTAGAATTGCGTTACTTAGTCTCAAATTATGTTTTTTAATTCTTTAATGGACCTTTACTCAACATAATTTTTGTTACATTTTGTGATCAGTAAATGGTGTACTTAGTATTTTTGTTTTTCTACATTTTTGAAGCAATTTTTATATATAATTCAGTTTTTTTGAAGGTACCATGAACAACTGATATTTACACAAATTTCTTTCTATTCCCATTCATCAATCATCAGATATCTATCATCTCTATTTGTCTAAAGTTCTAGTTTATCTTTTGGTTAGAATTGTTTGGTATGAAAGTTACATTAAAGTTCCTATTACAGCTTTACTATTTCTTCCTCTAATTCAGTTTAACTTTTTCTTTAAGCATTTAGATGCTGTGCTATTAGGGGGTGTGTGTGTCTGTACATACACATACACACACACACACACGCATGCACATAGTCTTCTGGGGTGAACTTGAGCCTAATGCAATCCCTCTGCTTATCTTTTTATCATGTCTTTATTTACTGTAGCCTGGTCTGAAGTCCTGAAGAAGAGCTCACCTGAAGCATATTTCTTACAAAACCCTATCAGATTCTGTTTTTGAATCTGTTCTGCTATGCTGTTCGGTTTTATGGGCTAGGATTGTTAAATGCATACCTCTCCCCACCCTGTCCTCTTGGACTTTTCCTCTCTCTTTGCTCCCACCCTCCTCACAAACAAGAAGGTAGTAAAGGAGAGGGAGTTTGCCTGTAAATAAAACAGTTTGTTTCCTCACTCTTACAGCTCTTTTCTTCCCTTTCTTCCACCTCTGACCCAGGTTTTTGTTCTTTCATTCCTTTCCTTTTACCCTCCCCTTCATGTTCCTCTCTCCAGATGGTTGATTTTGTTTATGGCTGTTCCTTTACCTATCATGTTGTCCCTGTTAAGCATCGATTTCCCCTATCTTATCCCTAATTCCTTCCAATTTCCCCTCTGAATGTAATGCACAAAAAAGTATGTGTGTGCGCGCATGTGTACAATTGTGTTTCATCTTTATCTAGTTAGATGAATTGAGGTTTGTGAGATGCTCATTTCCCCATTTTCCTTCTTCTATGACTATGTACTCTCCATTATGTAGTTCTATTATGTGACACTGATTTCCCTCTCCTTCCTCCTTCTATATCTTCTCCTTCCTTGCCCATATTTTGTCTTCTACAAAGACCATCAAGACAGATCAAAACCATTTACAGGCCCTCTGTAATTTTTACCTTTCTCCACAACTCTAAAAAGATATTAGGGTCTTGGGAAGACATTTATTTCTCCTCCTTCTACCGCCCATGAACATGTAAAATAATTTATCTCTATATGTTCCCTTCCAATACTTGAAAATCTCTTGGGTGAAAGGTCCATCCTCCACCCTACCCTTCACTTGAAGGACTCTATCTTTTGCCTTTTGGAATGTAGTATTCCAAATTCTCCTCTCCTAAAAAAGCAGCTGCTATGTTGTATGAGCCTTGCCGTGGTTCCTTGGCACTTGAACTCTTTTTGCACTCTTTTCTCTTAGAACTAGAAGCTCTAGATTTTGGCTATGATGTTCCTGGGTCTCTCTCTCTCTTTTTTTTGTTTCTTTCAAGAGGCTACTGATGAGCTCTTTATATTTTGCTCTCTGATTATAAGAAATAAGGGTAGTTTTCATTTATAATTTCTTGAAATTATTTGGACTTTTTTTTAGTTCTGATTTGCAAACAGTTTGAAAATTTAGATTATCTCCCTCTGATGTATACTCAAGGTCAGTTGTTGCTGATAAAATGTCTTAGATTTATGTTTTTTCAGTTCTTATGACTTTTAAAAATATTTCCTTTCTTAGAGTCACTGTTTTCTATCTACCTTATTTTAATTTTAATAGCATTTAGTTTTTGGATGAAGTTTTCCATGGACTCTTCTAAGGTATCAATTCTTAATATTCTTTCCTCCCTGGCTATTACGTTTTGTATCTCTGTTTCATTTCTTCTAGGTATTACTATAGTCCTTGTGGCCAGGATATTTTTCCCTCTCTGAGGTTCTACCTGGACTTGTCATAGGACTGCTATCTTTCTTTAGGTTTACTTCTGGGGTGTGTGTGTGGGAGACATTTCCTCATGATATGCAGCATTTTCCTTGGTTTCCTTATTTCTGCAGCCTCAGTATCTAACCTAGGAGGATGGGGTAGAGGGAAGGCCAGTGGTTGGGTGAGGCTCTATGATTGAATGGCCTGAGCAGAGACTGCCTTATATTGATTATAGTGGCCAAAACTAAGACCCTTCTTCAAGGGACTCTTAGACTAGTCTAGTGTTAGGCTCTGTCTGGGATGCTCTCTTTTGCCAGAGGATTACAGGTGTTTCCTCTGCATTAGGCTCATTGGGGTCCTTCCCTCCTGCTTCTAGGCTCAGGGTCTACTCCTATACTAAGCGTCTGCAAAGGGATTAAAAGACACCTTGGGCTGGACTTTGTCCAGGTCTTTCTCCTGATTCTAGATTCATAGACCTACCATTCAGATCCTGCTAATCTGCAGTTTTGTGCTGGGGTCAAACTCTTTCCAGAGTTCCCTTGGCTGCCTTGAACACTGGGTTCCTGTTGCCAAAGACTTCAGGGATACCAGTCAGTCTTTGGAACTTTTCTTCTACTTCCAGGCTTAATTACACTGGACCTTTGAACTTCCCAAGGCTTCCCGGTGCTCTACTCAAGCTTGTTTTAGAGTCTCTGAAGTCTGTGGAATTTGTTGTGTGGATTCCAGAGCTTGGTGGAGGAATATAAAGGTGATCCTTCTTATTTCTTTCTAAACACATGCATTTCTAAACTTCACAAGGATGTTTTAGAAGGATCTGGGCCCCTCTATTTCCTAGCATGCTACCACCTTCACCATTTATCAAATACAAAGCCTTATAATCTGAGATTCAAGTTTAAGGGCTCTCTACCTGTTGTTCTGAAATGGTAACTTAGTCCATTATAAAGTTTCATTTTGTGAAGAGGTCCACACTTTGTAATACAAGAAATTTAGTATCAAATCCCCAAGTTGGTCAAAGATACCTGTAAATTGTACTAAGCTTTATAGATTTTAACCTTGATATGAAAAGAACCTTTTATTGTATTAAAATGACATTGTTTTATCTTTTCACTTTCCTTTTTATGGGAGGAAGAAATGCCAATGTGAAATGAGGAAGGCTGGATGTCTCCTTCTCCAACTAACTCCTCAGAGGCCCTATTAGCAGCTATAAAGAGATCTCTTACTCTAGAACCTGCCAGCTTTCTTGACTTAATGGGCAGCCCTTTGGGCACAGTCCCACACCAAAAAATACAGTTCTTAGAAATCCAGTAGTGTCTACATAAAATTCCCTCTTAAGAGAGTAAAAAAGTCAGTTCCAAAGATAAATCAGGGGGACTACTATGACACTGCCCTTTCACAATATTTAAAATGATTAAATGCTTATACAATAAACTATATAACTAAAAATAATGATGTTCAATTTATTTAATCTCTTGACAGCCTTCAAGCCTTCCCAAAGCTCCTGAAGTCTGAGAAGAAAATAAGCAGAAAGCCATATCCAGGGAGGGTCTCATATTGTAATCCATCCACAATTCTCATTTTATGCCCAGGGGTAAGGGGCAAAAAAGGGTAGTGGGAGAAGGCTGACCTAAATCGCTATAAATAGCTAGTATTTCTATAGTACCCTGAGGTGTATAAAACACTCTACATATATTACTTTATCTGAACCTTACAATAACCCTGTGAGAGAAGTGCTATTATTGACCAGGATCACATATCCAGTAAGTGTCCAAGGCCACATTTGAATTCTGGTTTTCCTGACTCTTAGACCAGTACTCTATTTACCATGTCACTAGCTGCCTCTTGGGGGTAAGATACAATAAGGGAGAATGACTTAAATTACCAGAATCCCTTTTATACCAAATTTGTTTTAGATTATATCTGAAAAACAAAATCTCTCATGAAGGCTGGATTTTAAAAAGGATTTACTTACTATATAGAAGTCCTCAATTTTTCTTACAAATAAGATGGCTAGTGTTGGGATTGTTAGGAAACAGTCATTAGACTGGAAGATGTTATACCTTTTTTGGATGATCCTATTTGCCATATTACAAAGTGTTATTAATAAACATGATGTGAGGAATGCTGAATAAAAGGGACAGAGTTCATTTATGAGTCTCATATGAAAAGAAAATTTGCAACACATCCTGGTCAGGGTAAATTCTAATCTTTCTAGTTAAAAAAAATTTTCATGATTTTAGGTTAAAGAAAAAAAAGGTAGTTTTTAATTTCTTTTTGCTACTTGGAGAAACACTTCCTAGGAACTTTGGTCATTAGAATCTCATTTTTAGAAGGGAAACCAATTGAGAAAGATCTTGAGTTCTTCTGTACAATTCTCAGAAAATAAGCAGAAGTTTACTTTGGGAAGGCTCAACATACTTTTAAAAACAAAACAAACTAAGAATTTCTGATTATTGAAGTTACCCAAAAATTACACAGATGATTTCATGGAATCTGGATGAGTTCATTATCGTTGGAGCTGTGCCAAATGGAGGCTAGATGATTATCTCTAAGGGATGGATGCTAGAGAAGGGATTCATGTATGAGGAGGGGAGATGATATTAAATAACTCCTAATTTTTTTCCAAACTATATAAGTATATGATTACTTGAGTCAAGACTAATTCCCCCCAAGATGTTTCTAGACTCATACGTAGGTAAAATATTGTTAATCCCTATAATCCCACTTCAACTTATTTGCAAAAAAGTGTACCTTTTTTATTGGTACCTTTAAAATATTATAGTCATTTCTTAATTCACTATTTTTAAATCTCTCCAATAGGTGAAATTCTCCTTCCTGGAGCAGCAATTCAGATCACTTGGGCACATTCTTCTGAATTCAATTTCTCCTATGAAGTTGTGGACTGTATCTATGGAATCTGCAACTGCCATAGTTGTTTTTAATACTGATCATGTCTCATGCTTTTTGCAATGAAGAAGACATTTGTGGAGAACATGTCCTACTTTGGTTAAAATGGAACTACAGTACCGGGCTTCATCCCTATTAGAATGAAATCACAAATATGAATGGTATATATACTACTACTAATTACTGTGAAAAACATCCACTAAAGCCTGAGCATTTTTCTCTCTAAATACAGAGTACCCACTGTACTGGTAATAATCTTCAATGACACCAACAAAAATCTTCAAACTACAGATTCGTGGGAGTTCATTCAAATCTTGAAAAAAAATACTAGGATATAATATTAAAGGAGGGGGTAGTAAACATCTAGAAAGGGAAGAGGTAATCATAAAGAACAAGCATACCTTCATTAGGAACTAAAACCAACAGGTAAAAGTTATACAATAGGCAAATTAAGGCTTAGTGTCCGGAAAAATGTCCAAATAATTAGAGAAATCCATAAGTGGAAAGCAGGCAGTGGATTCTCTCCTCCATAGCTCCTAGTGAAGGTCTTCAAGCAAAATGTGCTTAAATACTTGTCAGGTATTTTTGGAGTGCAGTCTTTTTTAGGTATGACTTGAACTAGATGGCCAAAGAAGTCTCTTCCAGCTCTGAGATTCTGAAATTCACTGTATCTGTGAAGCAAGCTCACATTTTCTCTACAAACTGAGATTCTTATAAGATCATTAAATCAAAAAATAACACTGCATAGGGCTCTCTTTCATTTTTATTCAAATTCTATTTTGTTCATAATTTGTTTTATTTTAGAGTCATATTTTGTAAGTCCACATAAACTGGTGAAATAACTGCTTTGGATCACTTTCTGAGGGCTTCTTACCTACCCTCAAGTTCAGCAGCTAATTGGGGTCACTAAGATGATTTGGGGAAGCAGGCATTTTAACTGCAAACATGAGATATGTGTTCATGAATGCACAAAGGAACTATATTATATTATGTCCCCTCATCACTGCATAAAGAGTTAAAAAATGTGACATAAAGTTTCTTCTAAATCAGACAAAGTAAGTTTTGAAAAAGAAGTTCCTGACCTGTCTAAGTGAGTAAACAATCACTATATTTCCAATCTGGACAGCTTGTTAGGGCAATAAAAGCCATATCTTGACATTTCATAAGAAAAAGCGATCATCTTACCGTATTGACCCAATCATATATGGTTGAGCCAGCTGAACCACAATGGCACCACTTCCTAGTTGGTGACAGGTGTATCCGGAATCCCAATCATAATTCTTGGTGTCACCATTTAACAAGGCATTGCGACTACGACTGACACCCTCGATTACACTAGCACAATCAGCAATTGTTGCAACATTCTCCATTGGAACTGTGAAATGCAATGCAAAATTTGATATCAGAATAAAAGCGGCAAGAGATTACAATGACCTCTGCACTAGGTTATAGTCTATTTTAGACTAAGAACAAAAAGCAGATTAGAAGATATCATATTACTATTATTATGCTGTATAAAGATTTTTTATTCAAATAATTTTTTAAAATATTGACAATTATAATTTCAATGTAATCTTTTTTCCAAATATATCACTCTACCTTCTTCTATCCAACATGCCATCTCCCGAAATAGAATAAAAAAGAGAAAAAGAAGCAGTTCAGCAAAACTAACCAACGATTCAACCAAATTTGACTGTAGGTGCAATGTTCTACACCTATAGTTCTCTACCTCTAGGAAAAAAAAAGAGGTTCATTTTCTTATTTCCTTGGACCTAAATTTGGAAATTTAATTACATTTGTGTTGGTTATTGGATATATTGTTTTCCTTTTTCTGTTTACTTCAATTTCATCAGTTCAAGTAAATCTTCCCAAGCTTTTCTGAAATCTTCATCTTAATAATTTCTTACAGTGCAGTAATATCCCATTATATTCATGTTACACAATTTGTTTATTCATTCCCCACTTGATGGCATTCACTTTGTTTCCAGTTCTTTGTAACCACGAAAATTTGTGCTATGAATATTCTGGTGTACGTGAGACCTATCTTGGGCCTTCTTAGGGAATATGTCTAGAAGTGGAATCTCTGGATCAAAAGATATAAACACTTTAGTCACTTCTGCATAATTACAAACTGCTTCCCTACAATGGCTAAATCAATTCATAGTTTGTTCAATAGTGGATGGGTGTACCCATCTTTTTGGAGCTTGTACAACAATGACTATTATCATCTCTTGTCATACTTGTCAATTTTATGGGTATCAGGGGAAACCTGGCAGATATTTTGGCTTTCAATTCTCTTATTATTAGTGATTTGGAACAATTTATTACATGGTTGTGAATAATTTCCATTTTTTGATCACATACCTGAATGTATGTTGGTAAATGTTTAACAACTATCTCTACACTGCAGGATACACATTTATGTTAAATCTGTATTATTAATATTTTTGCATCACTTTAAGACTAGACAATCAACAAAGCAAGTCTGGATTTGTAATGTTTGCTGTTTCTAAGGTTCATGTTCATGCTGAAAATTTAACAATAAGCTCTCATGAATCTATTTGAGATGTCTCTAGCATTTCTCTATGTACTTATACCACCTGAACCTGCAGCTTGAATTTGGATTCAGTCAAAGGCCTGTAATTGAGGACCTAGAGGGCCACATGTGGCCTCAAGGCTGCAGGTTCCCCCATTTCATGGATAGTACTTATCCATGGAAAAATGGTTCTTGTTTTCATATATTTCTGTTAATTCACATATTGGATATGAAACCCACACCAGAAATATTTGATGGAAAGATTTTACTTTCCAATTGACAATTTCTCTTAGCTTAGTTACAGAGATTGTTCTTCTGCAAAGTTTTCATTTTCATATAACTGAAATGACCTCTTACCTTTTGTGACAACCTCTATCCCTTATTTTTAAGAGTTCTTTCTCTAAACACTGTTATAAGAGGTAGCTCATCTCATTTTCTCTTGATTTTTAAAAAAAATGCTGTGACCTTTCATTTTCAGGCTACACATTCATTTTGAGTAACTATAGTGTGAAATATAAGGTACTGGATTCTGCCAAACTAGTTTCCAGTTTTCTCAGCACTTTTTGTCAAAGGGGGAATATCCACACAAATAGTTTATGTTCTTAGGTTTATCAAACACCTTTATTGAGTATTATTGTTTCTGACTCTTGCTTATCTAGTTTGTTCTGATGATCTACTTTAGAATTTTTTGCTAAGAATAAAAAGCTTATACAGCTTTATAGTATAAGCTGTGTTCTGGAAGTGCTACTTCTTATTTTGAGATTCTACCTCTTAGTAGTTTGGTATGTCAAAAAATCTATAAATCACTTTAGATAAGATCATGTATATGGTAGTGACTCAAGCCAACCATGAGCACTGAATATCTCTCTACTTAAATAATTCTTATTTCATTAAAAAATATTTTAAAATTGTATTTATAAAAGTCTTAAATGTGTCTTAAGACTGTCTGTCAGATATGTCATGCTTTTGGGGTTATTTTTAATGGGATTGCCTTTTCTAAGGTAATTTTTTTTCAAATTAAGGTTAAAGAAAAAGCTAAAAGGGATCAAAGGACAAAAGGATCTAAGGAGTAAAAAATTAATGGGGGACTTAAAGACAGAGCAGAATGGAAGGATGAAATTAATATTCCATAAATTAAAATGAATCAATATTTTGTGTGAATCAGGAAAAGAGGAGGAGAGAGACACAAACACAGGGGAAGAAAACACTGAGAAGTTCCCTAAGTGAGGAAACGGGAGACAAGAAACAGAAGGGAGCTAGAGATGTTCTCTCAGCTGGCTGTGATGTAAGCAAAGGAAAAAAAGACAGTAATTTCTTTAATCTTTTAAAGAGTACAGAGGACAATAAAAGAAAAGGGTAAGAGCAGTGGAGGGGAAGAACTGAAGTAGGTGAAGAAATGGAAAAAAGGTCACATTCTAAAAGGGGGAAAAAAAGATATGCTACCGAAGCATGATACAGGAAGAAAAGGGGCCTTATAATATGTTTGATTCATCTTAGATCATCTTTTCTGAGAACAGTTGTTTTTTCCCACCCCTAGTGTGGCTACCATTCAGGATGGTAAGAGGGACATGGCTATACCACTATGGGGTGGTGGTAGTGGAGAAGAGTATGTGATCACTGTAGGGGCAGTGCATAGGACTGGAACTCATGACTGAATATAAAATTCAATCAACTATATCATACTCCTTCAATTCAAGAAGCATTAATTAAATTTCTAGTATGATTAGGCTCAGGGAAAGGGGCTGAGAATAAAGAAGCAAAACAAAGGCGTTCCTGCCCTCAAGGTGCTTACATCTAACATGGGGGTGGGGGTTGAAGAAAGTGAATATTTATTCAGATGAATAAACAGAAAATACAAACAATATAGATAAAAGTAATTTTTGTGGGGAGGGGAACATCTGATTTTTCCCAGTGAATAGTAAACATGAGACTAAACACTGTAGATAATTCTTTCCAAACAACTACCTGGTGAATGAGAGAACAAGAGTTGCTATTTCTGTTTTTTACAAATGAAGAAACTGAGGCTTACAGAGTTAAAGTGATTTTTCTCAAGCTAGTTAGTAAGAATATAAGGCCAGATTCAAGAATAGATCTCCTGACTTCGGAGTCAGAACTCCAACCCTCAAAAGACAACTAATTACAGAATTTGAGAGTTATAAGGAATTTCAGTAATCATTTAGTCCAAACTATAAAACAGAAAAATCTTCATTTTAACATACTGTTGGAAGGTCTCCAAGGGGAGGAAACCGTTACCTCTCAATAGAAAAATTAAAGCATTAATTAAGCACTTCCTGTGTTGCCACAATATAATTCATCCAGGAAATCATTTCACTCTTAGGTCAAATTACTAAGACATTTTTCATGACGTTGAGCTTAAACCTGCTTCTGCAACTTCTACCTACTACTCATGGGTCTGCATTTTGGGGCCAAACAGAAAAAGTCTACTTTCTCTTCCAGATCACAGCTCTTTTTTTTTTTTAATCTGAAAGAGAATTTTATGATCAGTACAGCTGAAAATGACAATGCACAAAAGCATAAGAGGTTACTGCCCTGGAGGGTCCCACTTCCCTCCCTCTCAGAATGCCAGGGAGAACACAGTTGAAGAAAACACAAACGATCAACTCTAAAGACAAGAGGTTTGGTCCAAAAGAACCCAACATAATTAATCCAATGACTGAGAACAGCCTCGCTGAGTAAGATTAAGATATTGCCATGGTAGTGTTTTCATTAGGCTTCCCTTCAGTGAACCAGGGGGCCTACTTGGGGGAGATGAGGACAGAGCACATGCAGGACACATCCTGGGCCAGCTTGCTAGACTTGGGGTTAAAGTCACACAGTGGAGCCAAATGTTCCCACTCGGCGCCAGAAGTCTCTTCAGCATCATTTACATAAGCTTCTCAGCTGCCTTGCTATTACTTTTGCTTTTTGTAGCTGTTCATCTCATCTCTGTACCATTCTTCCAACTCTTTTGCTGCTTTTTCTTTCCATTCTGCTTCCTGCTTCTGAGAATTCGCATCAAGGGCTTCCAGACGTTTCATTTGTTCTCTCCGTTTATGGAGACTCTCTGGTTCTGACTGTAATCTATCCACTTGGGAAACAGCTGCAGCACTATCTGTTGGACCATTACTCTCCTGGTAGTGTTCTCCATTCATCACTCCATCAACAGTATCCGGCCCCCGGGGGACGGCTGTCGAGGATGCCAGTGATCTCACTTTTCTGCTGCCACGGCTGGATCTTCTTCGCTGACACTGCCGCTTGCCACCCCATTACCCACAGGGGACTCCCGGGGCAGGGAGCAGGATTGGGGGGGGAGGGCAGTCAGGGACGGAGGTCAGCAGCTCCTGTGGTGGTAGTGATAGCGGTGGGGGGGGCGAGCGCCTCACAGCTCTTTAGATACTTGACCACAGCCCACATGTCTTGGCTAAATCGTCTTTCCTTCAAGCTAAACATGCCTAGTTCATTCTGCCAATTTTTATATGACAAGAGTGGAAGTCCCTTTACCATCCTAGCTGGTCTCTTCTAGCTCATTAATGTCCTTCAATCTATCAATCACCTGGCAAGTATTTACTGAGAGCTATCTAGGTGCAGGGACAAAAACAAAGTCTTTCATTTTATTGGAGGAGACAGTAAATACATAAATACAAACAATATGCAAAATGAATACAAACTAAATTTTTTGCTAGCATGGAAACTAAGAGCTGGAGAATTAAGAAAGGTTTCATGTAGCTATCACAGAATTTTGAATAAAACAACAATTCAACAATTTATAACAGGTGGGATATATTCTAGGACTGAAGGACAGTTACTATAAAGGTATGGAGATGGAGTAATATATGTGAAAATAGCAAAAAGGTCAGTTGGGTCCACCCGAAAATGGGGAGGGGAGTACTGGATAATAAAATTCAAAAGGCACATTAGACTCAAGTAAAGGATTTTAAAAACCAAACACATCAGATAATGCTGCTGTTCTGTAATTTCAGATGTGTCCAACTCTTTATGACCCCATTTGGGGATTTCTCAGCAAAGATACTTCTGCACTCACTTCACAGATGAGGAAACTGAGGAAAATTGGGTTAAATGACTTGCCCAAGGTCACACAACAAGCAAGGGTCTGAGTCTGGACTTGCACTCGGAAAGATGAGTCTTCCTGACTGTAGGCCCAGCGATCTATCCACTGTACCTAGCTGCCCCTACCTGACCATACTATATTTAATCCTATAGCCAATAGGGAACCAGTGGAGTTTATGAGTAGGGAAGAAACACGGTGAAGACTTGAACTTTCAGAAAATCATTTTGTTAGCTATATGGATAATGGATTAGAGATGGGAGGGACATGAGTCAGATAGAACATTTAGGAAGTAATTAAAATACCACTGTCTTTTCCCTCATTATTCATTCATTGATTATTTTTAGAATTCATGTCTAAAAATAAAAATTTGATTTCCAAATTCTCTCTCTCACCACTGCCCCACTCACTTAGAAGTCAAGCAATATAAGATTTGAAAAAAAAATTACAAGGTAGAAACAAACAAAGTAAAACAAAACAAAGCAAAAGGATAGTTCAATTTACACTCAGACTTCATCAGTTCTCTCTCTGGAGGCGGACAGCATTTTTCAAATTGTGGTGCAGTTGTATAGTCATGTCCTTTTTTGTGACCCCTTAAACCAAATGTCCATGGGTTTTCTTGGCAAAGGTCCTGGAATGATTTGCCATTTCCTTCTCTAGCTTTATTCAGGCAGAGGTTAAGTGAATTTTTCAGAGTCACACAAAGCAAGTAAATATCTGAGGTCCAATTTCAGTTCTGGTCTTTCTGACTCCCAAGTCCAGTGCTCTACCCATTCTGTCATATAAATACCTTTTTAATCATGGGTCCTTTGCAATTTCCTTAGATTATTGTCTTGATGAGAATAGCTAATTCTTTCACATTTAGTCATTGTCACAATAGCGCTGTTACTCTGTACAATGTTCTGGTTCTGCTCACCTCAGTAGGCAGGAGTTAATAGAGGTCTCACCAGGCTTTTCTGAAACTACCCTCCCTCATCATTTCTTATAACTCAATGGTATTCCATCACAAAGATACACTACAATTTATTCAACCATACTCCAACTGATGGATACTTCCTCAATTTCCAATTCTTTACTAGCACTAAAAGAGTCACTATACATCTTTTTGTACATCTCAGTCCTTTTCTCTTTTCTTTGATCTCTTTGGGATACACAGACCTAGTAGTACTATTATCTGGTCAGAACATTTACACAACTTTTATAGCCCTTTGGGCATCATTCCAAATTGTCCTTCAGAATGATTGAACCAGTCGACAATTCCACCAATAGTGCATTAGTATCCCAATTTTTCCACATTCCCTCTAGCATGTTATTTTACTTTTCTGTCATATTAGCCAATGTGATAGGTATGAGATGGTATCTAAGAGATTTGTTTTACTTTGCATTTCTCTAGTCAATAAAGATTTTAGAGCATTTTAATGTGACTTTTAAGAGTTTGGATTTCTTCTTCAAAAAACTGCCTGTACATATTCTTTTATCCACTGGGGAATGGCTCTTATTTATTTATTTTTAAAAATTTGACTAAATTTTCTGTATGTTTGAGAAATGAGGCCTTTATCAAAGAAATTTGCTATAATCCCCCCTTCTCCCTGCCCCACTGTCCTGCTTTCCTTTTCATTTTGGCTGCACTGGTTTTGTGCAAAACCTTTTTAATGTCATGTAATTGAAATGATCTATTTTACTTCTCATTATCCTATCTTTTGTTTGGTCATAAACTCTTCTCTTAGCTATAGATCTGACAGGCAAAATTTTCCATGCTCCCCTAATTTGCTTATGCTATCACCATTTATGTCTATATCACGTACCTGTTTTGACCTCATACAGTATGATACTGATGTATGCCTGGTTTCTGCCAAATTGCACCCCAGTTTTCTCAGCCGTCAAATGCTGAATTCTTGTCTCCAAAGCTTGGATCTTTGGGTTTATCAACCATGAGATTACTATGGTCCTTTACAACTGTAAATGACAATTTACAACACCGTGTCTCTTTCTTTAAGCTCTAAGTGAGTCTTACTTTTGATGGAATTAAACACTTCCTTCTTGGAGATGGATGAGCTATCCTGCTGGTAAACCTTGTATAGTTCACTTTTCTCATTTAGTAGCTTCTGAATTTCATCATCATCATTTTTATTAAACCAGTCCTGATGTTTGCAAGGCTTTTGGCCCAAATGCTGTGGTATATCAAGTCTCTAAAAGTTACTCATTCCTTTTCTGCTCCACCGTTGTTGTGTGCTGATTCAGCTTTCCCTCTAGGTCAGCAATGAAAATGTTCATGCACAGAAAAGCATTCTATCATGTTGATATTGAGTATCCTGATGGTCATTTTGTCTTGGAGCTGCCGCTTTTGCTGAATACAAATGTTTATCTTGGAGAGGATGAGTCTGTGATTGGTCTAGCACTCTGTGTCACACATTGCCTTCATCACTTCTGTCTCATCTGTCACTTCACCTTGCAATGACAAAGTCTTTTAATTCCACTGTTTGCTGTGAGGGTGCACACATGATATTTTGTTGTGTTTAAATACATGGAAGACAGTGCTAGTGATGAAAAGGTAGTGAAACACAAAAGTCTACAGTAGTAAGTGACCATTGCTGTTTCCGATTCCATTCCTTGCAAGGACTCCCTGCCATATCTGTAGTCTATGCCTACTCTGGCATTAGTCATTCAGAATTACAAGTTTGTCCTCTTTCAGTACACTAATGAGAGTATCCTGGTATTTATAAACTTTTTCTTTCAATTCATCAGGGATAGTCATGGTGGGAGCAGACATACTGATGGTGGTGGCATGGCACTTTTCTGCAAGTCGCAGTTGCATTGTTATGTGCCTGTCATTCTCCTTTTGAGAAACATATAAGCTTGCTGACTAGATTAGCTCTGATTGTGAAACATATTCCAGCTTCACGATACTCCTCATCACAGTAGTCACTTCAAAAAAATGTGTATTGAACTCTGCATACCAAACTGAAGGTTTACGGAGCTGTAGTACCAAACTCACTGTTGTACACATGTGAAACCTGGAAAGTCTATTAGCACCATGCCAGAAAAGTGAAGCACTTCCACTTAAATTATCTTAGGAAGATTCTGAAGATTACCTCTTACGATAAGGTACCAGATGCTAAGGTCTTGTCTTGAGTTGAACTGCCAAGCATTCAAACTCTACTGCAGAGAGAACAACTGATGGGCTAACCAAGTAGCCCAAAGGCAAAATATTTATTATTTGTCGTTCATTTTCAAAAAGGACCATGACATCAGGAAGGTGATGTCATGCCTTGCAAGTGAATTGGATTTAAGTGAGGGAGGGCTGTGCAAAGTCACCAGTTTCATTCTTTTCTCCTCGTCATCTGGGTCCAGTGACCAAATATAGATTAGGATGACTAGAGTTTGCCCTGGATGCAGTGGGAGACCTTGGCTTTTTTAAGCTAAGGTCTTTCCCAGGTCTCAGTTTGTCTGAGGCAATGCTCATTCAATGATTAGGTAAAAAAATGAGGCAAAGAATGGCTTCTTTTATCTAGTCAAAAAAAAAAAAATCAATCTGTGAAGGGAAGACCCTCAGGGTTTCTGGCCAAAACACAGACAACTGCTATTTACATTCACTCTGAACCATTGGAACCCAAACAATGACCAAAGTAGGCTTGGGCTAGGACCTCTAGTTGTACAGTTAGTGAAAGTCAGAGTGATCTTAATTTAAGGCATAATCCTTAATAAAGAAATCTAGCTCATAAACCCCAAGATACCTTGCTAGGTTTCAGCAAGCTAAAGACTATTTTACAGAGAACTTGCACAAGGCAAACACTCACAAGAAGGTCAGAAGAAGCAATATGAGGACATTCTCAAAGTCTCTCTGAAGAACGGTAGTACTGATTATGAGACATGGGAGAGGCCAAGGGACAGGACCACCCAGCATGGTATGCCTACATCGAAGAAGGCACTGTACTCTATGAGCAAAGCAGAATCACAGTAGCACAAAGGAAACAGAAGACGTGCAAATTCAGAGACATCTCCATCCCAAATATTCTAACGGACTATATGTGCCTGACCTGTGATAGAGTCTTCTGAACTTGTTTGAACTGATCAGTCACATCTGAACACACTCTATCCTCACCCCAACATCATGATGTCAGTGATCCTCTACAAACAAAGGAAAAACAACACTGTGTAATGTGTATCTAAACTATTTCACTGATCTATGGTTCTATTTCTTAGCCAGTACCAGACTGTTTTGATGATTATCACTTCGTAATATAGTTTGAAATCTGGCACTGCTAAACTACCTTCCTTCACATTTTTTAAACTGATCCACTTGACATTCTTGACCTTTGGTTCTTCCAGATGAATTCTGTTATTATTTTCTCTACCTCTATAAAATAATTTTTTGATAGTTTGATTGGTATGGCAATGAATAAGTAAATTAATTTAAACAGAACTGTCATTTTTATTATATTGTCTCAGCCTACCCATGAGCAATTAATTTCTTCAATTGTTTATTTAAGTATGTCTTTGTGTGAAAAGTGTTTTATAATTGTGTTCATATAAATCCTGGGTTTATCCTGGCAGGTAGACACCCACGTATTTTACAATGTCTGCAGTTATTTTAAATGGAATTTCTTTATCTCTTTCTTCTGGGTTTTGTTGGTAACATATAGAAATACTGATGATTTGTGTGGGCTTATTTATATGCTATAACTTTGACAAAGTTGTTAATTATTTCAACTAATTTTTTAATTCATTCTCAAGGGATCTTTAAATATACCATCATATCACCTGCAAAGAGTGATATTTTATTTCTTTATTGTACATTTTTGTTCCTTCAATTTATTTTTTCTTGTCTTATTGTTAGAGCTAGCATTTCTAACACAATATGAAATAATAGTTGTGATAATGGACATCCTTCTTTACCTTTGATCTTACTGGGAAAGTTTCTAGCTCATCCCCAATACAAATAATGCTTGCTCTTGGTATGAGACACTACTTATTTTTAAAAAAGGTTCCAATGATTCCTGTGCTTTCCATAGTTTTCTTTAATAAGAATGGGTGGTTATATTTTGTCAGAAGTTTTTTTTCTGCATCTATTGATATAATCATAGGATTTCTGTTGTTTTTGTTATTGACAAGGTTAATTATGCTTATACTTTTACGAATAATCAATCACCCCTGTACTCCTGGTAGATATCCCATCTGGTCATAGTGTATGATCTTTGTAATATATTGCTGTAATCTCCTTGCCAGTATTTTATTTCAAATATTTGCATCAATATTCATTAGAAAAACTGGCCTGAAGTTTTCTTTCTCTGTTTTTGCTCTTCCTGGTTTAGGCATCAAAACTATATCTGTGTCATAAAAGGAATTTCGTAGGACTCCTTTTTAACCTATTTTTTCAAACAGATTATCAAGTACTAGGATTAGTTGTTGTTTAAATATTTGGTAGACTTCATCTGTAAATCCATCTGGTCCTGGGGATTTTTTCTTTGGGAGCTCATTTATGGCTTATTCAATTTCTGTTTCTAAGATAGGCTTATATAAGTATTCTATTTCCTCTTCTGTTAATCTTGGCAATTTATATTTTTGTGAATATTCATCTTTTCCAGCTAATTTTTTTGGCATATAGTTGAGCAAAACAACTTCTAATAGTTCCTTTAATTTAATCTTCATTGGTGATGTATCAATCACCCTTTTCATTTTTGATACTATGGTAATATGATTTTCTTAAGAAGTACTACATGTTCAGGTGAGAACAGATAAAGTACAATGAGTCAACAAACATTTATTTGTTGGGCACTTTAGTATGTGGCAGGTTCTGTGCTGTGCACTAGGGATACAAAGAAAAAAAGGCAAAAATATGGCATGTAATCTTAAAAAACTCACTTTCTAATGAGGGAGATGGCATGCAAACAACTGTTTATACAAGACATATACAAGGCCCTGGGAATGAGGTTGGAGAAGGAAGATTAAAGGAAATATGAGAGTTCAAGGGTGGAGATGGAAAGGAAGAGAGGCATGAAGGACAGCCAGTGAAAGATAAAGAGTCAAGAGATGTACCCATAGAGGCACAACAAGGATGTTAATGTAGTTCAATTATACTGTAAATGGAGGGAAGTAAACTGTAAGAGAAGGAAAAGGTAGAAAGCAATCAGCCTGTAAAGGGCTTTAAATGCCAAACTAAAGATTTTGTATTGGATTCTGAAGGTAATAGGGAACCACTAGTGTTTATGGGGGGGATAGGAGAGAATGAAGGAGGTTAAGGAAAAGGAAATAGGCACAGCAGAAGGCAGCTTTGCTAAAATCAAAAAAAAAAAAAACAACAACTCATAACAAAGAAAGAAAAATGAAGGAGAGGGAAAACAGATATTTACAAAGGGAGGGATGAGCCTGGTTTTTGTATTAAAGAAGACCTACCATTCATAAGGGACACTGAGAGAAAGAGCATAGAGATGGATAGCCTATAAACTGAAGAACAGAATTTTAGGGAAGCCTAGATATGGACAAAAATAAGCAGACAAAATAAATGAAAAATTCTTGGAAAATAATGTCACAAAAATGTTACTTAAAAGGTTGGGAGAGGTGTTAGGGGAAGAAGAGTTTCAAAATTCAGTTATGTAGCTGGGGAAAGAGAAAGAGTCAAAAAAGGGAAGGAAATAATAAATGAGAAATACAGAATTTCAATAAATTCATAGAACTTGGGATAAAATAAGTAAAAGCTGTGGGGAGAATCTGTGGGAACAAATTAAGTCTAGTAAGGAAACCTAAATGCAGAGACAAACTGTTGACTTAAAAGGAGAAGGGGACAAAGCAATACAAAAGAAACAAATGGAAGAAAAAGTGTATGTAACAATTATATCATTAAATATAAATGGATAAACGAACACCAAAAATAAAAGAAAAAAAAGGCAGAAGGGATAACAAATCCAAAAATACACTGTCTACAAGAAACTCATCTTAAAATAAAGATATAAAGAAAACTGAAATGGGAAGCTAGAACAAAATTTACTATAGGTCAAATGATTCCAAAATAAAGCAAAGTAAAGCAAAAGTAAATCCAGGACTTGCATGATATCAAATAAGAGAAAAAAAATTTAAAAAAAATTTTAGTCAAGAAATCAACAGTGGTGTCTAATGATTTTCTGCTGAGGAAGAGCTAGGCAGCTTTTTGTACTCCTAGTAACAATAGAAGAGAGGTCTTTTATCTTTTGGGGGCAATACCATATGACTAGGAACTACCTCTGATAAGTCACATGAACACAAATAATTTCATCAGAAAGAAATTTGGAAAGCACTGCTAATGATTATAAAGTCAAGATCTACAGAATCTGACCAAATAATAAAATTCATTTGGAAGGTCAGAAATATCAATAATGAATAATAATGAAAAAAGTAGGAAAGTAGAGAACTTGGTGTTCCCAAATTCAAACTATATAATAAAGTAGCAATTATGAAAATTACCTGGTATCAGATAAAATGAAATAGTGGAACAGACTGGATAACTAAGACCTAGAAACAAATGTGAATAGCAGTTCAAAACCAAGAACATAAACTGCTGAGGAAAGGATTCTTTATTCAATAAGAACTTCTGGGAAAACCAGAAAGCATTTTGGTGAACAATACGTTCAGATGCATATCTCATACTTTATATCATCATAAATTCCAAATGGACAAGGAGTCTAAATCAGAGTTATAAACTTGTGGTTAGTAAATTTGTTCTTTAAATAGTTTGACAACAGTATTTCAATAGTATTAGATTTCCTTGTAGTCCTCTGCATTTAATTTCATACATTTAGAAACATTAGTCCGAGAAGGGTTTGCATAAGCTTCACCAGGAGTGTCAAAGTTCTAGAATTTCTGGGGTCCAAATAATAAAAGTGATACCATAAAAAGAAATTTTTAGGAGGATGGAAGTTTCTATTTTATGTAATCATGGACAGAGGGAAAATTCTAGAAGAGCTTTAAAAAGACAAAACACACAATCTCGACTATAAGATTAAAAAGCTGTTGTACAAATAACATTCTGGGGACTGAGATCGTATCAGTCAAATTGGTTTTCATCTTCTCACAGTGAACAACCTCATTTTTTGAGAAATGTACTCTGTAAGGGTTTGTCGGGAGGCACACATTGAGTTGAAATATTTGTGCACATATACACACACATACACAGAGAAAGAATGAATTTTAAGTAAGAAACTAAAGAGTTTAGGGACAGGGGTGGCGCTTTCATCAATGGCCTCTGCTGAAGGACAGTAGAGAGCTGAGCCAATTTGGAAAGTGAACAACAAGGTAAAAAAGAGATTTGAATTGGGGGAAAAAAGTAGAAGCCCACTGACTGGGATGATGCTAAATAAGTCATGTTACGTCAATGTAATGGAATATAACTGTGCTGTAAGAAACGATGAGAGGGATGGTTTCAGAAAAACCTGAGAAGACTGAACTGATGCAAAGTAAAATGTGCAGAAACGGGAGAACCAATTTATACAATAAAACAATATTATAAATGACTTTTGAAAGACTTAGGAACTCTGATCAACACAATGAACAACCACAATTCCAAAGGACTCAAGTTCCAAAGGACATGGGATAGAGACCTGATGAACTCAGAGTACAAAATGAAGCATATTTTCTTTTCTTTCTTTTTTATTTGGACATGGCTAATCCAGGAATTTGTTTTGCTTGACTATACAAATTTGTAAAGGGTTTTGTTTTTCCAGCCTTCTCAATGGATAAGGAGTTGGAAAGTGGAAGGGAGAAAATTCAGAACTGAAAATAAAAATTGAATTGAAAAAGAAAAAAAACTTAAAAATATTTTGAATGACTACTTTGGAGAACTAATGCAGGGTAAAATTAGCATAAACAGAAAGTCAATGTATATAACAACTATGACAAATGAAACAGAAATAACAACATAATAATTAAAATGGAATGTTGTTAAATAATAACGGCCAACCTTGGCTCCAAAAAAAAACCAGAGGGAAGATAGGGGCTTTTCCAAGCATCTCTCCCAGTTTTTGACAGGAGTGGGGAGATTATGGGAGTGGGTAGTGTATATGTCAGATTATTTTGATTTGCTGATTTGTTTTACTGAAATGAATTTTTTTGGTGGGGGAGATATTTTGTGTTATGAGATATAACTCGGGGAGAGTCATAAAAGCAGGGTCATATTATGAACTGTAGGTGGTATAAAACCAAAAGATAATAACACAAATTTATTTATAATCTTAAAAAAATTAAGGAAAGAAGTTGCTTGAGGATGGGAAATATCTGAACCATAGCTTAAAATATTAAGAATTACATCCTTTTGTCTAGTGATAAATCACACTTCTAACAAAACCTGTGAAAAAATATTAGTCTGGCATCTTGCAATCCAATCAAAAGGGTTTAAATATGAAAAAAGGTAGAGGGAGAAAATTATCTCTATGTTTCTACTAAGTTAGATACAAAAAAGAGTAGATACCAGAATGATGGAGGCAGAATCAGCAATAAAATCCTTAAATTCAGACATCTCTGTACACACACACAAAATAGAGGTGATAGGCATGATAAGGTTAATGCAAGGAAGCTTGACAACTGATGTTTGGTAAAGACAAATTCCTGTACTGGCCATGTCCAAAGACAGGTGTCTCATTTTGTATATTAGTTCAGGTAGCATCCTTTTGATCCTCTGTTATTATGGTTGATCACTGCACTGTTCTGAATTATCAATTTCTTCAAAACTTCATTTTTACAATGAACAACACAGTTTATTAAGATATATAAGAAATTGATGAGCCAGAGGGGAAAAGAATAATGGGGGTACATTTGGATAACAATCAAAGGAGGCAAAAACAGAAGCAATATTGTCATCAGAAAATATCCCAGAACACAAGCCTGGCACAAAGCTATGATGTTGCAATGACAGGAATCTCAACTACCAAGACACTTGCTGAAGAGATCTCTACTCAAAGTTGAGCAATTAATAATTTCTTGAACTGCTTTAATGATAATTTCATCCTTCAAAAGGTGGATGAATCAATGAAGGGACTTTCTAGTTTGAACCTGCCTCTGAATAACAAGGAGCAACTGGTTGCTTAAGTAGAAATTATAGAAACTTTGGAGAGAGAAAAAAAAATTTTTTTTTAAGGAGGATGAATCAGTTTATGAATAATAAGGTAGGCAGTAAAACAACAGGAAAGTTCAGGTAAACCATCAGAAATAACTAGACAGAACTGGGAGAAGTCTGATTACAGGAACTAGAGGTTGCAATCTAGCTAACTTTGGAATTACATTGAAAGTTTAAAAGCTAAACAATGCCATCTTGTCCATATTCATTCAGTCATACCATGGATAGTGATTCAATAAATTAGCTTTCTCTTTTTTTTCTCTCCTCACTGTTCTATGCATCAAAGATAGCAGAGGTCAACTGTATATAACCTCTTCTGAAATCCATAAACACTTTGAAATGTAGCCCGTACCTTTCTGGACTTTTCAAAAAGATCGACACTTTCCCAAATGTATTTAGGGATGAGAGGGTTTTCAAAGTCTCAGTAAATTTAGTTTTCCAATAGGGCAATAAGACATTTCCTCAATGATGTGCTTTACTATGCATTAAGCTGATTTAAAAAAAAAATGTATGTGATATGCATAAAGAGGAGTATGCTATCAAAAGATAGGTATGGTTTCAATTTCATTTGTGCCTGACAAGTAATAGGCACTTAACAAATGCTTACTAGCTGAACATCTAAGAAACATACACAATACTGCTACTAAGTATTTATTCATGGCATTACTGGAAGTAATGCAGACATCTCACCAGCTTAGTTATAATTCCCCTGTCAAGTAGCTAGTTGTAATACAGGGAGATTCCTTCAAGGGAAGATTAACTCACTTTCTTTTTCTTTTTTTTTTTAATTAAATTTATTTCTTTAACTTTTAACATTCATTTTCACAAAATTTTGGGTTACAAATTTTCTCCCCTTTTATCCCCTCCCCTCCCCCAAACACCAAGCATTCTAATTGCCCCTGTGACCAATCTGCTCTCTCTTCTATCATCCCTCTCTGCCCTTGTCTCCGTCTTCTCTTTTGTCCTGTAGGGCCAGATAGCTTTCTATACTCCTTTACCTGTATTTCTTATTTCCTAGTGGCAAGAACATTACTCGACAGTTGATCCTAACACTTTGAGTTCCAACTTCTTTACCTCCCTCCCTCTCCACCCCTTCCCTTTGGAAGGCAAGCAATTCAATATAGGCCAAATCTGTGTAGTTTTGCAAATGACTTCCATAATAGTTGTGTTGTATAGCACTAACTATATTTCCCTCCATCCTATCCTGTCCCCCATTACTTCTATTCTCTTTTGATCCTATCCCTTCCCCATGAGTGTTGACCTCGAATTGCACTCTCCTCCCCATGCCCTCCCTTCTATCAGAGAGAGAAAAATTTACGATGAAGGACATGAACCCCAGATTTTGGGAGAGTAGTTTTCAAAGGGTTCTGAAGAGGGATACCTAGAATTCTAACTAAAATATAGGGATAGTCAGTCCAGAAAGTATGGGAAGCTTTCAAAGATAAGATTTTGAAGATAGAGAGACAAAAATGTTTGAAGAGAAGGGGTAAATTTTAGAAGAGGTTTAAAAGCTATATTAGCATTGTAATGTAGATACATAGGAAACCTATCAACCAATTTAGGTTTTTAAAAAAATTTCTATGGTGTAATTCTTAAAATTTGATTGAAACTTCTGCTTTTTACATCAGTCATTTCATTATATAGCCTCCTCCCGAACCTTCCCTTTTATCAAAGAAAAACAGTTAAGCAAAAAGTACTGAGAAAGGAATCCTGTCTGATTGCATATGTGGTATTCTGTATGCTGTAACTGAAAGGATACAAAAGAATTTGCAAGTCAAGGAATTCACCTGAGATACAAGGGCTGCTGGCTTGCTAAAAGGAGGTTCAATAATATAATTTTATTCTAAAAAGTGAGACATATCTTTACATAAGTCCTTATCTCAGGGATCTTTACCAGCTCCTTCTCTCTGGCATTGGACATGACAGGGCTAAGGCAACAGGTATCTAGAGAATAAGCTTGTGGAATAATGTGGGAGAAATGATCACTTCATAGGATTGATTTCCAAGACAGTCCTAAAAATTCTATGTATTGTACACAATAAAAAAATAGTAAAAAAAGTAAAAAAATAGATTTTCCAATATTGAACAGATCCCAATTGAAGTCAGATGAATGGTTGTCCTTCTTCCATCACCTGCAGGACAAACCAGTCTTACCAAGTGGCCTCTGAGAACAGAATATATTTTTCTTCATCTGCCTAAGCGTTATACTTATAAATTCAGTGCTGATAAGAGTAGCCCCTCCTCTAGACCCTTGATTCTGAGGCGCTATTTGGACAAGCTGTCTAAGGTGTTGATTATTACTGTCACTGCACCTATTTAACCTACTTGGCCCTTTTGAAGACCCACATAAGTCACATGGGGGTAATAAATGCACCACTGAACAATTTTTTTCCAGTAGGATTAATAAACACAGAGTAGGAACTAAGGTCGTAAATGGTAGGGGTTTAATACAGGTTGATGTTTAGATCCCACAAATGACATACTACCATAACTGCCTTAGCTTACATAATTCTCACTGGTTATTTCTTATTCCACACTCTAGCTGGTCATTAGCCCCTAAATTGGGAACCCCTCATGGAGTCAGACTCCAGAGGATACTGGGACACAGTGTGATATTTTCTGAGAAAGCAGTATGGAGGATCACCTGGATACATGGGAATAGACCATTTGGGCTAGCCACATTGGTCCCATTGTTACCTGACATTCTAGGCTATTACCCCTTTTACAAAGCAGTCCCGTTCATTTTCCTGAGTGTTGCCACAGCTCCCTCTATGACAACACTCCCAGCTTCTGTTCCAAAAATATCAGGGGAAAAAACCAAACCAAACCAAAACAGCTGCTTAGTGTTAGAGGATCTAGTTTGAGTTCTAGATCCCCTACTTGATAGCTACTTATCCACTCCCTCATTCCTCTCAGAACTCCAGCTCCATTCCAGACTCACTCTGGACTTCTCCATGCCACAGAAACCTTCTCAACCTGAAAGATCATTCCATCCCTGCACCTCAGCCTCTGACTGGTAGGTTCCCTGCAGAACCTTCATTTTAAAGAAAATGCCCCAGTTGACCACATTCATTCTTTCATTCGTTGACAGGCTTGCTTCTGACTCACTCTTCAAACTTACTCCATCATGCTTCTCAAAGGTATTGTTACCTGCCACTCACATTTCCCTCCTACTTCAGCTTCCTTTCATGGGTTGTCTTCTCCCATTATCTTTCCTTTTACTGTATTTCTACTCTTGGTTTTTAGGACTGCATTAGGAACACAGGAAATCCTGAATAAATGTTTGATGACTTGGTGGACTACCAGGCTGGTGCTTAATAGATGTTTGTTGTATATAATTGAAATGGGTCTAGATAATAATGGTTACCCAAACTCTGAAATAACCAAGCAATTACTGAACACCTTAGAGTCAATTAAGTATAGTGAAGAGCAACTAAGTGTTACAGTGGATAGAGTGCTGGGCCTGGAGTCAGGAGGACCTGAGTTCAAATCCAGCCTCAGACATTTACTGTGTGACACTTAACAGTGCCTCAGTTCCTCATCTGTAAAATGAGTTGGAGAAGGAAATAACAAATCAGTATCTTTGCCAAGAAAACCCCAAATGCAGTCATGAAGAGTTGGACATGCTGAAATGACTGAACAATAACAAAAAAAGAAAGAGCACTATTTTTGGAATCAGGTTTTAGTCTTCACTCTAACACTGCCTAGCTATGTGATTATCTACCTAACAAGATTGTTGTAAGGAAAGTATTTTGTAAACTCTAAAGTGAAATACAGATATGAATTATTTTGTAAAAAATAAATTTTATTAATGTCTTTTTTTACATCACCATAGCTATTAGTTTCAGTATCTCTCACTCCCATTCCCTTAAAACCATTTCATATAACACAATATTTTTAAAAGACAAAATCATAAAGAGGGAAAAATATCAACATCTCAAACCAATACATCCAAAAAAGTCTGAAAAAATGTGCAACTTGCAACATTTGTGAACCTCCTACCTATGCTCTAGAAATGAGGTAGGAGTGTCTTCTTATATCTCTTCTTTTGGGCCATCCTTGCTCTATACAATTTTGCAACATAAAAGTGAATTATGATTAAAAAATATTTTTGATTCACTAGTAATCACATCTGGGGCTGGACAAGTTGAAAAACAAGATAAAAAGACACTTTCTACAGAAAGAAAAGGAAAGCATACCATATTGTCTTAGTCCCTTCTCCAAAATTCTGACAAAAATCACCTAAATGCTACTGTTAGTTGTTACTAACACACTGCTTCCCTCTCATGAGAAAAATCTATGATGGCACTAATGCAATACTCATCTTTCTCCTGAATAATATAAAGTCTGTCAAGATGGACGACCTAATAGTTACTCAAGAGTCTTATTGGTTGTAAATAATGAAATTCTGTAGCCTTCTTTACAGGGGAAAAAATTAGAGAGTGATTCTAAATTGCAACACACAAAAGGTGACATGCTGTTTTTCCTCTGTAGGGATGTTACCACTCCCTACTTTGAATGTTCATTATTGTCTTTCATATGCATCTGATAAATTTTATTAAAAACACCATCTGGATGGGACTTGGGTCTGTTCTATATTTTCAGTATTCTAGTTCTCCTTCCTCTTCCCATTTGAATTTCAAACTCAATTTTTCACTTTGTTTACAAAAATGTACTGCTAAAACCCAGTCTTGTTTCAGTCTCTTTATAATTTTCCTTTGCTATCCTTTAGCAACATAAGCTATTGCAATAGTTTGTATTGTAAGTGAAAAGCAAAAGGGAACTGCCTTAGATAGAAATTACTTCTTCCCATTCCATGTAGAGAGTAATTTTGCACAGACAAATTTAATTTGCTGTTTCTCAATGCAAAAAATTGCATGTTAACAAAATGTATACATTTTGTAATGTAGGCATCCCAGGATAAATAGGCAGTAGGGAAAAAGTGATCTGAAAACAATTTTACTGTTTTCTATTCTTACACAGTATTGGAGGTAGCCAACAGCTTGCCAGTAAATTTAATTCCTGTACAATAAATTTTTAAAAGGCAGTATTACTTTACTAAGACATGGGGAACATGTACCAGTGATTTTTAAAGATATGACTGACATGTCATTTAACTATCTTCATAGATAAGCTCTGAGAGAGAATGAGGGAAAAAGCCTTATGAAGCAGAATTTTATTTTATTTTAATGAAATAACGCTTAGAAGACTGTCATCTTTAAAAATGTTACCAAAATTATCTCTCATGTTGGACTTCAAATAATGTCTTCTTGGTTGCTGTAATTTAGAATTTGTTTTGAAATAATATAGTTGTTTCTTTGAAGTTCCTAAACTTACAGAACAGATTTTCCTTCTTGCCCAAATGTCTACTGATGTAAAATATTTCCTCTAAAATGAGAGCTTCTCTCTACCTGGATGTCCTGCTAATGACTTTAAGTCAACATAGTCAAAATTGAACTCATGATCTTCACCCACAAAAAAACTACCCCTCCTATTTAAATGGTAACCAATCAAGTTTTAGTGACTCTGTAATCTTCCTCACATTCATTTATCTCATTTTCTTTCTATGGCCACCACTCACATGTGGACCCTCACTACCTCTTACCTACTAGCGTCCTGTCCTGGCCACACTTAACAATGTTGCTAAATCAATTTTCCTAACAGAAAAGTTTGATCAAGTCAGTACCTCCTCTCAAACATTCACTGGTTCCCCACTACCTGCCAAAACAAAAAAAGAAAAATTCTCCATCTCCTTCTCATTGCCCAACTTTTAAATTCTCCTTGATCTGGCTGCTAGAGGGCAGAGTGGTAGTAGGTAACAGTGTGGGATTTGGCATCATAAAGACCTCAGTTAGGGCAGAATAGAAGGGGAGGGTGGTGTTTGGTTGAAATCTTAAGATGAGAAGGTTGAAGTGGATGGGAATAAGGAATCAGATGGTGGGGTGGGGAACAGGGTTTGGATAATGACCTACCAGGGCTCAGAATCCCTGGGATATGAAGAGTAGGACCAGGTGAGAATATTCATCATTGAATGGAGGGCGCCACTATTCTTCCCAAAGAAGGTTAGAGACTGGGCTAAACGCAAGATCGATACGAGATGGTAGGCACACAGTCAGATGGAAGAGTCTCCTCTTTTTTTTCCCAAGGGTGGAGGTTAGGCAGGAAAGGGAGCAAAAGGAGATGAAAGTCAAACCTGCACAGCAGGAGAAAGAAATCTCATTTGCCACCAAGTATATTCTTCCTCTTCCCTGAAAGGATAGGCACAGCAGGACAGAGAAGGTTTGAAGTCCAAGGGAAGGTAGTTCTTTGCACCAGAGGTTCTCTACATCCTGGTGGGAAGATTGGGCTAGCTGAAAGAAGTGGAAGTTGCCTTGTGCTGGTACAGATAGAAATCATTGTTTTGGGACATGTGGAAAACACTTGGCTGGGATCCTTGCTGCCTTACCTCAGGGGACATACTGATGCTAAGAGAAGGTACTTCTAGTTCAACATGTCCAAAACAAAAATCTTCCTCAAAACTCTCTGCTCTTGCAATTTACCTATAATTATTGTTGTAAGAAGAGATATGGTATTTTTGTTTTGCTTCCACAAAAGTTATTGGGAGATACTCAAGATTTGTGGAGAAGTTAGCTTATTTTATTTTACTAAGACAATGACCATCATAGGCCAGGGGGACTAGAAAAGTTAAACTGGAAAAACTGGTTCAAGCCTGAGGAGTCATACCCAGTCACAAGTACCCTCATGATCACTTACTTAATCTACATACAGAAGGAATGTAGGGAAATAATCTGAGAAATTTGACTAACCCTAACTCTAACAGGAGGGACAGAATTGTGTAACCTCACTCCTGCCTCTGTATTGGTGTGGGTGTTCCTATTGAGTACCATACACACTTTCTCCAGAGAAGCATAATAAATGCCTTCCTCTGCCCACTGTTTCTGAGTTCTTTCAGTGAGAAGGGTTTTGCGGTGCTAAGGGGCATATCTCATGGACTTCTTAAGGGGAAGCAGCAGGTAGTTGAGCAGTTCATCCTGGGTTAACTCCCTGACCCTGACTGGGAAGTCCTATGACCCTCACAACTGAGTTTCTCACACTGTTTCACTTCCAGCTTTTCTTCCTATTTTCATCACTTAGTAACGTCTCCCCTTTGAGATTCATGATGTTCTTACCCACCATCCAAACAAACAAAATTCTGGTGGCTATTGTTCAAAGACTCTCAAAGTCACTCCTCTTTCTTCCTTAAGGAGTCTGATACCTGGCTCAAATTTTTTTCTCTCTCTCCAACCCCTATTCTCATACTAGGGGGACTTCAACATACTGACTCTTTCTTAAAGATCTGAACCACACATTTCCTCAATCTACTCACCTCCCTTAAGTTGCTCCTCCACCTAGCTCTGCCACACACAAAGAATCATACCCTTGATCTTGCCATGAACCACAAATGTATCATTTCTACGTTCAAGAATTCTAAAATCTTCTTATCTGACCATAACCTAATGGCTTTTCACCTTTCCCTTTGCCTTCCCTTACAAAACTCTACTCTTCTCCCATGTCATACCCTCTCACCCCTCAACCCCTCAGTTCTCTCCCAGGCCATAACCCTTGCACTAACCACTCTCTCCTTTTTTCCCCATCTTGACCCTGTCATGAACTTGTTTAACTGTTTTCTTGAGTGCTTGGTCCCCTTATCATATTTATCAGTTATGCTCTGCCATGTCTCAGTCTTGGATCATTTTCACTGTTTACCACCTTCACTCCTATTTCACTCACTGCTGCTAGGAAATCCTTTTACACTTTATAAACTCATTATTCCACTCTCTATAGAGATTTTTCCAAACCATTTCATACCTCCTTAACCTTCTTCTGGCACCCCCTCCTTCTCAAATGAGAACCTTTCCTCATTTAAATTAAAAATACATAATTTATAATTTATTTTCAGCATTATTTTTTAGAATTTCTAGAATCTCCCCCACCCACTGAGAAGGCAAACAATATGAAAACAATTATACATGTGAAATCATGCAAAACACATTTCCATATGAGCCATGTCACAAAAAACCCCAGAAAAATAAAGTGAGAAAATTATACTTCACTTTTCACTCAGAGTTAATCAATTCTCTCTCAATACCATTTTTCATCATGAGACCTTTGGAAACGTCTTGGCTCATTCTCTTGATCAGAGTAGTTAAGTCTTTCACAATATTGCTGTTACTGTGCACAATGATCTAGTTCTAGCCATTTTATTTTGCATCAGATTATATACATCTTTCCATATGTTTATGAAACCACCCCCCTTGTCATTTCTTTTAACCTAACAGTACTCCATCACAATCATATACCACAACTTGTTCAGCCACTCCCCAATTGATAGGCATCCCCTCAATTTCCAATTCTTTGCCACCACAAGAAGAGTTGCTATAAATATTTTTGTATATATAGGTCCTTTCCCTTTTTGTTTTATCTCTTTGGGATGCAGACCTAATAGAAGTATCATGGGCTAAAGGGTATGCATAATTATAGCCCACCAGGTGTAGTTCCAAATCTTGTCTTATATTTTACCTAAAAAATTGGGGCCACTTGCTGTGAGCTCCCTCTTCTCCTCTCTTTCTCATCTATCACTCAGGTGCCTTCTGCAACTATCTCTTCCTTCAACTGTGTCTTATACAAAAAAGTGGCCTTACTCCTTCCACCAAGGCTAATCACTCTATATATCCAACTAATCACATTCCATCTTGTTTCCTCCAGTGGACTGCCCCTTCTGGGATACCAACTCATTCACTTACCTTCAATCTTTTCCTGTCTCCTGGCTCTTTTCCTACTGCCTACAAAAACACCCATGTCTCCACCTTCTCAAAAAACAAAACAAAACAAAATCCCTTCCTTTGATCCTTCTATCTCAGCTATCATCTTTTATCTATTGTCTTTTTGGCTAATATTCTTGAGAAAGTCATCTATAATAAGTCAGTCATCATAAACATTTATGCTAAGCACTGGCTATACAAAAACTGGCCAAAGACAGTCTCTGTCCTTAGGGATCTGACAGTCCAATGTACTTTCCTCTCACTTGCTCAACCCACAGACCTGCACAACTTGGCAGTAGGTAGGGACCAAAATTAAAATAGACTACACTTCTTCAGGCAGCAGATAGATTAGACCATGGTTTGTTGTCATGGGTCACATGACAAACAGGAGGGAGAGTGCTTGGGTGGGCTGCATGTTGTGCAGATCTGCTTTACAATGACTTGACTTCATTATTCCACCAAAACTGCTCTCCCCAAAGTTACCAATGACCTCTTTCCTGGCTAATCCAGTGGCCTTTTCTCCGTGCTCATTCTCTTCAACCTCTCTACAGCCTGTAACACTACTGATCACCCTATTTTCTCCTTGAAGCTCTCTTCTCTCTAGGTTTTCAAAACACCACTCTCTCCTCATTCTCTTGCCTATCTGACCTTCTTACTCTCCTTTGCTGGACCTTCATCCATGTCCAGCTAACTGGTCTAACTGTAGATGTCCTGAGGGGTACCTATTCTGGGCCATCTTCTCCCTCTATATTGCTTTGCTTGGTGATCTCATGAACTTCCATGGATTTAATTACCATTTCTATGCTAACGATTTTCAAATCTAACTATCCAGCCTTAACTTCTCTGCTGACCTCCAGTCTTACGTCTCAAAATTGCCTTTCAGACATCCTGAATTGGATGTCTTATAAGTATCTTAAACTCAGCAAATCCAAAACAGAACTCATAACCTTTCTCCTTAAACCTTCCCCTCTTCTAACTTCCCTAGTACTATAAAGTAACCTAACACCCTCCCAGTCCCAAAGGCTCACAACCGAGGAGTCATACTGGACTCCCTCACCTCCTCAATCCAGTCTGTTGCCAAGGCCTACTGATTTCACCACTTCAACATCTTTCAAATATGCCCCTTTCTCTACTCTGATACTGCCACCACCCTGGTGCAGTCCTTATTACCTCCTAGATTACTGTAATAGTCTGCTGAATGGTCTCCTGACTCAAATGTCTCCCAACTCAAGTCCACCCTCCATTCAGCCACCAAAGTGATTTTCCTAGAGTACAGGTCCTACCATGACACCAGTGGCTCCCTAGTGTCATCAAAATCAAATATAAAATCAACTAATTAATCAAGAAACCTCTTATTAAAAACCCTTCATAACTTAGATCTCTCCTACTCTTTCAGTCTTCTTATGCCTCAATCCCCACCATGTACTCTTCAATACAGTAATGCTGGCCCTCTTGGTTGTTCCATGAACAAGACATTCCATCTTGGCTTCAAGTATTTTCTTTTCCTATGCTGTGCCTGGGAAGCTCTCTCTCTTCATTTCTTCCTGCTGGCTTTCCTGGCTTCCTTTAAGTTCCAACTAATAAATGCTCTTCTATAGATCCTTTTCCAACCTCCTTTAATCCCGAAGTCTTTTCTCTTTTAATTATTTCCTCTTTTCCTGTATATTGCTTATGTGTATGTATTTGTTCTTCATTATCTCCCCTAATTAGATGGTGAGCACCACGTGGGAAAAAAAGTACCTTATGCTTGGCACAGCCGGTACTTAGTAAATACTGACTACAGTCCCCCAGGTTCTCATCTTAGTGTCATTCTTGACTCCTCACTCACATTCTACCACATATCTGACATGTTATCAAATCTTATCATTTCTTCCTTCACAAGATCTATGCCATCTCCTTCTCTCCACTCAAATAGCCACTACCCTACCATCACCCTTATCACCTCTTGCACTGAATGTCACAACAGTCTTCTGATTGGTCTCTTTGTCTCAAGTCTCTCTCCACTTTAATTCATCTGTGACTAATGAGATGTTGATTAGTTAATGACATTTAACCTTCAGTTTCTATTGCCTGTGATGACTGACCTCCTTTCTTAGTCACCATAACTGAAAAAGCCTTAAGGATTCAAATCTACAAATGTGAAAAACTAAAGCCTTTACATTCTAAGAAGGTAGAGCATACTGAAAATCTTGAACACTGTCTCTCATCCCATTTGTTTTCACTCACTCACTCTCTCTCTCTCTCTCTCTCTCTCTCTCTCTCACACACACACACACACACACACATACATCCCTATGATATATATTATTATCCCATGAATAAGTTTATTGATGGCACATTAGAGTTCTAAAAGCAAGGTTCTTCACATAGAGTGACTATAGAGACTGAAATTTAGATAACCAGATGGGTTAACAGCCTTTTCTGTACTACTCCTCTTTCTAAAATACTGCATAACTGGATTTTTTTAATTTAAGGAAACAGTCTCTTCCCTGCTAAGAGTTCTGTTGAACTGTAACTGGGAAGGCAGAAAAGACTACAGAGCATGCTGGGTGACATTCTTAATCCTAAATGTAAATGTGAGTAATTCTCATGATATCCCATTGATGATAATTTTTTTGCTTCTAGAGAAGACTGTGGAATATACTCTGTCCACTCTCAGGCACTCTTAATAGGGAGAATAATCACACCAGTGTATCTCTAGTCAAATATCCTCTCTCAAGTGACATCCATAGATTCCATGTGTTCAATAACCACCTTTAAAGATGACTTTCAAATCTATACACCCAAACCTAATATTTTTCCTAAGCTTCAATCCTATATTGACAATGTCTATTAGATACCTGTATCTCAATGTTATTTCAAATGCAACATATCAAAAATAGAATTTATCTTTCCTCCTATACCCATCCCTTTTACAAATTTCTTTTCTATTGCTGCTTACTAAAGCAGAATTCTTTTTTCTAGGTAGGCCTTGAAGGCAGCAACAGGGAAATTCCAGATTTTCACTGCCTCCCCCCCAACAAACAAACAATTAAACCTATCAACTCTTATGGTTGAGTTGATATCCTTATCTTTGAACATACTTTGCCAGAAAAATGAGATTCTTAATTTGCCCCATGAAGTTGTCAAAAAGAATCATATAGCTTAAATATGGAACTCAGGATTAAATTCAATCAGTAAGAGAAACAGTTTTGCCAACATTAGTATATGTCTTAAAAGATTTTAAGTGTGGGTAGCATAATTAGAATTCTTTTTTTATTGGTGTGAGATTTACACAGGAATTGTTTTCACTGTGTTGTGTGAACAATATTGAAATGAACAAACGTTCCATGCTGTTAGGTTATAGGTCCTGTTATGGCAAAAAAGTTCTGCATTCTTATTATCAAAGACATCAGTACAGTTTGGGAATATATTTCTTAACTAGAAATACATAAAGAACAAAGAATCAAGATATAACATGCATTATTTAAAATGCATAGATTTTACTTACTCCTACTTTTTGTTTCATGTATATTTTTCTTAATATTCTAGTATTTAAGTTGGGGACTTAAAAAAACTTAGTTGATTCCAATTTAGGGTTTATACTTATCAAACTTTTAACAATTTTAAAGTGTGGACTGATTTTAGGATTTTAAGTAATAACTCTTTGATCTCAAGGCCTTGAACAATAATTCCTTTAAAAATGCATCAATAACTGAAAAAAGTTAAATTTCTCTTTAAAACATTAATTGTACCCAAGCTGCTTAAAAACAACATAACTCTGTCCATGGAATAGCAAATGCTCTTCTCAGAACTGGATCTGAGCTGGAAATATTTCCACACAAGTGTTTTTGCCTTTGTATTGCTAGAATAATGCCTGACTCACAATAAACATTGGGATCCATCAAGCCAAGAACAATTTTACTGTTATTATGTCTTCAGTTATTTTTGCACCATAGCATTTGGGTATACAGAACACATTCCTAAATAAAGACCAAATCCTCTTGTGTTTTGTCCCATATAAGTTTCATTGGGTTGAGGTGGAAAAACAGTGAAAGAATCCCAACTTGGGAATCTGACATTCAAGGCCTCCATAACCTTTCCTGTTTTCTTACACCTTACTCCCTACCCTCTTTGATACAGTGACACTGGGCTCCTGGCTATTCCATGAACAAGGCACTGCATCTCTTGGCATTCTCCTTCATGCCTAGAATGCTTTCCCTCTCAATTTTTGTCTCCTGGCTTCCTCCAAGGCCCAGCTAAAATCCTATCTTCTACAGGATGCCTTTCCCAATCCTTGGTTCTAGTGCCTTCCTTCTGTTAACTATTTCCTACTAATTTTGGACAGAGTTCGTTTGTACCCCTTATAATGCTGGTTCCCCAACCCTGGTCACCTAGCTCACTACCTTAAATGTCAAATGCATGTGCCCACTATCTCTTCCTGAACTTGAATCTTTATTTTAATCAGCTGTTCTCTTTATTCATTTTCTTGTAGTCTTTCCCATTAGATTCCAAGCTCCTAGGGGATAATGACTGCCATTTGCATTTTTTTTTTTTTTTTGCATTTCCATTACTTATCATAGTGTCTGGCACAAGTGACAGATTGAATTTCAGGAGATTTTGTCTAAAGTTTGTGGGAAGGTTGTGTCTACAAAAGGAAGGTTCCTTCTGCAAACTTACATTTCACCACTAGTTATATGAAAGATGAGCAATCCCTTGTTCTATGAGGGGAGGTAATACCTCCTTAGGGAAGGGTTCAGCGATATCTAAAGAAACCAGGCCACGAAGCTTCAAAGATGGATAGCCCTAAGTTTCTTTAGAGTGGCTCGTAATAACGGCAATCATACTTCATAAGTAGTTTTATTATAAGAATAAAAATCAAATAAAACACTATTCATGCACCAATCTGAAGGTCAATGTTAATCTGCCAGGCTGAGATATCAGAAAACATACAATTTTTAAAAACAAAATTTATAAGTTTGTTAAAACATTCTTCTATAAAACACAATGAAAGTTAAGAAAATCCTCTGACATGTACATTAGCTAGTCATTTTTAAAAATAGTTTATACTTATTGCTGTGGAAAATGGATATAAATACTTCTTAAATGATATTTTACTATAAATATCTGCCCTTTAAGAAATGCTTATTATTCTTGAATTCAAGCTCCCTTTCCAGTGAATATAAAGAATTCCTGCAATGTATTTTCCTTCCTTTCCTTTTTTTCAGGCTGTAAATAACATTTAGCAAGGCACTGCACTGAGGAAGCTGGTGATCTAGATCCCAGTCTTAACTGGATTTGGTATGTGATCTTTGACATGCTGCTGACTATACTGTCTACTTCACAGGGGATTTCAGGCACGCTATTTACCTTTATTGTGCCTCAGACTCTTTATCTATACAACAAGGAGGATAATCCTACCTCCTTGGGATCCAGAGAAAATAAATGAGATGATGTCTCTAAAAACACTTGGAGATTTTCTGGGAAAAGGTGTTTCATAAAGCACAGCTTTTTTCCCCCTCACATTGGCAAAGTACATGGTAGTATCAGCATTTCAGAGATCTGGGTGCTATTCAGAGATAGGAGACTTTTCTCCCAACACAGCTACTTATAATTGTAAAGGAAAGAGAACAACATTTCAACTGACCTGCGAAAACTATTCGCACCTGCCACTGTCATATGCAGCTGGCTAATTCAGAGTAAGAGAGAAGGCAGTTCCTTCTGGTCGATATTTGCTGGGGACAGCAATTTCTAACCCACCAAATCAGCTTGAGATCATTTGAGTCATTAGGTTAAGGAAGACTCTGTGCTAACAGTATAGTGGTTATGAAGTTCCTTTATTAAACAAAAAGGTCCACCCAGTGCTTGCCTTCTGGAATAGCTGTATTATTCTGGGAATAGGAAATCTTGTGCTGCTGCACTGGAATAAGCAAGTTATTTCCTTTCCACCGCTCCCCTCTTCCCCAAATCACAATTTCTGAAGTAAAATGGGCAGGAGTGAAGAGCACTGACCATGCAGCTGTTCCATTCCTCACAGGAGCATGAGAGTAGGGGGGGAAGAGGGAAAAGTAAAGTCCCAACAGTATTTAGATGATCTTGAAATGTTCATAATTTCCTTAGGGTGTACTCACCGCCAAGCTGACAGATATTGCTGGGAAAACCTGTACTGCTTTCAAGAAAGGCTAACCTTTCAAAAGGTGGAAGAGAGAAAAAAAGGTGGTGGGGGGAGAGACAACCAATCTATTCAGTGAAGGGATGACATTAAACTGGACAGCATGCCACCTTTGTAGTGCTGGACTTTTAAAAAGCTCTGTATAATAAAATTGCCAAAGATAACAGCACTGGGAAAATTCTTCATTTCACTGAGTTTTCTTTTACTGTCCATCTGAATTTTTTTTTAAAAACAATTAAGTATCAGAGTGTCCAAAAAAGTAAATAGCTTATTAATTATATTTTAAAACACACAAAGAAATTTCTCCACAGGCTCTGGATGATAAGTTGTACACAACACTTCCCTGACAAGAACCATGGACACACCCTTTTTTCTATCCTCTTTTAATCTTTATCCATTGCAGTCTTTTCTTCTTTGCTATACTATGTAGAAGTGGAAAGAAAGTACAGTACAGAGCAGTGCCAATGGAGACAAACACATCACAGAAAACCGATTCTTCAAATCAGAGGGCCACGATTTCCTCCTAGGCCTCCCGGCAGGCTACAGACTTACTCAGCCCCCTTTGCTTACAGAGTCCTTGACATTTTCTAAAGAGAGACTTTCAACAGTGCCAGGTTATATGGAGGATTTTAGAATACTGACTATCAGCTCCAGGAACACAACAGAAGTTCAATAAACTCCTGGTTCCCATCAACAGGAAAGAAGAACATCAGATTCTTGAACCTAAAAAAGTCTCTTTTTGCAAAAAAGGACTGATAGGCAGACTGAGAAGGGTCCTGGTTTTGAAGCTTACATCTGCAAACTGTTATGATTCTGGTAAAGTCATTGAAGCTTTAAGGGTTTCAATTCTCCTCATTTTTAATGAGGGGCCTATACCCTCATCTGTGAGATGTACGATGATTTCAAATCGCTAATTCCTCTAATCTCACTTCTCTATTATTAGGAATGTAGAGCTAATTTACTAGATTCTGTACGTGTAGCTAAAAGAGAACTAGGGGATGGGAAATGGTATAGGAAGATTTCCAATTACAGCAACACATGACAGATAGCTTTCCTGTTGACCCAGATGTCTATTTGCAAAGATGTTTTTTCTTGCATTTCCAAATGTAAATCTCCTGTTTAAAGCTACTCAAAAATCTGCATGCTGTTGTTCATTAAAATGGTCATTAGTCATTTCCTTCGGTGTCCTATGTTTCTATCAGTTCTGATAAGGGGTGACTCACCTACTGTCTTTCTTGTGGAGAAGAGATTATCAAACCTGCCCATTCAGAGATTAACAATAATGTACCATAAGGAAAATTACACCTTCAGCACAAGAATCTGCAATTGGGGAACAATTTTACATGATCATATTAATTTATATCAATTATCTTGATTATCGAGAAAATGAACCATAAACTAGTACCGAAAAGGCAAGGAGTACACTATAAGGAATAATTAGGTCCCACCCTCCTAGAGACCATAGCCATTTAATACTCCTTTTTTTGAGTGATGTTTACGGTGTCTGCTTTATAACTCCCTTCACATTAACTTTCAAATGTCAAAAGCAGGCAGTTAATTGTTTATTATGCAAAACATCAATATGTAAAACACTGTGACATAAAATTGTTATAATCAATCTATAGCAAGAAATCATGCCTTATAGCTTTCATTGCTTATTTTTCAGGGTCCTAATCTCAACTTAACTGACATGTAGGCTGCGCATGCCAGGTAGTTATGGGTCTGAAAAATGATAATATGTCCCACATGTACTGCTTCCAGAGACAACTGAAAAATGATCTGATTAAGAGTTAAAAAATAAAACAAAGCAAAACAAAACCATACACAGTACGGACTCAGAGAGCTCTAATAGACAGAGCCAAAGGATGTGATTTTTCTCTTCTTGAAGTTGAGGTTCTGTCCTTGGTATCCTGGTGAGTATTGTCTTTCTATTAAGGATTCTGAGATACCAGGGTTTTTCCTCACCAGCATCTGTTTTATTTTTTTTCAACAACTACTGGGGCAAAGCCACCTCCCATTTTCCTTCCCTCTACCTACTGGCTACATTCACATTTTCTGCCTTCTCTCTAATTACCAAGTTTAGAGAACTATCTGGAGTAAACAGGATCAAGAGTTGCATTCCTGTCAGTCCTGACAAAGTCTACTAGAATGTGAGCTCCTTGAGGGAAGGGACTTTGTAATTCTTCATTTTAGTATTCCTAGCACCTTACACAGTGCCTTGCACATAATAAATGTTTGCTGAACTGAACCATATTAAAAACACAGAGGAAAGAGAAAGAAGAAATAGGAAAGGAAAGATAAAATAAAGGATGATAACAATGGATTTTACTGTAGAAGAGAGAAGCAAAGGCGAGAAATTGGCATTATTTTAGACTTTTTACTTTAGGACTTAAAATTTATACTTGCCAAATCATTGCTGATGGCACTAAACTTCAGCCTGGCAACTGGACTGATGCAAACAGCTATCAAGTAAACCTAAAGACAGCCTGACAGTAGGTCATCATTCTACCATTAGGAAGAGGAAGGAAATACCTTGGGATTCATTCTGCTTCTGAAGTAGTTATGCATCTTACTGACCTCTAAACACGTGCTCATTTTGGCTGGTTAGGCCATGCAACCAATGTGGTGGTTGTAACTCACTCACAGTAAGTCATAGAATAAAAGAATTTGAGTGAGAAAGAAACAAAGTTCAACTAGTACAACACCTTTACGGATAAGGTAATGCAGGGTTTAAGAGGTTAGGTAAACCACCCCCAATGTTATACAAAATAAACAGCAAAGTAGAACCAGGGTTTTTATTACTTTTTAATTTAATTTTTTTTCCAATTACATGCAAAAGCAATTTTTAACCTTTGTTTTTTTAAACAATTTTGAGTTCCAAATTCTCTCCTGCCCTCTCTCATCTCTCCCTTCCTTGGGAAAGGAAACAATCTGATAAAGGCTTTATACATGTATAGTCAAGTAAAACATATTTCCATATTAGTCATGCTGTAAAAGAAAACATAGACATCCCCCCACCCCAAGAAAAGTAAAGTAAAAAAAGTATGCTTCAATCTGCATTCAGATTCTATCAGTTCTTTTCTGGAGATTTAGCAGTTTTCATCATTGGTCCTTCAGAATTGTCTTGGATTTTCATATTGCTAAGAATAAGTAGGTCATTCACCGTTGATCATTGTACAATATTGGCTGTTATTGATATAACAGAACCAGTATTTTTTGACTATCCATCCTATGTTTTTCCTGCAATACAGCGGTGTTCTTTCGAATACATCATTAACATTAAAATTATTCCAATAAAATCAAAGTCTCTCCAATCATACACCTTTTAGTGTGCTCTCACAGCTCACTGAGAAGGTTTTATTGCACCATGCTCACAATTTTTATAACAGACATCAACCGTACATTAATCCACCAAAGGGCCACTTGAAAAAAAAATGATTACTCTCAATGGGTAGTTTGGCTTCCTGGGTTGAGTGAGTAAGAAAAGGGAAACTGTAGAGGTCAGGGTCCTTCACTGCTCTGCTGCCTGCCCCCAGGATGGGTGCTATCACCGTTCAGTTTCCCTTGCACAGGCAAAAATGTTAGCCACTGCCTCATGCACTACTCTTAATAGAGAGGGTCCTTCTCCTCCTCTTTGTGTCTCTCACTAGGTCACAAGACCTATCTGCATTGGTGATTGCTCTGTATTTAGAACTCAGTAAATTCACATTTTGGAAGCATCTAGCTCAGGCATTCTAGTATTTCACACAATCATTTCTAAAAGACTTTGCTTTGAGCGTTCTGCCACCTTCTGCACTTTTATATCCCGCTAGAGTCACTTACATTTTACACTTCATTTTATTACAAATTTTAGTTGGTTCCATCATGGCCTCCTGGAAAACAACCTCACAGACTGTCATTTCCTGTCATTAGGAGGGCAGCATTCAAGTTATTCTCTGTAAGAGCACCAGGCAGTTTTTATGATAATTTTACCACAGGTAATATTGTGATTTTCAAGTATGCTTTCTCAAAGCACTGTACCTATTCCTGCTTTTAACTATCTAATGCTGCTGTAAAAGAAACATACAAGTCTTTCCAATGTTAACAGGCCAGTAAACCTCAAAAGATTACTGCCTCCTAGACTGAAATATGATCACTAAATTTTACTCACATCAATAAGTAACACACCTGAATCCCACTACATTGGGCTATGTGGCTGGGAGAGGACACATTTGGACTACATGTCCCCAAAGACTCCAAAACCAAAGGTTACAGTTAGTCAGTAAACATTTATTGAGTACCTAATATGTTCCAGGCATTGTACTAAACTGTGGGAGTACAAAGAAAGGTAAAAGATCATCCCTGCTCTCAAGAAGCTCACAATCTAATGGGGGAGACAACATGCAAATAAGGATGTATAAACAAGTTATAGTGGATAAATTGGAAATTTACACTCTACTACCTGAAAACAAAAGGAAATAGAGGAAAATCAAATTAATCTCTGAATAACACAACTGTTCAAAGAGCTGGCTGGAAACATGCTATCAACAGATAATATATATTGTTTAATTCTTACTATTAACTTTTGATGAATCTTTAAGATTAAGAAATTCTAGATAATTCAACAGTCACCAAGAGACTGACTACATTTTGTTGGGGGTGGGGAATCCCTCCTCAAACATCTCTTTTACTCTATGGGCCATGTTGGCAGAGAGACATTATAGGATGCCATGATGACATCATTATCTAGTCTGCTTCTCCCTATAAGTCAGCACTACTAGTTGCTGGGCACCATAATTTGAAACAAAAGGCAAACCAACAAACGCAGATTTTACCCAATGGATAGCTAGTCTCTTGGTTCCACTTCAGTTAACTCAGCAGCATCTGTACAATATGATCTTGCCCGTATATCATCTGATTGTCATAAGGATATAAAATTTCTCAGCCTGGGCCAAATCCATGCTTCACGTAATCCAATATTTGGTCTTTGACAGTGCTATCAAGGAAGGTTTTGAAGGAGAGCAAACCCAAAGGTTAGTTATACTTCAAGTCATTCTATTTTCCCTCAACTCATATGGCTATTCTCTACTAATTTATTCAGAACTTTTTAGAAACTGCTAATGGTTTCAGTTTTTCTTACCTTAAAGAGTAACCATTTCTACAAGTTTACCATATCCATATAAAATAAATACATTCTTATCATTTCCTAGTGGGATTTGAATCCTCTGAAGTACAACTAAAACTTTATTTTTTGGATAAGGCAAGAAATGCCAAACTTAACTAGTGAATCGTTCCATACACGTGTACATATTGTCTATGTAGATACGTTTCAGAGCTTTAATTATGTACTTATATGTCCTCAAAATATGACTAAGTTTCTTGAAGATAGGGACCATATTTTTAGTTTTCTATTATCTACTACCTTCCTTATATCTGAGAGTCCAATACCATGTCACTGAACTGGTAGGTGCTCAATAAATATTAACTCAATTAACTAGATAGTTCTTAAATGCCCTGCTTATTCTGGTAGACACAGCCTAGTTATCAGCAAAGAGACAGAACCAAAAAAAAAAAAAAAAAAAGGCCATTAACACAATGGAGTTCTTATGGAAGAATAAGTGGCGGGTATAAGAATCTCAATGGACCACAGTCCATGATGGAATTCCTCTCTGATTTTCTGGGATAGTTACTCAACACTAAGCTTTGAGTACGAAGTCAGGCTTTGCTCAAAGTCTCTAAAGCTAACATTGTAGTGAATCTAGTTGTGGGACTGAGGTGGAAGGATAATATGTGCTTTCAGCATGACCTGAAGGGATCAAATGAAATATTTGTAAAGTGCTCAGAACAATGCACGGCACATAGTAGGCACTTTATAAATCCTCATTCTCTTCTCCTACTCTTGCCCTCAGATAGCTTACATTTTCTTTCGGATACCTCCCCTCTGTGGATTATTTCCCATTTATCTTACATGTAGCTTGTCTTCATGCAGTTATCTGTATGTTATCTCCTTAAGATTGTGCTCTCTTTCAGTGCAGGGATTGTCTTTTGCCTTTCTTCGCATCCCCAGGGCTTAGCATAGTGTCTGGCACACAGAAGGCACTTAATAAAAGTTTGTTCATTGATAATAAGATAGGGCGTCTTTTTTATTTATGAGGTAAGGCTTCCATGCGGATGTTTTAATATCTGTGCAAGTACTTTAATGTTTGTGCTAAATAAACATAAGTCTCATCTGGCTCACATCTCCTTCCCTAAAGGTGTATTTTGAAGGATTTTATGGAAGTAAGGACTGCTAAACTGCATCTTGGTTGTGAGTTTATAAAGTAAAACTCAGAGGAGAGTCAAATTTTAGAGCTGAAAGGGAGAGTATCTCTTTCCCTCCAGCACCATTCCTTGCCCAGAAAAGAAAACTGAGCAGAGAGGTGTAATGACCTACCTGAGGTCACACAACCAGTCACTTGTAAAAGACTCAAGTGTCAGTGAGGAAAAACTGGACAGAATTAAGTACATGCTGATTTTTCATCTACATTTCCTAAAAACTTGCCAGAACTAAAATTGAAGAAAGTAGCATACTTGTACAGTTGAAGTAATTGCTGAGTTATAGTCAATTTGCATTTTTAGACCAACTAATAAAATAAAGACAGTCAAACAAAAGCATCATTAAGCACTTACTACGTGCTGTGCATGGTACTAAGAGCTGGGAAACCAGCTTTTTGAAAAGAAGCTGCTAAGAAAGTAGAGTCAAGATGACAGAACAGCCAGAAAAAGTTCAGTAAGTTCCTTTCTACAAAACTCCTCTAGACAGATCTAGAAAACTCATCAGACTAAGTCCTAACTAGGAAATCCAAGAAGTCACAGAGTACCATCTGTCCAACCTGGGCTAGCACAGACAGACAGATGGTGGTCCACAGACAAAGCCCACAGTCTGGATAGGAGGGAGGCCAAAGGAGGATCATTCCAGTCTAGGACTTAAAAAGAGTACAGAGGCTGTACTGAGAAGAGTTTCCAGGTCTATACCAGGGCACCACAATCTTGTGCAGGGATGAGAATAGCTTTGCCTTTCACTACCTAGTTTCAGGTCAGATTCAGGGTAGATTAAGGAGGGGACCTATGTACAGGGGTGGTATTTCAAGATAAGGAATGGCCGTAGGCTGAAGGTCATGTACCGTGTGAGGAATAAGTTCAGAAGCAAACAGCAGCTATATGGCTCAGACCTTAGAAGAAGAATGGGACCTCACTTCCAATTTCTGGACCAATCTGCACCCTGCAGAAGAATAATCAGGGTAGGAATCACAGACTAAAGTGAAGCTTACAGTTCTGTCACTCTAAACTAGCAGAGCTATACAGCTAGCAATAAGAGCTTAATAGAAACTCAAAGTTAACAAGGCCAGATCTACATCCAAGTCAAGAACTTGCAGAGCTCAGATCAGAGGGGTACCAGTAAGACTTGCCTTGGATCAGACAACTTTGGGATTATTGACAGTCTGTAAGTTCCTGCCTGAGTTTTACCTGAGATCTTGGAATAATTCAATATCCCCAAGAAAGCAGCACCAGGACTAGCCCATATATCCCATAACGTAAATTCCTAGGAACATTATAGACAAAATCCAGAACTTCCAAGTCAAAGGAAGAATATTGTAAGCAGTCGGAAAGAAAAAAACCACAAGTACCATAGGACTTAGCAGCCATCAATGCAAAGGAGCAGAGAGCCTGGAAGAGAATGCAGGGGTGGAGAACATTTGGTCTCAAGGCCATATGTGGCCATCTAGATCCCCAAGGGTGGCCCTTTGACTGAATCCAAACTTCACAGAACAAATCCCCTTAATAAAAGGATTTGTTCTGTAAAACTTGGACTGAGTCAAAAGACCTCACCAAAGGACTTAAAAGGTCACATGTGACCTTGAGGCCATAGGTTCTCCACACCTGCTTTAGACTTAACAATCAAGAATATCTTATTTAGAAAAACTGAGTATAATCTTACAGAAGAAAAAATGGACTTAGAAGCAGACATGATGAAAGGATCAGAGCTACATAGGAACTCTGAAGTTCATAAAAAGGAATTAAAAGAAACACTAGAAGGTAAAACATGAATGAACAATTATAAGGGACTAAACAAAGATAAACTACTTATATTCTAATATGGAGAGGTAGAAGGGAATAAGCATTTATTAAGTTCCTACTATGCCAGGCACTGCTCTAAGTGCTTTTTACAATTTATCAGGACATTTTATCTTAACAATCCTGCAAAGTAGATATTATTATCATCCCCATTTTACAGACATTAAGTTACTTGCCCAGGGCCACATAGCTAGTAAGTATCTAAGGCTGGATTTGAACTCAGGTCTTCCTAACTCAAAGTCTAGAGTTTATCTGGACCAGTCTATTCACTGCACTACCCTATTATCATCAGGAATCACAGAAAAAATTTAATTAGGTCAAGAATGGGTTGTCTTATATTCTGATGATCTTAAAAGAAGACCAGAAAAAGAAAAGAACTCTACTAAAGGAAAAAGGGAAAGGAAGATAGTTTTCCCTAGAAAACTATCTCACAGTATCAGGGTATGCAAAAAAAGGTTTATTCAAATAAGGAAGAAGGAATGGGGGGAGTGGCTGACAAATTAGAGGGAGGGAGATTAGGAGAGGTGTGTCTATCAAAATAAACTCTAAAAAAGAATGTGCAAAAATTTTATAGCTCCTTTTGAGGTGTCAAAGATTGGAAACTGAAAGGGTACTCATCAATTGGAAAATAACAAGTTAAAGTATATAAATATGATGGAATGCTATTGTGCTGTAAGAAATGATGAGGATAGTTTCAGAAAAACCTGGAAGGCTTGTATGAACTGATCTAGAGTGAGTGAATAGAACCAGGAGAACAACAGGTTTCTCCTTACTTCAAATCTCACCATATTCTATCTATCTCAATGTCCCTGAATCTGACCCCATGATTCCAGAAGATCAATGATGAAATTTTCTAAACAACCTCCTGATAGAAGTGAAGGATTCAGACTGCAAAAGGAGACAAAAAAAATTTTTTGGACATGGCCAATGTGGAAATTTGTTTTGACTCTACATATTTGTAACAGGGGTTTTGTTTTTCTTTCTTTCTCAATGGCAAGCAGTGAGGTGGGGTGGGAGAGAAAACAGATTTTTGCTGATTGACAAAAAAATTAATTTAAAAATGATATTAGCTAGAAAGAGATAAAGTAGAGGGTAGAACAAAAAAGGTTACTACATCTTCTGAGAGGCTGACAAGCAGATTACAGTAGCCACATGACCTTAAATTTCCTATCAAACTCAAGATTTTTGGCCTTATTTATCTTCCTTTAGGATTAGGAGGCTTATCATAAACATTACAGACCTTGAGCATCATTTCAATATTCCTCCCAAGCTCCTCTGGCAGGATAAAATCCTCAGAAAGGGTCTCAACTATAGGTTAATACTAACACAAAAATAACATTTATTATACCCCAGCTCCTCTGGACAAGTCTCATGTGGGGAACAGATGATAAATAGCATTCATGAACAGCTACTGTATATGGAAGGTTCCTTGATGACTAAAAGAAGGGAAGACAGAATATCTATTAATATATGTATATACCAAAGTTCATTCATAGAACACCTCAAACCAAGCAAACATATCACAGAAGAGGAGCAATGTCAGTTGGAGGACAATGAAATCTCTACTCTCAGCATGATGCTGCCACAGCACCTTTCCCCATCTGCCCAGTACAGAGGCAGCTTTTATTTGAGAAAATATTAAAGAGCAAGGGACAGATGTGATTTCAGTGCAGGTCATCCGCCAGTGGGTGCATATACATTTCTGTTTACCTGCACCACTGTTCCCATTTGGGTGAGGGATGATGACAAGCAGATGATTACAGAGCTAACTTCGAACAATCCTTTCAGCTTCACACACACATGCACACAAAGGTCTGAGAAACAGTGTTTCACAAGCTGCCCAAAGAACTTCTTGGATTGTTGAGACCTTTTTTTCCCAACCTCCTATAGGCCAAAGCCTATTAGTCATTCAATAATGTTGACTAGTTCAGTTTGGTCAAAATATGCAAGCCACTGAGAAGTGTTCTTCCCTGTAACTGGTTACAATTTTCTTCCTTTTATTATAGTAACCATCTCCTAGAGAAGTTCTCTGTTTACTCCACTTTTTGATAATCACAATTTCCACAAATATCTGCACCAACATCCCAAGGCATTTATGGAATAACTTCAAGTCAGTGAGTAAATGGTACCTCTTTGTCTATTATGCCTGAGAATACTATATACAGAAGAAAAGTAGGCAAATATTATTTCTTTATATTTTTTAAATATGGAAAGAAGCCTGATTCCCGATGACCTGACCTCCTTCTAATGACCATCTCTCTAAAACTAATTCCGTGGACTTCCTTATTTTTTCCAAGAGCACTACTTACTACCATTCATCCCGTTGCCTATGTGTGAAATCTCAATGTTACCTTTAGTTCCTCCTCCTTCTTCTTAAAAGAAATCAATGACTAGATCCTGCTTATTTTTTCCTTTTCAATTTCTCTCACAGCCTTCCCTTCTTTCTATTCCCACTACTACCATAGTACATGTCCTCATTACCACTAGACTGAACCACTTTCACAGCTTGCTAACTGTCTCCCCACCACTATTCCCTAGCCATCCCTAAGACATCTTTCATTCAGCTAGCTAGCTGCCAGAAGAAACTTCCTCTGGCTCAGATGTCAACCTGCTTAAAGCCTTTCAATGGTTATCCACTGCCTAAGGAAGAATTCCAAACTCTTCCAGGTTACCTGACCCCTTCCCACCTTTTTGGCTTATTTCACATTGCTGGCCTTTTCTCTATACCAGCCTCTATCAGTTTTGCATAGGATTGTGTAACCTATCTTAAATTCTTAGTATAATCTATGATCACTGAATCTTTTTTGGTCTAGACTTTCAACTTGTTCATTTAGGGAATTATTATTGAGGAGAAACTGTCTCTATGAATACAAATCAGCAACTGTGCTACAATTTAAGTCTTAGAGTTGTCTGGGGTACTGAAAGCCAGGACTTGAACCTAAGGCTTCCTGACTTTGAGGCTAGATTTACATTCAATACACTATGCTACTACCTCTCACTTGTGTTCAATCTAAATTTAGGTTTTGTGTCTCTCTCACACCTTGAAAGCTTTAAGAGGGCAAAGTTCACATCTTAATTTTATTTGTACCTTCCCCAGCAGCTAACAAAGCATTTGGCACATAGTAGGCACTTAGTTATATAGTCCTCTAACCACAAAATCATACTGTAAGGGTTCAAGTAGGGGAAAGACCTGGGCTAGAAGACAGCAAACGATTTCCCTTAAACCAAACTCCTTCCTGCTCAAATCTAAGCATTCTATAAAATTAAAAACAAAAACCAACAGACAACAACTTTGCTTTTCAATGTAAGGAGAAGTAGCAACCCCATTATTAGGTATTATTAAAACCCAAAGCACCTACATTCCACAAAAACAAATGTTATAAATGTTAAAAAAAAAATAACAACAACCAATGTTCTAAGGTTCTATTTATTTTACACTGCTGAAAAAACTGCACCTTTTTTACAAGGGTCTAGTTGAGGTGTCACACTTCTTGCCCTCCATTTTATTCATTCTTAGGAACATATTCAAGTGAGCAGTTACTGTTAGGGAACTTAGTACATAACTACAACAAAAAATAGCAAATAGTTGCAAGTCACACTCACATTTCCATTTCCAGCTTTTAAAATATTAGCTTGTAACAAGAATCAATGGCTCTAATCTAGGCACTGACAAACATTTGAGAAGCAAAGGCAAATAATGCTGCTCTTGGCTTGGAATATCTGAAGCACCTAACTCTAACACACTGCAGATGCTATAGAAAATAGTGGAAAGAGATGGGTTATTTTCAAAGGAGCCAACCTAAAAGCGGCAGTCTTAATGGTAATCTGATGGTAAGATGATGAATGCATAGTAGGGAGAGTTAGAAAGGAAGCAGTTTGGATGGAATGACAAAACACTCCCAAAACTTAGGCTACCCTGGAAAAAGGTGCAATGTGTCAAGGAATGAGGCAGGCAGCAGCCCATTCAATTTTTAAATTTTATCTATCTATCTATCTATCTATCTATCTATCTATCTATCTATCTATCTATCTATCTATCTATCTTTCCAGCCAAAGTGCATCAAGACCTGAGAAGCTTGAGAAGAGATAAATAATTTGATTAATTCTACCAAAAAAAATTCTTCTTAGTTTTACTAAGGGAAAAGGGAGAAAAATCTATCATAAAGGGCTTCATTAATGTATCAAAGGTAAGCCTACTTACAGCAAACACAGATAAACGATAAATTAGCAAATTAAATCCTCATTTGCTAGTATAATAAAGGAATTTCTTTGTTGTAAAAGTTTATCAGGTATAATTTTAATAATTATTATTATGATTGCTTATACAACTAAACTTCCAAGTCATTCAGTCACATAACAAGAGAATTAATTAGAGAAATTTCCTTTTTGAGTGTTTGGGTACTATTTCAAAGCTATTAAAGAAAGGTGGGTTGGTAAGAGTTGAAGCAATAATTTCATATATTTGGAAAAAAATTTAAACAGATAAGAAAAATGTAGATGCACTACTTACCTATCAGACCCTTCTCAAGAGTAAAGGTTTTGTTTGTAAACATACATTCAAAAGCCACAAGGTGGAAAACTTTGTTCACTGTGTTGTGTGTCCCAACTATTCGAACATACCTGAAGAAAAAGCAAAAAAAAGAAATGTATTTATAACACTGAATTATCACCAGCCATTAAAGATGACTGAATAAGATATACTTGGTAAATATGCCACAGCAAACAACTATATACAAGGAGAAAAAGAGTAAAAGAGACCATGTACTTGATTTCAGACCTCATATTTGCTTTCAAAGGGCTTGGATCCAAGTGAACCAAAAAGAATTATAGCAAATTAAAGAAATGCCTCTTTCCTGACAATCATGGAGAACTTAGACTTAGATATACCTAGAAAATCAAAAGTTCCTGTTTAATTCAATCTTGGAATGTCAAATAAAATTACATACCTAGAAGACATTTGCAGTAAAAAATTACAAATAATTTCCTAACTCCACTTGTGGCAAGAATGCCTCCAATTCTCCAACATAAGACGTAAACATACACTCTTCCCCCCCTCCCCAATCAACCACGTCATGTATTTTCAAACATCATGAAGTATTCTACTAACTGAAGACAAACAATAAATCAATATCTTCTTATTGAAAAGAAATGCAAAATTAAACCTAAAAGCCTCAAACTAACCACATATTTTCTTGTCTTCTAATTTTGTTTTTAAATCTTTATTGGTAAATTAACTCCTTATACTCACATCAGACACCAACTTCATTCCTGCTGAAACCCTTTCCTGACTACAAGAAATGGTTATCAAGGCTAGCCTAGGCTTTGTAACCTCCATTCTTTTCTTTGGACTCTGTGCTGCACAGAACTGGCATCTGCACAGTCTCACTGAATAGCTCTTGAATATAGTGGCCTCTTCACCCTTCGCATTACCCTGGAGGCTTCACCTTCAACAAACAAGTATTAACCTTGCATCAGCTTGCTCCCTTCACTTTCCAAGGGGACAAGATAGTTCACAGATTAATGAACAGTCAAATTCACTCTTATGAGTGCTACCCAATCCCACATGGAGTACAACACACAAGACCCACCAGAATTTGTTAAAATTGAGGGAAAATAACTTGATTAACTGACAATTCTCTCTCAAATTATCTAGTAGCCACAATGAAGGAAGGTGCACATTAAAGGAACAGATTTCAATGAAGAGATGGAAGAATGGATAACATTTTTTGTAAAATCCTCTGCTGTATAAAACAACACTCCCTTTAGCTGATAAAATTTTATTTCCAAGTTAATAATGTTCACTAATTCAGTGATTTCTCACTTTCGTTATTCCAAGTAAACTTTATAATATATATAAAAAAAAAATAAAGAAAAAAAAATAAAGACAGACAGGGATCAATTTGCAAGATATAAAAGAAGGGAAAAGCATGAATGATGGAAGGAAAAAATAACAGATGGTTGCTTCTATTTTTAAAAAAGTGGCCAAGAAGAAGGCATCAACAGCCATGAACCCATATATTTGCTTTCTCATCTATATAAACATTTGAAGGTCTACCTATTAATAAATACAAAGGAATTACATGAAAATAACTATATTCTTTACAGAAATAAAGACAGACATAAAATGAGGAGAAGTAGTAATAGTTCATGTGCAGGTCAAGCTAATATAATATAAACAACCACGATTAATTTAAATTTAATTGAAGTAGTTTACTTATTCGGTGTCATAATGACTAAAATACCAAAGGATTAGTTTATGTAGCAAAAAAAAATATCATCTGGAGGAACAAAAGGTCAAAAAACTCAAGGGAAGTCATGAAAAAAACGTTGTAAGGAACAGAACCTAGCAACAGTATCTGAAAACATTCCACGAATCAATAAACAACAGAACTATATGGTATCTGTTAAACAACAGAAAAGTTGATCATGCAACGGATTAAGTATGTAATATCCTGCACTAAATGAATCTAGTAGCCTCGTTGTTTGATACACCTGAAGACCTCAGTTACTGGGGTAAGAAATAAGTATGTGACAAAAAGTACTGGCAAAAATTAGATTTAGAGCAGAGTTTCCCAAACTTATTTGGCCTACCCCACTCTTCAAAAAAAAATTACTGTCTCCTTGGAAATCCACTTTCTTTAACTGTTTAACGGGTGTTTTGTTTTTAATTTGCATCATTTCAAAAACACAAATATTTTAAATGATGCATCATAAATGTAATAATTTATTGTAAGCTTTTGGGTTTTTTCCTGCACTGACATTTTGATGATAAAATATTGCATCATGTAACCATATAGTATTATATTGTAAACAAGTAATTACATGCACACATTCCTACTGATGCATGCTGGACTTTCCAACAATGTGCAACATACTTGCCTGCCAATGTTTGCTTGTTAAGGTCTGTGGGCGGACTAGACCAGTGATCAGTTATAACTTGAATTTTGTGTGTTTATCTGGGAAATAACATAATCACTAAGACTTTAACTGTTATACAACAAATGAAACACGTACAAACGGTTTTTCAAAAAAAAACCAAACAAACAAACAAAAAACTTTATAATATAAATGTTATTTCTTTTTTTTTTAAAGCTCTAAGTAGACTTATTCTGGATTTTATACTATGAGCTATTTCATTCTTTCTTTCCTCTACCCCACATCCCACTTCTAGCCTGAATCTTGGGGCATTCCCTATGCACCTCATTTAGCCATCTGTTCCTCAACATGAGTTGATCACTCATCATCAAAACCAATATAAATGCTATTTCTTAGATACGCAGCTTTGAGGGCTAATGCACACAGCAGGGAGACACCACTCTTTCCATAGAGAGTCAAAGGCAGGCTGGATCTGACTGAGCAAACCCCTTTGGCTAAAGAGGAGGTCAGCTTTAATTGGTACTGTTGCCTTCAAGGAGGATGCAAAGCAGCTATGCTGAGTTAACCGAGTCTGGGGGTTTTCTTTTGCTGAGTTTTGAAAGGTCTAAGCAGTGTGGGATTTCAACCATTATTGGCAGTGAAAACCGTGTTGGCAGCTTTCTGGAAGGGAAGGGGTGTTAAACTTGGCACATTGTTTAGAATCTAATTTTGTAAATTAGATTCAACCCATAGCAACTCGACCATCATCAAATTTTCAACTTCATGTAGCAGTGACAAAGTATGGAAGTGCCACTCTCAGCAACCCATACATAGTCAGGGGAGGGGTTTGGTGGAATTAGATCAGAACACTTTCCCAGCAATGCTGGATAAACCAAGAAAAGACTCTTTGTATAAAGTTATTTGGGGGTTGGCGCCACACATGGAATGTCCTGGTTCTTAGGTCTCTACCACAGGAGAAAGACCACTATGTCTAAGGTCTACATGACCTTATAGGACCTAGAAGTTTCTCATTAAACTACTGTGCTGACATCCCTCTTTTCAGTGATCACTCTGTCTTTTTTCATACAAGACTGAACCAGACTTTCTACCATGAAAAGATGGGTCAATTTTTCCCTTGACAATAACTAGTTAACCTGGGAAAGTAAAATATCAATTAAAAAGGAAAATGCTTGCCAAAATGACTTACTTTACAACACTGAAGCTGATTATGATAAACATAATAACAGATACATAGTTGGTAAACACTCTGGAACATCACCAGATTTTTTTTTTATTAATTAAATTTATTTATTTAACTTTTAACATTCATTTTCACAAAATTTTGGGTTACAAATTTTCTCCCCTTTTATCCCCTCCCCCCCCAAACACCAAGCATTCTAATTGCCCCTATGACCAATCTGCTCTCTCTTCTATCATCCCTCTCTGCCCTTGTCTCCGTCTTCTCTTTTGTCCTGTAGGGCCAGATAGTTTTCTTTACCCCTTTACCTGTATTTCTTATTTCCTAGTGGCAAGAACATTACTCGACAGTTGATCCTAACACTTTGAGTTCCAACTTCTTTACCTCCCTCCCTCTCCACCCCTTCCCTTTGGAAGGCAAGCAATTCAATATAGGCCAAATCTGTGTAGCTATGCAAATGACTTCCATAATAGTTGTGTTGTATAGGACTAACTATATTTCCCTCCATCCTATCCTGTCCCCCATTACTTCTATTCTCTTTTGATCCTATCCCTCCCCATGAGTGTTGACCTCGAATTGCACTCTCCTCCCCATGCCCTCCCTTCTGTCATCCCCCCCACCCTGCTTGTCCCCTTGTCCCCCACTTTCCTGTATTGTGAGATAGGTTTTCCTACCAAAATGAGTGTGCATTTTATTCTTTCCTTTAGTGGAATGTGATGAGAGTAGACTTCATGTTTTTCTCTCACCTCCCCTCTTTATCCCTCCACTAATGAGTCTTTTGCTTGCCTCTTTTATGAGAGATAATTTGCCCCATTCCATTTCTCCCTTTCTCCTCCCAACATATTTCTCTCTCACTGCTTGATTTCATTTTTTTTTTTAAGATATGATCCCATCCTCTTCAATTCACTCTGTGCACTCTGTCTCTATGTATGTGTGCGTGTGTGCATGTGTGTGTGTGTAATCCCACCCAGTACCCAGATACTGAAATGTTTCAAGAGTTACAAATACTGTCTTTCCATGTAGGAATGTAAACAGTTCAACTTTAATTAAGTCCCTTATGACTTCTCTTTGCTGTTCACCTTTTCATGGTTCTCTTCATTCTTGTGTTTGAAAGTCAAATTTTCTTTTCAGCTCTGGTCTTTTCATCAAGAATACTTGAAAATCCTCTATTTCATTGAAAGACCAATTTTTCCCCTCAAGTATTATACTCAGTTTTGCTGGGTAGGTGATTCTTGGTTTTAGTCCTAGTTCCTTTGACTTCTGGAATATCCTATTCCATGCCCTTCGATCTCTTAATGTAGAGGCTGCTAGATCTTGTGTTATCCTGATTGTATTTCCACAATACTTGAATTGTTTCTTTCTAGCTGCTTGCAATATTTTCTCCTTGACCTGGGAACTCTGGAATTTGGCCACAATGTTCCTAGGAGTTTCTCTTTTTGGATCTCTTTCAGGCAGTATTCTGTGGATTCCCTGAATATTTATTTTGCCCTCTGGTTCTAGAATCTCAGGGCAGTTTTCCTTGATAATTTCATGAAAGATGATGTCTAGGCTCTTCTTTTGATCATGGCTTTCAGGTAGGCCCATAATTTTTAAATTGTCTCTCCTGGATCTATTTTCCAGGTCTGTTGTTTTTCCAATGAGATATTTCACATTATCTTCTATTTTTCCATTCTTCTCTCTTTGTTCTGTGATTTCTTGGTTTTGCATAAAGTCATTAGCCTCCATCTGTGCTATTCTAATTTTGAAAGAACTGTTTTCTTCAGTGAGCTTTTGAATCTCCTTTTCCATTTGGCTAATTCTGCTTTTGAAAGCATTCTTCTCCTCATTGGCTTTTTGAACCTCTTTTGACAATTGAGTTAGGCTAGTTTTCAAGGTGTTAATTTCTTCAACATTTTTTTGGGTCTCCTTTAGCAGGGAGCTGATCTGCTGTTCATGCTTTGACTTCATGTCTCTCATTTCTCTTCCCAGCTTTTCCTCTACCTCTCTAACTTGATTTTCAAAATTCTTTTTGAGCTCTTCCATGGCCTGAGCCCATTGGGTGGGCTGGGACACAGAATCCTTGATTTCTGTGTCTTTGCCTGATGGTAAGCATTGTTCTTCCTCATCAGAAAGGAAGGGAGGAAATGCCTGTTCACCAAGAAAGTAACCTTCTATAGTCTTATTTCTTTTCCCTTTTCTGGGCATTTTCCCAGCCAGTGACTTGACCTCTGAATATTCTCCTCACACCCGCCTCCCCTCCTGATCCTCCCAGCCAGCGTTTGGAGTCTGAGATTCAAATGCTGCTTCCAGCCTTAGGGCTTTTGGCAGGGGCAGGGCTGCTATTCAGTGTGAGATTAAGTTCAGGTGGTCAGGTCGGGGCAGGGCCGCCTCTCAGGCTCAGTTCTCTCAGGGGGTTTATGCACAGACCTTCCACAATGGATCCAGGCTCCTGCCCCCTTGGGGAGCCCCGGTCTGCAGCCACCTCTCAGCTTCTACCTCCCGGGGGGGCCCGAATCATGGGGGCACCCCACTCCCCTCTCGACCCGCCAAAGAGACTCTCTCACCGACCCCCGTCACCTGTGGGTGGAGGGACTTGTGTGGCCGCTGGAGATCCCGTCCCTGAAGCCTGCTCGGGTCTGTTTCTCTTGGTGCCATGGCCGCAGCAGGTCTGGGCTGGGCTGGGCTCCGCGTCTGCAGCGCGACGGACCTTTTGCGAGAGGTTTGCAGGTCCCTCTGTGGGTGGAGGAACCCCCGTGGCTGCTGGAGATCCCGTCCCTGAAGCTCGCTCGGATCTTTTCCTCTTGGTGCCGCGGCCGCGGCAGGGCTGCACTCAGCTCCCAGTCCCGGCGCCCAGTCCGCAGCGCCCAGTCCGCAGCGCGAAGGACCCCCCGTAAGAGGTTTTCAGGTCCCTTGGGAACAGAAATCTCCCTCGCTCCAATATTCCGTGGCCTCTGGGTGCAGAATTTGCCGTGAGTTACTCCCCTGTAGCCGTTCTATGGGTCGTGGGTTCGGAGCTATGTGTATGTGCGTCTTCTACTCCACCATCTTGGCTCCGCCCTCCGGGATATATTTTAAATGAGTTCAAATAAGAACAATCAAAGTCAAATGCCAAAATGTTATAATCTAAGTGACAGTAAGACATTTTGGAAATACCAGAGATAGTTTAAGATTGGCCACCAGGATAAGATTTTATCAAGTGATTGTATCCAGATAATGAGCCCAGAGAAGCCAGAATGGAAACTGGTCTTTGCTATCATCAAAATGAGGTACTTAAGATATATCAGATACATCATATACAGAATATTCTCAGAAAATGGATGGAATGCTGTATACCTAGGATATAGATCTGTAATTGCCAATATTTGTTAACTGCCCACTGCCTACAAATAGTTAAGAATGTACATTAATAACTCAATGGCAAACAAAGTCTTGTTCCCAGGAGTCATATACTGTGCTCCTCAATTCAGGTCTTTTTCTAGTGTCCAGGGTTTGTTATTAGGGATGTTATTATTAGACCAAAAATATGGAAGTGGGAATGATTAGTGGCCTGTTAGGGCAGTAAGTAGAAAATTATTTATTGAAATAATGACAAAAGAGTTGTAAGCTATGGGAATAGCATGATGAAATAGAAAATATTTGTGTTTTTCTGAGGAAATCTTTTCCAGTGATGACTTCTTCTTTAGTAAGAGCTACAAAGTGCCTCGGAAGTATTTGGGCTTTTTTGTAAAAGGAATTGAAGGATTCAAAATACTGTTCCAAAGTTAGCCCCAATACTTATTGCCTTAAATGATGGCCTAAATGCTAAATGAACATCAGCTACACAAAGTGTTTCACCATGTTCAAGTATATATTTACTATCAAATTGAAAGCAACTGAAATCATAAAGATTCTTGTTTTGCAGAGCAAATAGTTGAGGATATGATATGAAGAGCATAAGATAGCGAATTCAAATCACTACATGCCTCAACTCTATGATAACAAAAGATTTGAGTGCCATTTTATTATGGAAGTAATTTGTATTTTTAATGATAAATTATGATATTTCATGCTTGTCAGAAGTTCAATGCCTTCTCTCTGCTGAAAAAAGAAAGGATTAATAATTAAAAGACATGAGGTTTCTGAGTCCTATTTACACTTTTTGGCTTCTTTCATTTCTCAAATCTAAACATATTTGTACATCACACTTTTCTCATCTTTCACTAGGAACAGAGATATCACCAAGTCCAGGATGATTTCATTTGGAAGATACTGTCAAGTTCTTTGCAGGATTTCTCCAAATTTTCATTCTGTGCAACAGAACATTTTCAGTGCATATGAAATTATTTCACAGTGACCTTTTTTCTATTCTCATCATAAGTACTACAAGATGACTAAGTGGACAGGTTGTGGTCTTAGACAAGAAAAGGGCAAAGTTATTTATTTCGTTATAAGAGAATGTTACATTTGGAGAAAGAGGGCCTGGGTTCATCCTTTGTGACTTATAACGTGTAACTTTGGGCAAGTCACCAGAACTCACTGGGCCTCAGTTTCTTTATATGTAAAATGAAGGAGTTGGGCTAGATGATCTCTAAATTCTTTAAGGTCTAAAATTTATGATCTAATAATATTAAAGTATCTTATGGAATGATGTTTCCCAGTGTGGGGCTTTGGACACAATGACACTGTCAAGCACCTTCCCACCCCCCTCAACCTCCGCTCCTTTCTGACTAAGGAGAATTTATATGCAAATCCATACATTTAGTTTCACATTTCTTTTGTCTTCTGGCTGTATTTATCAGTCAACAAGCATTTTTTAATCATCAATTACTCTGTGCTCCATGCTGTGCTAAGCAATGAAAATACTTTTGAAAAATTATTTGTTTTCAGTTTTCAACAATCACTTCCTTAAGTTTTAAATTTTCTCCCTCTCTACAAGACAGCATGCAATCTTATATGAGTTCTACACATACATTCTTATTAAACACAGAAAAAATTTTTTATTTTAAAGCAGAAAACTAAAAAAGGCTCCTTGCCTGCAAGGAGCCCATATTCTAATGGGGGAAATAACATGTAAATAACTAGGTAGAAAGATATCTATAACTCATGAAATTATCTGTAAAGTTTCCTAAATAATTTAGAGTTATCCCAAATTGAAACTGGTTACCTTCAACAGATAGTAGTTTATTTCTTACTGGAGGATCTTCGTATAGAAGCTGAATGTCTACTTACTGGGTATGTTGACGTGCGGATTCCTTTACAGGTAAGACCACTAAGGTCTCTTCCAACTCTAAATTCTATAATTCTGAGTACACATGTGGTCTGCTTCCAAGGGTAAGTCAATTTGTTGGTCATTGACGAAGATATCACATTTACAGTACCTAGGAATATCAACTGCCTACCAAATGACAAATAGGCAGATAATCCAAAGAGTTTTGGGAATAATTATACCACTCAGATCACTAGCCTTTCTTCAAATCCAGTCCCTGAAACCATTCTCCAGAAGAGCAGAGTACAGAGAAAAGGCCTGGCACACCACTACCACCAACTGCCAACCAACTATCCTCAACAGGGTACACGAGGCAATCTGGCCTAGATGAAGCAGCCAAGCATCCTGATGGAGAGACAGTAGGTAGTAGAAAAAGGTACAAAATACCACCACTATCTTGCCTTTGACATTCCTCAGACTCAGAATGAAGATAATCAAGGACTCTGAGTTCAAGAGCCCTGGAGAGTAGCAATGTTCTTCAGAACACCAATCCTGACTCTGTGCAGGAAGGGATGCAGCCATTACCCAGGAAATCAACACCTCTGGAGATGCGACCTGGAAAGTGCTTCTGCAGGTGCTGCAGTCCCACCTTCCTCAGCTGTCACAGATACACAAGACCAAGAAAAGTAAATTCTTGACACAAAAGTCCTTGGTACCATCAGATGATTCAACATCAGAAATGGATATAGTTTGATCAATGGAAATGACATTAAAGAGGATACATTACCATCTGCTTTGCTGCTGTACTCTAAGAACCTCAGGGTTTTTTCGTCTACTTGCAGCTAAAACCTCCTGAGAATTGAATGTGTCAGAATATGTGCTCCTTGAGAGTACAGATTGTTTTACTTTTTTATTGGCATCCAGTATCAATTTCACCTTTGCAACATCTCTCAAATATACTCCCTTTTCTCCCCTGACAATGCCATCACTCTGGTGCACGCTCTTATCATTTCATACCAGGATTATTTCAATAGCCTCCTGGAGGGTCTGCCTGTCAAGTCTCTCCCCACTCCAATCCATATTTTATTCAGCCATTACAGTGATTTTCCTAAAGCACAAATCTGACACATCTCCCTTGCTCAGTAAACTTCAGTGGCTTCCTGTTTCCTCCAGGATCAAATATAAAATGCTCTGTTCAGCATTCAACGTCCTTCATAAGCTAGCACTCTCCTATCTTTCCAGCCTTCTTACACCTTACTCCCCAAGACATATTCTGATCTACTAACAGTGGCCTCCTCAGTGCTGCATGAATAAGACACTCCATCTCTGGGTTCCAGGCACTGTTCTCTGGCTGCCCCCATGCCTGGAAAGCTCTCCCTCCTCCACTTAGACTACCAATTTCCCTGGCTTCCTTTAAGTCCCAACTAAATTCCACCTTCTGCAGGAAGCCTTCCCTAACCTCTCTCAAATATAGTGCCTTCCCTCTGTCAATTATTTCCTATCTATATTCTACAGAGCTTGTTTTGTACATATTTGTTTGCATGTTGTCTCTCTCATTAGATTTTATGTCTCCTGAAGGCTGGAACTGTCCATTTCTTTTTTGTATCCTCAGTACTTAGCACAGTGATTGTCACATAGTAATTGATACTTAATAAATATTGATTTCATATAGTATTTAATAAATACATTTTCATTTGCTTTTTTTCTAGGCTGTCTAACATCTTACTATCATTCCATTGGGGCAACACAAGGCAGCGTCATTTAAAATTTCAGTTTCATGGGTTGCTAGGGTCAAAGAATTCCTTACCTCTGTAAACATGGCTAGGTTGGCCCTTAGACAGCAGACTCAGTCTGTCACAAGTGACTATATTTAAAGCTTTTCCAGTATGGTAAAATGTGCCAAAGCTTATGATTTTCTAGCAGAGTCTTTGAGAACCTGCATACCTCCACACAACAATAAAGCTTTGAAGTAACACTTTACAGAGCTTTTTCTCCAACAAGGAATCTCTTCAAGCACAAATTGAGATAGACAAGTTTTCTTAATAAATACAACCACACATGTAACTATGTTCAACAATGCTCTGATTATTAACCTCATAAAGGTGGGGCAAGAAACAAGGAAAGGTATGGTCATTGACATTGTTCACTGCTGTCAGGAAGAATGACCTGCATAGAGTCCAAGCAGAAGAGAGATTTTCCATAGACTGTCAGGTCCTCTAGATGATTGTGTTTCTGGATGAAACTATGTTGACTGCTTCAACAAATGAGCTTCACCATGACTCAAAAAAAGACTGATTTAAGAGTCCAGACAATAACAAGAAAATAGATGAAAAATGACTATTATTCTGATTATAACACATGCTATAAGATAGCTATCACATTGAGTTGATGAGTCAGTATATATATATATGTATATATATATATATATACATATATATATATACACACACACATATATATATACTATATCTATGTATATATGTATATATATGTGACAGGCAACACAGAGGAATGAATAGAGATGAGAAATGAATAGGAAGAAAGAAGGTTGTAATGAGTTTGAGAAATTACACAAAGCTTTTGGTGTCTGCAAGTTGTTCCCTGGCACAAAAACTCATTTTTGGAAAACACAGATATTCTCATGGTAATGCCTTCTTGTGAATCTTCAATTACATTGTCATGCAAATTTTTGTATCTGTTTATCAGAGTATACAATACTCCCCCCAGCAGAATATAAATTCTGTGAGGACAGGGACCATTTTACTTATGTCTTTGTATTCTCAGTCTTTAACACAGGGTCTGACACATATTAGGCACTCAATAAATGTTTTTTGGATTAATCTGAAAACCATAATTTCCAAAGAACTAAAATTGAGGTGACCCAAAGGACCACCCAGAGACACATCATGGGAACAAGAAAGCTTATATAATACAGATGGGTAGTTTAAGGGCTCCAACTAGTATCTACAAAATTCAAAAAAGACCTAATGGAAAGTTTTTAGCTACATAGGATGGATCTTTGTGAAGGATCTATGGAAGAATATGGATAAACCTTGCCCAAGATGAAAAACCTAAATGGGCTATGATCATACCACTGTAAAAATGTGCAGTAAAAAAATGATCTTCTACCTTGACACAAGACTGAGAAGATATGATAATTGATTTGATTACCCTAGTATTACATTAGCAAACTACTAACAGGTCTAAAGGCCAGACACTGGAGATCTTCAATTACACAATCTCCAATTATAGATATGGTCAGAAGTATCTCATGACAAGAGTTTTATGAACTCTTCCTGGGATCATAGCTTTGTTTTAAATGATTCTGCGCTGGAGTCAAGATACACTGCTTATAGTTGCAGAATACAAGTGAAGTCCCTAATAAGCAGGTAATAAAAGGCCAGGAGAGGAACTAGTCTGGAAACTGCTCTTACCCTTCAGTTAATTTTCCTATTAGTGGGTATTTTTTTGAGGGAGAGTATTATAATTTGCAATGCCTTATAAAAAAAGAAATGGAAGACTGAGGATTTAACATGAAAAAACATAAATATTTCTCTTACCATGAGAAAAGGAAGGTTTAAAAAAGAGTAGAAAAATTCCTGCTGTTTTATGTTGATGTTAACAAATTCTTACATAGTACCAAGATTAATTTTATTATGCAAAAAAAACATTTGAAACTAACACAAAAGGTATCTGAAGGAATAAAACTAAATTGCTAAAAATTCAATATCTACATATTTTTACTAACTTTCCCCCAATCCAAAAGTTTTATCTTTAATATGACTGGGCTATTTCCCCCCAGGTAATGCAATAAATTATATATTTCTATGAAGATATACAAATACCTAGTCACATCAGATATCAGACCATATTACAAAGTAGTAATCATCAAAACAATCTGGTACGAAGAAATAGAGTGGTGAATCAGTGGAATAGATTAGGTATACAATATACAGTAGTAAATGACCATAGTAATCTAATGTTTGAGAAACTCAAAGACCTAAGCTTTTGGAACTATAGTTCACTATCTGAAAAAACTGACCAGAAAACCAGAAAACAGTGTGGGAGAAACTAGGTTTAGAAACCAACATCTTAAACCGTATACAAAGATAAGCTCAAAATGGGCACATGATTTAGACACAAAGGGTGATATCATGGGCGAATTGGGGGAGCATGGAATAATTTACATATGGACAAGGGGAGAATTTATGACCAAACAAGAGATAGGGAGCATTACAAGATGTAAAAAGACTTATTTTAATTATATTAAATTTAAAACATTTTGCACAAACAAAACCAAAGCAGACAAGATTGGAAAGAAAGCAGAAAGTTAAAAAAAAATGTTTACAGCAACTATCACTGATACAGCCCTCACATCTCTAATATATACAGAAATGAGTCAAATCTGTAAGAATATAAGTCATTTCCTAATTTATAAATGGGCAAAGGATATGAACAGACAGTTTTCAGAAGAAGAAATCAAAGCTATCTATAGTCATACGAAAAAAACGTAAAATGCTCTAAATCACTATTGAGTAGAGAAATGCAAATTAAAATTACTCTGAGGTACCATTTCACACCTATCACGCTGGCTAATATGACAGAAAAGGCAAATAATAAATGTTGGAAGGGATGTGGGAAAACTGAGACACTAATGCACTGTTGGCAGAGTTGTGAACTTATCCAACTATTCTGGAAAGCATTTGGAATGATGCCTAAAGCGCTATGAAAATGTGCATACTCTTTTAGGTCTGTGTGCCAAAAAATTTTTTTTAAAAGGTTGAGGAGGAGAAAGGACCTACATGCACAAAAGTATTTATAGCAGCTTTTTGTGGTGACAAAGAATTGGAAACTGAGGGGATGTCCATCAACTGGGGAATGGCTGAACAAGTTGTGGTATATGATTGTGATGGAATGTTATTGTGTTATAAGAAATGACAGGATGAAGGATTTCAGAAAAACCTGAAAAGACTTACATGAGATGATGCAAAGTGAAGTGAACAAAACCAGGAGAACATTATGTAGAGTAAAGACAATATTGTATGATGAAGAGCTGTGAATGATTTAGCTGTTCTCAGAAAAGCAAGATAATTTCAAAGGATTCATGCTATCCACCTCAAGAGAAAGGACTGATGTGGTCTGAATGCAGATCAAAGCATACTACTTTTCACTTTCTTCATTTTTTTTCATGTCTTTCTCCCACTCTCACCAGAGTGGAGGGGTTCCCATGTGGTTTCCCACATACACACACACAACATAACTAATATGGAAATGTTTTGAGTGACTGTACATGTACAACTTGTATTAAACTGTTTATCATCTCAGGGAGTAGAGGGGAGGGAGGGAGGGAAGGAAAGAATTTGGAAGTCAAAATTTTAAAAAATGAATGTTAAAAATTGTTTTTATGTGCAATTGGCAAAAAAAAACCTTATTTAAAAAGAAAAAAACAAATAAAAAAACAAAAGAAAAGACAAATGAATGCAAAAGATTTTTGTAGTAGAAGGAAGGCAGGGAAAATTAAATGAGTGAGTTTTTCTAGGAATTTTAAAGAAGTTTCTTTTTAAACCAAATATGGTTTATAACCACAAATCTGCCCAGCATCTCAGTACTTAAGGAAAGTTTCTCTCTTCATTGGGAAAGTTTCTCTCTTCATTGTGTGGAAAATCTTAACAGGCATGTTTCTTTGTTACTTTTGATCCAATGAATTGGTTATCATGTTTTTGTTTGGTTTTTGCAGGGTGGTGAAAGGAGGAAGAGTCAGGCTTTTTCTACAGACAATCTTAAAAATCTGTCTCGTTAATATTTGGCATCAAAGATTTAACCTGTTGAAAAGGACTGACCTAAGTGAACTGAGAGTAGGACTAAGGATTGTAGGCAAAAGCAAAATAGAGGTGTTATGGTAAAGAGGAACGATTTGGATTTGGAACACACCAGACAAAATCTCATCTCTGATACTTACTACCAGTGTGGACAGAAACCCTTTAACTTCTCTGGACCTCAGTTTCCTCATTTTTAAGATGAAGAGGTTGTACTCTTTGATTTCTGTGGTCCATTACATATCTAAATCTGTTAGGCTAGTGAGAATTGAGAAAAGAGCATGAAAAATGAGGAAATAATGAACCTTAATGTTAGACTTCTAAGTAACTAGAAATTCATTTCAAAAAGCATTTATTATGTACCTACTACGCATGATGCACTGTGCTAGGTACTGAAGATACAAAGACAAGATACAAAAGAATGAAAGAGAACCTTAAGTCAAATGAGTTTGTTGTTTACAAAATATTAACTGATTTTCAGAATGAAAATAATGATACTTCATAGTACATAAAGCTCTCTCAGCTCCTATATCTCTAAGCACTGGAACTATGGAGGAATGTTCAAGTTTCTCAGATAATTAAATATAATGTATTTTGGGAAAACAAACCCAAACCCAGAAACTCACACTTATAAATATCATCTCCTGCTTCAGGGCTCACAGAATTTTCTTTCAGAAAATCTATACTGTTAACCTGGTTAAATTCTGTGACCTAAAGGATCCATGAACTTGCTACATATATTTCAAGCAAAGATACACTGATCTGGATATAAGGTTGTTAACCAGAAACCAAAGACTGTGAATAAAAAACAGAAAAACTGAGAAAGATCCTCCCGTACCAGTGAAAGAAATAGGAACAATAGGAAAAGACAGTGAGAAAACATGCGTTTCTGCTCTAGGTGCCAAAGCTGGCATGAAGGATGTGATGTGCAACGTAGTATCTCAGGAGGTGCTAAAGCTGGAAACATAAGATTGATATTGTCTAGAAGCCTGTACTCCAGTTTTCAAATGGCATGTAGGATTATTCATCTTCAACTCAATTGGTATGAGAGATTTTGCTGCTAAAATCTGTCATTCTGTTAGAACTAAAGCACAGAAAAAAAGAAAAAAGCAAGATGTTATATTGAATGGCAACCCACATGGCTATGGAGCTAAGGCTCACATGGGCAATAGAAGGGAATGGAAAGGATAGGGACTTGAATGTAACATGCTTTTGGGTTTTTTTTGGATACCCTGACCTTGCATTAAAATATAACATTATGATCTAAAATGTAAGTGCTCTATCCTTTGGTGTTACTTACAGTGGCTCTAAAGATCAGCTCACCTCTATTCTCCAACTTATCCCCACTCCACATTTCTAGTGAATTAACGAGTAGCCTGGAAGGCAAAGTAGACTGAGTATTTTTTCCCCTTGAAAAGCCTTTAGAGTTCAGTCATTCATAACCTGGACTTTACCAGCCAGACATTAGTGCTAAGCCAGTGATCAGAGAAAAAATGTCAATCCCTAGGCTTGTTATAGAAACCATTCGAAAGGAAAATGCTTGTGTGGGGTGAAAACAACCTAAAATGTGTATTCTGCAAGATAGGATATTCCTTTTTAAACAAACAAGAGAAGACCTTTACCGTACAAATAGTCACTGCTAATGTAATAATATTGTGATACATGGTCATTTAGATGATTGCAGTGTGTGCATGTATTCATTCATTTAAGCAAATTAATACATTTATTAATTAACAAATTACTCACTTAACTATTTCTCCATAGGAACTACATTTCTATGGTTGCTCTGTGTGAACAGATGCTTGCCTAGCTTTCTTTTTTTGCTGGCATCATTGGCGGTCTGACATTTGGTGTATCTCCTGAGGGGGGTTCTGGATAGTGGGGCTCAGCCTCACAATACAAATAACATCCAGTATTCAACATAAACATTACTGTTGAGAAAAATCATTCTCAACTCATTGCCTTTACCTTTCTTTCAGGTATGAAAGCTGCTTTGATGCCAGTAGGTCTATGACTTTCCTCCATCAGTTAGTCAATCAGTCAACATAGAGCAGACAGTGTGGTGCAATGAAGAGCAGTGGTTTTGGAGTCAAAGGACTTGGATTAAAATCTTACTGCTGATATTACTACCTGTGTGATGTTTGGCAAATTACTAACCTTTTTGGGTTTCTTGTTCCTAATCCCATTTCTGGGGCCTCTTCAAGCTTAAAATTGTTTTAAATATATTTCACTCCCTAGGAAAAATTTAAAAAATACATATTCAGCTCTTTTTTGTTCTAACTCTTTCTCCTGTCTTACCTAGGTTTTCTACAGTCTTCCTATGCAAATCTTGGCCCCCTCAGGTCCTCTTATCATCCAGACTGGCTTCTTGTTTAATAAAAAATACAAGTCTAGACAATCCAGTAACCAATCATCACACAGCTGAAATGATTCAAATCACACGAATGATTTTTGTTTGCTATAGTGTCAAAATAATAAATCAGTAATTAATTCCCACTACGCAAAAAGAAAATAACTCAGGGCTTTGCTCTGACACTCCCCTAACCCCTTCATCAACATGAACACCAAAAACAGCTGTACAGACTTTACAGACTATTTCATTCATCTTGAGAACTGTGGAAAAATATCATTCCCTTCTTCTTCCTCTCTCACTAGAACAATCACCACACTCCACATGTAGACAGGATGATTTAAGAAACTGTAGAGCAGGTACACATTCATCTGGTATTACTCCTGCACACGTACACTACACCCTTTCTTTGCTGCTACCAGGGATGCCACATACTCAGTTGCAGAACCTGGGGAGGCCTCTTAATACTACAGCTCTGCCAGCTGCATCTGAACTGAGACACAGGAAGCATGTGCCAAAATGGGAGAAAGTATATGCATACACATGTGGTAAATCCCCTTAAATCCTTGGAGTTGTATTGGTAGCTGCAAAAAAGAGAGGCAGACAACACAGGTATGGTGAATGAGGCCCTAACCTGCAAACCAAGAAAGTGACAAGAAAGTCGTAAGAGAAGAAGGGCAATCTCATATCAACAGCTTTTTTTTTTTCCTGCTTATTCCGGGAAGATACTTTTTCCCCCCGTTACAACAAAGACCAGTATATCATGGACAGAAGTCAGCTAGATTTGAAGGTTTAAAAGGAAGTTTCAGACCGGCTGTGAGTTCTCTGCATAGCCTGGAAGCCCAGAACTGCTTGGGGGTGGGGGCGCAGGGGTGAGGGTCAGGGGAAGACTCCAGAAAACGCCGTAGCATTCACATTCTGATCATTACCTTTCTTATCTTCCACAGCTGCCTTGCCACACTCTGCTCTTCAGTTTATAAGACTGTACAGTCTAACAGACAAGGGCATTAAAAGGCCATTCTGTGCTTGACTCTCAATGGAAAAGGAAACGATGTCATTCCGAGCTCTCCTGGCAGTCCCTGTCAGGAGCACAATCCTTCTAGCCTCCTCAGAGGAGTCAAAAATGCTCGTGGCAGAAACTCTGCCTACAGAATCAGTGAATCCCTTAACTGCTTTAAAAATGCCAAAGCTTGGAAAGAGGGAAAAGGCTGAGAAACTGAAAACTCCTGGGGGCCAATAATTCAGTATGTGGATTATTCAGACTCCTTACACTCACCCATCCTCCAACTGCTGCCACTGGGGCCATTTTACAGCTTGAAAGCAAAGAAGAGAAGGGAGAAGGCAGATGAGTGATAGAGAGAGAATGAGAAATAGCCCATTGTGGGCAGATTTGATTGGGAGGAGCTTCAAACTCTACTCAAGGGGATTTGGGGGATTATCTTTTGATTTTAGTTATGCAGGCTCTGCTGATTTCCTAACAGGATGAACTCCAGCTTTCTATTTCCACTGGAAGCAAAGTCAACTCTCAAGTACAGACCAAAAACAAAAACAAAACCAAAAACCAAAACCAAACTGAAAAACAACAAAAACCCCTCCCAACAAAACTACCCAGTTACCCCTCACTCTAAAAACTAGTCCTCTAACAAATACCGGAGACAATTAGAAATGTTGCCAGCTCCTACAGGTATTTACCCCAAACTAAGTTATATAAGGTCTTAATAAAATGACTTCACTATGTAGGATTATTAAAAATCTTACTTTCAAGTTTTTAGTAGCCTGATTATGCAGAGTAAGTGATATAGTCCTTTCTTGATACTATTTGCTAAGTTTTATTTACTTTTACTTCTCCTTGTAGTGTCCTATACCATCTAATTAACTCCCATAACCCAGGGAAAGTGTGAAACACAAATAAATAGAGTTTAGGGAGTGAACATTGCAGTCCAAACCATTGCTTTTGTTTTAGGTTAGTTTTTAGTACTGATTTAGGAGTGTAGAATATAGGTGAGGTGCTAGGAATGGTGAGAACACCTATTTGTGTCAATCTGAAGCAAGTTGAACAAAGAGGAGATAAGTAAGTTTTGGGAAGGATTTAGGGGGCCCAGTGGATAGATCACTGGGCCCAGAGTCAGGAAGACTCCTCCCCCTGAATTCAAATCTGGCCTCAAATACTTACTAGCTGTGTGATCCTGGGCAAGTCACCTGCCGCAGTTTCTTCATCTTTAAAATGACCTGGAGAAGGAAATGGCAAACCACTCCAGTATCTCTGCCAAGAAAACCCCAAATAGGGTCACAAAGAGTCAGACACAACTGAAAACAACTTAACAATGCTACAGGAGTGGATGCTTACAAGAACTCGGCCTGAGATCTAGTGTTTGCTATTTTCAGCATGGAATGGAATGTAGGAAAGTGTTCTGAGCAATGGTCAGGATGGGTAATTGAATTACTTTCCAACTGCTCTAGAATCTTACATTGTGTATTTATTTTACTGTGTATCAAAATTTCTTTCTAGAAAAAAAGTATTTCTCTTACTATACAGTGTGGTGGAGCTTCAGTATCAAAATAAAATGAGTGAAGAACAAAAAAGAAAAAGCATCTGCAGACCAAAGAACAAAATAGTCCTGATTATTGGTGTGAGAAGAGTATAAACTGTTAATTTTGTGGTGGTGTATCATCAATTAATTAGTAGTTGATGTCAATCAAAGAGTTCAAAAACCTCTGAAAAACAGAAATACAATTTACTTGCATTTTATTGGCACTATTGGGCTTCTTATGAATATCTTAGGCAAATAAATCTTGAAAAAGAATGGAAAATGAGGAAATAAAGCAGTCTAGGTAATCAGATATAAAGAGGGGAAAAGATGTAAAACTGTTTATATAACCAAGAATAATGCAAAGAAATTAAGAAAATGGTAAATTTAGGTTGTACATCAGACAATATTTTCTCAGCATGAGTCCTATTTCAATGTGGAAGCATCTTCTGGAGAACAATAATACTGATTTCAAAAAATATCCTCTTAATAAAATGCCTGTGTTGCCATTACATATTATACAGCAATTAAAACTGCCAGTTATATTACCCATCTCTTAAGTTAGCAGCAGTATGCTTAGCCAAAGAGAAGCAGAGGTATGGTTTCTGTAATGGCCACTATAGTTCCAAAGTAGTCAGGTGCTATACTGTCTAGTAAGACATAAAAATCTTGTAATTCCAATAAACATAATATTAGAGAAAAATTAGACTCCCACTCAAAAAGTATTATGGACAAATATTAAAGTCCCCCCAAGGAATAGTTTCAATTTCAGCTCCCTAAAGGATTTTCTTTTTCTTTCACCTCTTACCAGTGATGAAGACATCATGACACACATGCTGCTTGTTACTTTTGTTACTACATGGATATAAGTAGATAGAAAATTTATTAGTGCAATGTGTATGATTCCATGTAAGTGGTTTTAGACTAATAAAAATTAATGTTTTATTCCTAAGGGGAAACAACTAAATTATCTGCTTTAAACATTTATGATAGACTTTAAAGTACCTACCCTATTCCAGGCACTGTGCTAAGGCACATAAAATTTTGTAGCTAAGGATACAAAAAAAGGCAAAAGACAGTCCCTACTTTCAAGGGCTTACAGTCTAATGGAGTAAACAACATGAAAGACAACTATGCACAGACAAGATAGAAATAAGGTAAATTAGTGATAATCAACAGAGGGCAGGCACTAGAATTAAGGTGGATCAGGAAAGGTTTCTTGGAGAAGACAGGTCTTTACCTGAGGCTTGAAGTAAGACAGGGAAGTTAGAAGGTGAAGATGAGAAGGGACAGAGTTCCAGGCCTGGGGGACAGCCAGTGAAAATGCTTGGAATCAGAAGTTGGAGAGTCTTGTGTGAGGAACAGTAGGGAGATCAGCGTCTCTAGATTTCAGAATGGGTGGAAAAAGGATAGAGGATGTAAAATATAAAAAAGACTGGCAAGGTAGAAAGGGCCCAGATTACGAAGGGCTTTAAAAGTCAAACAGAGGGTTATATATTTGAACTTGGAGGCAATAAAGTGCCATTGAGTAAGACTGTGTCTGACACATGGTTAGGCTTGTATTTTAGAAAGATGAGTTTGACAGCTAAGTGAAGAATGAACTACAGTGTGAGAGACAGGAGCAGGGACAACTATCAGGCTTATTCCTAGTCCAGATGTGAGATGATGAGGGCCTGCATTAGACTAACGGCAGTGTCAGAGGAGATAAGGCACAGATAGAAAAGATGTTATGAAGGTAAAAGTGATAAAAGACTTGGCAACTGATTGGGTGGGTTGGGGAGGGTGGTGGTGAAGGAGTGAGGAGTCGAGGGTGACATTTAGGCTGCAGGCCTGAGTGTCTGGGAAGATGGTAGTATCCTTGACATTAACAGAAAATTCAGTTAGATGGGAGGGCTTGAAGGTGAAAGATACTGAGTTCAGTTTTGAATATGCTCAGTTTAAGAAATTTTCCAGACACCCAGGGTTGTTCATCAGGCAACTGGAGATGTGGGTCTGCAGAGAGGCTGGGGCTGAGCAAGTACATCTGAAAATCATCTGTATAGAAATGATAGCTGAATCCATGAGGAGGTAATGAGATCACCAAATAAAACAGTATAGAGGGAAAAGAAGGTCTAGGACAGAGTCTTGAGGGATATCTACTGTCAAATGACGAATCAGATGCAGACTCAGCAGAATAAACTGAGGAGTAGTCTTACAGGTAGGAGGAGAACCTGGAGACAAAGCAATGTTACAAAAACCTAGAGAGAAGACATTATTGAGGAGAAGAGGATGACTGGCTACAACGGGGTCAAGAGGGTTGGGGATTGAAAAAAGACCATTAAGTTTGTCAATTAAGAGATCAGTGATAGCTCTCAAGACAGCAGTTTCAGTTGAATGATGATGTTGGAAGCCAGACTATAGAGTTAAGAAAGGAGATGATAGTGTTTAGTTATTAACATTTAAGTTGTTTATTCTAGAGTAGATAAGCATTGGAATAGTCCTTCCAAGTTGATTTTAGAAGCATTATAATAAAGGCACATTCACTGAATTAGTCATGAACAAGTTACACTGTACTGAATATAAAACTCAGAAGTCAGAATAGGAAACTGCTTTCAGCTATGCTGTCATGTCATGATGTAAGTCATGATACAAGTGAATAAATCACTTAACTTCTCCTTCTCTTACTCTATCAGGAAAAAAATTACTGATGAAAAATTGATATATATCATAGTGCAGAAAAAGAAGCCAAAAAAGCCAGGTGGGTTGATGAATAAAGTAAAGTTCCAGTAACTCTTGGAAGGAGATGGGAACTCTTCATTAGAGAACTGTATTAGCTTAAATGGAACAAAAGGTTACTTCAAGGCTAGTGATATCTGATTATTATGAGAATAAGAATGTTAGTCACTGTATGATATATTTAATGGAGAGTGTAAGCACCTCAGCCTTTCATAGTTTTTGTTTTGCTTTTTGTATGTTTTGGCTTGGAAGCATTTTTAAGAGTTGATCAAATACTCCCTTATCTAGGTCCACATGCTTAAACCATCATGGCAATGATGAAGTTAATGAAAAAGAATAAAAGCATCCAGAATGGAACAGTGCCAGTGGTAGAGGCTGATTCAGAGAGGGCTAGGTGGTATAAATGGTAGAGTGCTGAACTTGGGAGTTTAGAAGACTGGGTTTAAATCCTGCCTTAGGTACTTGCTAACAATGTGACTCTCAGAAAGTCACCTAACTTCTCTCATTCTCATTCTCTCATTCCCTGTAAAGTGAGAAAAATTTTTTTTTATAAAATTGGGGTAATAATAGCATCTATCTCACATGTGCTTTGCAACCCTTAAAGTGATATGAAAATGTTAATTAGTTATTACTGCTACTACAACAAAAACAACCACAACTACTACTACTGCTTCTCTGCAGACCCTGGGAATAGGGAGCCAGGATAATCTGTATGATTGTAAAACTGAAACTGCTGGAAAAAAAAGATATACACAATAAGATAAATTAACACTTGCAGCTACACTAGGGATAAAGACTTATATGAAGCTATGGAGGATAAATAAAAGCCACGTTACCCAGTAAATAAAAATACCATTTCTGATCCATGATATATAATTTGAATTAGAAGTATGGGATAGAGAAAAGATTTTTAAATAGACAAATGGAAAGATAGTTCAAAATTACAGCAGAAAACTAGAGATTTTTAAAAAATGTTTTAGAAAGAATAGAGAGAACAGTATTTTGATTTCATATTTTATTGGGAAGTGAAGTTCTACCAAAAAAATGAAGATAGCACCTTGAATTTGGTTATCACTTTCACCTATGCTATTACCTTGGTTCTCCAGTGCCTGTAATTATTCTTTAATAGTGAAAAATGACAATGCAAGTTTTCAGAAATAAGAGATGAGATCCATTTCTATAACACAGATATACTCAAATTCCAAAGATGTACATGAACATATCACCAGAAGCTTGTCCACTAGGGTAAAGAATGCTTTCACCATGGCAGTCCATAAAACAATTTTAAAATGACAACAAAAATAATGAAAAATATCAGTTTTCAGGTGAAGGGGGGGAAAATCACACTTTAAATGTGTAAATTAGGCTTACTGGGGAGGGGTAAAGGTTTTTAGAACTGTGTACAGGTAATACTCAGTAGTCTCCCCTATTTTCATTCACTTAAAATTTCTTCCCATTTACTGATGAATTCTGACAGCAATACAGAGTCACCAAAAACATTTCATTTCCCAGCACTACGAGGTGCCAGTTTACTGACATGAGAAGGTTCTGCAAAGAAGCTGTATCCCCAAAGTATGTCAAATAAATAATACTATATACTTCATTCTGGGACCAAAATAAAATAGTACACTTAATGAGGACCTGTACTTCCCATAAAAAAAAAGAGAAGTAACATCAGAATTTAGGAGATGAGATCTGAAATGAGTACATCTGGGGATGTACTACTTGTCCTATCTAACTCATGAGATGATTTTGAACAAGATGCTTTGTAAACTCTAATGTGGTCACTGAGAAGGAGCATATTGCATAAAGAGCACTGGATTTGACTTCAGGTGACACTTGGGGTTGAATTCTGCCTCTGACACTTTATAACTTTTAGGACTACAGACAAGGTACAACCTTTGTGAGCCTCAGCATCCCCACCTGGAAAATAAGAATAATACCCACTGTAGGCAACTTAGGGAGTTATTTCAAGAATAAATGAGATTATATGGATAAGAGACTTTGGAATCTGTTAAAAGACTGTCAATTTACTACTACTGTTAAAATACAACACATTTTGAAAATTGCTAAAGATACAAAACGCTTGATAAATATTCTCAGTGACTAAAGTATGATCAGTTCTAAGGGAGAGAAGTAATCATTTATGGTGATTAGTTGGGTAAGGTGGGTGGGTTTTTTTAGAAGGAAAGGTGAGAAAGGGGCAACATACTTTTAGTTGATTCATCTGGGAGTTGTATTTCCTGTTAAAAATAAATATTCAACAACTTCTTTTATAGAGACTAAGTGAAGGATGGTGGGAGTTTGTCACCGATAGGGATAAGACCCAGATAAGAATGGAGCCCTCTTTGCCTCACTTCCAACTCATCAATCTCAATTTTTTCCATCACTTACAATTGTTTTACTTCCATGATCAAAAATTCTGAAATTCCTTTATTTATTCTTAACTACCAATTATTCCATTGCTACCTGTGCTTCAGTCCTCTTAAATCCATCCTTCATCCTTTCTGTGACCTCTATTCCCTCTCTCTCTCACTACTCTCCCAAGATGCCATGCCTGCATTTTCCTCCCGTCCTCATTCTTGAGCCTACAGTCAACCAATTCCATACTACACTATTTTTTAAGTCTCAAATCACTTGATCTCCTTGTCCTATTCACTGCTCATACCTCACCAAAACTCATTCCTGGATTAATTCTACCACTAATTCTTCTGCTCTTATTCATATACTGCTGGATAGTGCTGTAGGATGTCATGCAATATGCTGAAAATAAAATCATAAAGAGTCAGACATAAAAAAAAAAATCTCTACTTGGGCCCTTAGAGCAGCAATGTAATTCTTTACTCCCTAACTAATCTTTTATTGTGTTCCTTATAGCTGTAATTTCAAGAGTTTTCTTCTCAAGTATTCTATACCAACCTGATTCCCCACAACTTCTTAGCTGAGGGACTCATCTCATACTTTACTAAGAAAATGGAGGCCATTTACCATGTGCTCCCTATATCTCAAAAACTCCTGACATCATCTCTCATTCCCTTACCTGTTATCCTAGTCTCTGAAGAAGGGTTCTTCTTTTTGACAAGGCCAACTCCTTTATCTGCATAGTCTTAAACCCAACTCTTCTAGCAGACTACTCCCAGTTAACCTTTCCCTACTCTTTAGTCTCTCCCTATCTACTCTTTCCTTCCCTACTGCCTAAAAATACACCCAGGTATCCCCTATTGTTGAAAAACTCTTCAAATGACCCATCACAACCTGGCTTTATCCTACCTTTCATTATATATTGATCTTCTTCAGATATACTTCAGTCAAATTGGTCATGATATGTTGTCTTCTGTCCCCACATCTTTGCACATGCTACTACTACAATGCCTGGTGTGTATCTTCTCCACCTCAGTATCCCCAGTTGCCTTCCTCAAAGCTCATCTCAGGTAGCACCTTCTATGTGAAACATTTCCTAGATCCCCCCACCTAGGTGTCCTTACTTTACCCCAAGTCATACTGTATTTATTTTGTACAGGGTATGAAAAAAAGACTTAGTGCAGTTTTTCAAAGCTTTAACAGCTGAAAATTGCACCAGGACTATTGGGACACCCAATATATACTTGTATTTATTCATCTTATCTTTTCTAACTGAATATGAGCTTCTTAAGGGTAGGGGGCTATTTCATTTTTGCTGTACTCCCAGTGCCTACCACATTGCCTGGAACATACAAGGTGCTTAAATAAATCCTTATGGAATGACTGATAGGTTCCAGGGTCATGGTATGGTATCTGTCTTCAGCTATAAAGAAAACTGGCAAGAGTTGTGATGTCACAGATTCTAAATGCTAAAAATGGCTGCATTCCTAGTAAAGAGGCTTCAAGATAAATATAGGTTCATAGCACTGAGTCATTTTTTTCTCCATGAACTACATAACCTTAAATCTATGAAAAAGCTCACACCAACGTGGGCAAAAGTATAGCAACAAAAGTTCTGGAAAACAGTTAACGCACACAGACAATTTTAGACTTAATGAAGCACAGTGGTCAGAAACCTGCTGATCTTGCTTCCCCTTCAAAATTTGCTGCTCTCAGCTTTAGCCCCAGCAGCGCCCAATAATTTACATCAGAAGAAAATATCAGAAAGATTAGCAAAATTAACTAAAACTTTTTGTGTTTTTTATGAATTCTGGAAATAATAAAGGAGAACCCTGGGTCTATACATGTGGAGCTATAGCTAACTTTTATTACCTGTTGGAGTGGTAGGACAGAATGGCAGAACCAAAGCTGAAGAACAAGTATTCTGGGCAGTTTCCAACAATTTTACTCTTTGAGAACAGCTCTCTCTATATTTGCTCTAATTGGTGTGGATAGGGCAAGAAGATGACAGTATGGTTGTCAGCAATAATGACTCCAGTAAATCAGGTGAAATTACTATCACAAATATTATGTGACACATGATGATGTGGTATGATCAGTAATGACACTGGGGACAAAACAGAAGTCACCCAACCTCTCATCTATAGTTCAGGTTTAGTCACCTACATTGACTCTCTTAACGTCTTATATTATATTCCACAGAGGGACAGACATATTGGAAGCTATAAATGTACCTCATTTAAATAAAATGAAAATGCTTTAGCCTTTGGGAGAAAAAACACATAAAATTTAGAAACGAAAACACAAATGAATTGTGGCTTTGAACTTTAACGCCTTATGAATTAAATCAGCTATTAATCAGACTTGAGAAAACACTGACTTCTAATATCTCATGGTCATTACTGTAGGAATATTCCAAGGAATCAATAGGACTTCACTAACCTACATGACTTTCTAGGACTTTCAATCTTGAGCTCACTCCAGAACTTATTGCTAATTACTACAGGTCTAAAAGAAGCCACACAAAAGTGACAAAAGACATAAATTATTTACAGGGTTATTCATCTGTAATGGATATCATATCAGATTCAACCTTGTAAGTGTCATACTGCTAGTTATTTTTAAATCAAATTGTATTTTATAGGAAATAATAAAGATGCTACAGCAGCACAATGAATTCTCACTAATAGGAGGTCTGTGTTTCACTGCAACAAAAATGTTCCATATCCTAAGAAAGCATAGACCTTTGGCTTTAATATACTATGTGATGAAAACACAGAGTAAGAGATGTAACTACAAAGTCCTGAGGACTTTTCAGGATACAGTTTTAGTGTTTGGGAGCATAAATTCTTTTGGTCAGTCACCATTCTAGGAATGGAACTCTCTCAAATTTGAAAGGACCTGCTCTAATCTAAAAGGACCTTGCTTCTCATTTATTTCTCTCATCTGAAACATTTTTTCTTCTATGCCACGATCCATTTTGTCTTTAGAACAGAACTGTGTTTATCATCCAGGACTCATCACATTGCTCTTGCTGACTGACTGACTGGTCAGCAAAAAACAAGTTGATGAGTCTGGGATGTGAATACTTGGCAGACCCTCCTACCTTTAATGGATGGGAGCTGGATTAGTTTACTGAAAGGCTACCCGTCAGTACAGGACAATTTATCTTTCTTTCATTGTACATAGATGAGACCTTTTCTTCTGCTAAAGTTTAACTTTAGATCTCTTTCTAGGCAGGAAACAATTAAACTTTGGAAGTATTCAAGAATCAGGGCACAATGTAAAAATTAAACTATCAGCAGACTACATGTTTTTCAATGAATAAAAAATGAATTTCTCTCCATCTTATGTCCTTCCTCCTCCCATTAAAAAAAGAAAAAAAATCCTTGTAGAAAATATACAGTCATGAAAACTAATTCTCCTATTGCCCATCTCCAAAAAAAAAAAAAAAAAAGCAGACTACATATCTAAAATTGTAAAAAGATGTGGTGATCCAGTAGAGGGAGCAGAGGTACTCTCCAAATACACATAGATACAGAGAGGGAGGAAGGTGGAAAAGGAGGCAGTAGCTTCCGGGAGCAGGACCTGGAAGCACAGGAGAAGATGATGGACTAACAAGAGAGCTACCAATTGTATGGTTCAGAAAAGGGACAACTGAGCTGGGCTGGAGGCTGTGGTTGTTGGGGCATAATGAAGTTTGCCCACTGACTCTTCCTTTCATTTGCACACTTAAAGGCCCGTGTGGGATTACTGATTGGCCTAATTTCAGTATTGTTGTATGTCAGGAAATAGAGAAGTTCAAGAAGAGGGAGATGGGGAATACTGGTCTGTGAAGCAGACAGAATACACATAGCATTTATTGATCAAGTTCACCATCTTATATGGGTGTGGTTTGTAGCACCTCAAAATAATGACAATAGTAACAGCAAAAAATCATTGACCTCACTCTTGGGGAGGCACAGGATCAAAAGAGAGAATAGAAGAAATGGGGGACAGGATAGGATGGAGGGAAATATAGTTAGCCTTAAACAACACAACTATTATGGAAGTCATTTGCAAAACTACACGGATATGGCCTTATTGAATTGCTTGCCTTCCCAAAGGGGATGGGTGGGGAGGGAAGGAGGAAGAGAAGTTGGAACTCAAAGTTTTAGGAACAACTGTTGAGTATAGTTCTTGCATACAACTAGGAAATAAGAAATACAGGTAATGGGGTATATAAAGGTATCTTGCCCTACAGGACAAAAGAGAAGATAAGGATAAGGGAAGGGAGGGATGTTATAAGGGAGGGCAGATTGGTGATAGGGGTAATTAGAATGCTCGACGTTTTGGGGTAAGGGGAGGGGAGAAATGGGGAGAAAATTTGGAACCCAAAATTTTGTGGAAATGAATGTTGAAAACTTAAATAAATTTAAATACACATACACAAAAAAAACCCCAAAAACAAACAAACAAAAAAAGATGTGGTGATTGCTGGTCAAGATTACTGATGGAAGGTCTACAATTTCTTTTCCTGCATGTTAGAAAGACAGTCTACTGCTTGAATATATCAGTTTCAGTCCTATCTGGAGGCAGGGGAATGGATGAGATGGATGCTCTCTTAAGGTTCCTTCCATCTCCATGATTAACAAATGTCAGATAGAATGCTTTGAGCTGTGTTTTTCCAAAGCAATATACTTTACTGTCTTCCTTCAATACATAATAAAGCTCGACAACTCCCTCATCTTTTTGTAATCTGTATATAAGCTCACTGAAAATAACATGACTAAGATTATCTAATGGAATAATAGTAATAATAAAATAGCTAACATTTACCTAGTGCTTTAAGATTTGCCAAGTGCTTTACAAATAATATCTCATTTGATCTTCACAACATCCCTGGGAGGGAGGTGCTATTATTACCTCCAACTTACAGGTGAGGAAACTGAGAAGGGTTTAAGTGACTTGCTAGTAACAGAATGATGTGGGATCTGAACTCAGGTCTTCTTGACTACAGGTCCAGAGCTCTACTGCACCATCTAGCTGCCTACCTGCTACCTCGTTGATACAATACATCATTATTTACCTATGAAATTAGATGCAATAATGATTTAAAAAGTGGCTGCCTTTTGACCAAACTGTGAAATCTGTTTATATACATGCCTTCTGTGGCTTTAGTTGCTATTTCCAATTTCTAAATTAATCTGGCAAACATATGAAAGGAGAATCAGAATTAACTATTGCATGATAACCTAATGATCAGAGTCATAGATTTAGAGCCAGATGGGACACCTCAGAGATGATCTTATCCTAAGTCACAGAGCTTAAGTGACTTGCCCAAAGTCATTCAGACATTAAGGGGCAAAGTCTTGTACTTGCAACTTGTGTGGCTTTGTGCAAATCACTTCCTGTCTCTGGGCTTTGGTTGCCATAGGCTGTGCTGGACTAAAGGACCTCGAAGGTCCCCTCTAGCTCCAAAGCCTATGTCCTCATAATCTTAAAATAAAATATCTCTCAATTATGAAGAAGCAAATTTTATTTAACATAACCTTTGACAATAAACCCCAGGTAAATAATTTAAGGTACATAATTCATTATGTTTGGGGCCATCAATCACAAAATGTCACTGGTGACTGAATTTTGAGCACCTGAATTTCTAGCTACTTCTGGTACTTGTTACCAAGGTAAAATTTCAAGTGTTTAAAGTTAAAATGCTAAAGTTCTGTTGAAATCATGTTTCTTTAAAAACTGTCTGCTTATTCTGTTACCACATATCATTACACTCATTATTAAAAGACATCAAGACTGATCACACAGTGTGATGAAGTAGGTGCAATAATTTGTCACTTTTTCAGGCTATTTTTGCAGTTCTGGTTTAAATCAAACCCAGTATTGCAGCATCTATGAAGTAAACTTCTGTCTATCCACTGAGATAGAGAAAAACTTTACTCTTGAGCACCAAAGTCAGACAAAAGGAACCAAGAGCAATAACTTCATCTGTTTCTTATTTTTATTTTTTATGGGATAAGATTCAACAACTTTCAGTACCAAGATCAAATGCCACCACATATGCCACTATACCAGCATTTAAACAAAGTGTCCCTCACTACATAGCTTCTCTCAACATCCTCAACATGCCTGCATCCTCCACTTTATTCACACAGCCATCATTAAATTTGATTTTTCAAAGAATTTTATCAATTTGGACACCTTGCCTACTGCTTCCTACTTGTGGCAGCATTCTTTATCCTTCCTTAAAAGTTTCAGCTCCTACAAGAAATCTAAATGAAGGCAGTGTCTCTCTCTTCTCTATTTTCCTCTGCTCTCTCTATATACACATTAGGATAATAATAACACATTATGCCTATTATTATCCCAAGATACATGCATATATACTGTTTCTGCCAGAATCAGCAAAAAAAATGCTAAAAGGACATATATTTTTTCTTCTTTATTTGCACGTCCAATTATGACTTCATAAAGGGTTATATTAACTAAGTTCACCCTTAAAGTAAGCCTTAGAGTAAGTGGGAGTGTGGGGTAAGCAGATTATGGTACAAAATGGAAGTAGGTATTCCCAGCCTAGGTATCCAGTCTGTTAGACCAAGAATGTGTTGAGTCTTACTATCATCCATCATGGACCAGTTCTGGTGTCTGGGGGCATAATGATGGACAGAGGCCAGAATGATGCAAAGTTCACTTAGAACTTATGAAAACAGAGCATGTGGGGGGTAAATAAGTGAGGGTGGGAAGGAAAGACCCAGAAACAGAGCCTCAAGAGTGTACGTAAATTAGTCCAGAACACAAGACTGGGACTAGATGGTCAAGACAAGTAGGAAGAGAACCAAAAGAAAGCTATGCCAAAGGAAGGAAACATTTCTAGGGGCATGGGGCAGGGGAAAAAGAAAGTGTCAAATGTTAAAGAAAAAGTCAAGAAGAATGATGATCAAGAAAAGGTCACTGGATTTAGCAATTCTGAAGTCACTGGTAACTTCTGAAGTTACTAGAAAGGGTAATAGGGTTGGAGGAGAGACTGCAAGGAGTTAACACTGGATGCAGGATAAAGAAGCATAGACAGTGAAATGTAGCCTACCTTTTTTTAGAAGTTGAGTATGATTGATAATGATAAACATCCAAGGTATCATCTGACTGTATCATCTCCCATCATCTATGGATAAGGCAAAGAACTTGCACTGAATCAGAGTTCAGTCATGCCTCTGGGTAGGTATTTACTGACCCAGAAGACTGACCTAAATTTCTCTTCGTATCTGGTACCTGAGAGAAAGCAAACTGCCCTCCATCATCATAATACCCTTAGGGATGAGAGTCCTAGTCAAATGTTATTTCCCTGTCCTGTGTGGCCAGAGAGCCCAGTTCCTGTTCTCTCTTAATCTCTGTGATTAGAGTCACTTTCCGCTCAGCTATTCTCCACTGCCACATCCCTTCTCTCCTGCTTCCCTCCTGGAACTTCTGGAACAGGACAGCATTAAAAAATTTATTTTCATCTTTGATATTTTTCTCTCAACTTCTTTGTAACCTGTACTCATAGAAACCTAACTCTTCAGAAGAAAATGTTCTTCTGGGGCACACCACTTGGAATTAGGTGCCTTCTCCTTCAATGTTACCTTGTATTTGCTTTGTATGAGTCTGTTATATGCATATGTATATATATTGACTCTTGAGTATAAGTTCCTTGAAGGCAAGGAAGGTACTTCCACAACATCTTGCATCTCTTCTCTTCATTTACACAGCTACCATTCTATTTCAGGGTTCTCTTACTCTTACTTCTGTCAGGACTATTCTCATTACTGATTCATTGGGTTCCAATTCATTTTCTACAAGGCTGCTAAAATAATGTACCTAGAGCACTGCTCTATTCGTATCACCCCTTGGCTCAAAAACTTTCAGTGGTTCTTTATTGGCTCTGGGTATTTAAAGATCTTCACAACTTGACTCTGGCCCACCCATTCAGATTTAGTTTATGTACATTTCTATCCTTCATATCCTCTCTTTTTCGATCACAGTGGTCCCCATCAAGTTTCCCAGCAATCTGTTCTCCCTTACTATCTGTCTCATTGTACAGCTTGTCCTCCATGACTACAGCTTCTTACACTTTACCTTCACTTCTTAAAATCCTTAGCTTCTTTCAAAGGTCAGCATGGGCACAACTTCCTACCCAAAGTTTTTCCGGATGTCTCCTAAGTTTTTACTTCTCAAATAATCTTCCATTTACATGCTGTATCCCTCAACAAAACATAAACTCCCTGAAGGTAAATATTTCTCCATTTTTGTCTTTTATATCCAAGCCTACTGTGCCTTGAACACTGTCATCTGTTAATAAATGCTTGTTGAATTGAATAGAAAATTAGTTGTTGGTTCGTTGTTGTCCTTCATTCTCGAAGAAGACCAAAATGATAAACTCAAGTTTCAATGTGTCCAACTGCAGATGATCAGACAAATATGAACTCAGAAAGCTCTACCATAGATTGGGCACAGATAGTCCGTGTGAATATTTGGGGTGGTTACTCTAAATGTGCACATCTTACGTTTCCTTTGTGCTGTCTAATTCTGCTTTGCTCATAGAGCACAGCACCTTTTCTGATGTGGGTACGCCATGCTGAGCGGTCCTGTGTCAGCATCTCCCATGTTGTACAATCAAATCCAAAGTTCTTGAGAGAGACCTTGAGAGTATTCTTGTATTGCTTTTTTTGACCACCATGTGATTGCCTGCCCCATGTGAGTTTTCCATAAAGTAGTCTTTTTGGCAAGTGTACATTTTGCATTCAAACAGCATGGCCAGCCTATCAGAGTTGCGCTCTCTGAAGCATAGTTTGACTGCTTGGCAGTTCAGCTCCAGCAAGGACTTTAGTGTCTGGTACCTTATCCTGCCAAGTGATCCTCAGAATCTTTCTAAGACAGTTTAAATGGAAGCGATTCAGTTTCCTGGCATGACACTGGTAGACTGTCCATGTTTCACAGGCATACAACGAGGTCAGCCCAACAGCTCTGTCCTTCAGTTTGGTAGTCAGTCTAATACCTCTTCTCTTCCAAACTTTTCTTCAGAGTCTCCCAAACACTGAGCTAGCTCTTGCAATACATGTGTCAACCTCAGAATCAATGTGTAAATCCCTGGAAAGTACACTACCAAGGTAACTGAACTTATCCACAGTATTCAAAACTTCTCCTTTTGTTGTAACCGATGGTTCCATGTACGGATGGTGTGGTGGTGGCTGATGGAACAGGTCTGTACACAATGTTTGTAGATCTGACCAAGGCCTTTGACACTGTTAGTCATGAGGACTTACGGAAAATTATGTCAAAATCTGGTTGCCCAGAGAAGTTCATCAGTATTATACGTCAATTTCATGATGGCATGTTTGCCCAGGTTCTGGATAGTGGACAATGCTCTCCTGCCTTCCCAGTCACCAATGGAGTGAAACAGGGCTATGGCCTCGCTCCCATACTTTTTACTATGATGTTTTCAGCCATGCTGTCAAATGCTTTCAATGAGGATGAACACGGCATCAAGTTCAACTATTGTACTGATGGTAATTTCTTTGATCTGCAAAGGCTACAAGCCAAGAGCAAAGTGGAAGGAGTGTTGGTGCATGATTTTCTGTTTGCAGATGATTATGATTTCAATGCAGCCTCTGAAGCTGAGATGGAACATAATATGGATCAATTCTCTGCTGCCTGTGCTAATTTTGGCCTAATAATTATCACCAAGAAAACACAGGTGCTCCATCAGAATCGAAAGTAATGGCCCCATGAATTCAACACTTATTAAATAATTATAATAGTAGAATGTGCTATACCAGATGCTAGGAATGTAAGGATAAATAAATATAGTAACTTGGAGCTCACAAGTTAGTATTCCAAAAGAATTCAATAACTAGTATTTGATAACAGCTTTCTAAAATTTCAAATGATACCAAGAAGAGCTTTCATAAAAGTGTTTAATATTTAGAAAAGTACTTGCCAAAGACTTAAGCAGTCAGCAACCTTAAAACACAAAACACTGTAAATACTTATCACCTTCATTTAGATCTCTAATAGCTCTGAAACCAGACTAAAACATTTTCTCTCCCCTAACAAGGCCATAAATAATGTGAAGATAGATTTTTTTCTTCTGTTAATGGAATTTTGGGATAGCAAATGAAATTCAGCAATATTTTCTGGTTAACATTGAAATTTTAAACGTCAGTACTAAGTATAAATGTGAATGAGATGTAAAGAGAGTAAATACCAAGTCAAATAATGCTTACTTTTGATTCGGGGTCTAATACATTTTAGAAATTCTGAAAATAGGCTTCACTTTTTTATCAAAAGTGTCTTAAAAGACATTGAACTCAGGTCTTCCTCACTCCAAGTCCAGTGTGCCATCTAGCTGACACGACATCACATACTTACTCTCATTTTCATCAAGGCTGTACTTAAAAAGCACTTTTTTAATCTTTACGTCCAGACTTCACAAGGCATGTTTCTCACCCTAGTTATTACATCATTATTCAAGTAAAAAGAGTGCTAAAATGCCTTTAGTTCAAAAAAACCCAACCCACATACATATTAATATGTGTATATGTACATATACATAACTCATTTAGATAGTATTTTAAAATTTAAAAGTTCTTTTATTAGGACAACTCTGTAAGGTATGTAGTTCAGGTCTTATTATTATCATTCTAAAGATGAAAAATCTGAGGTTGAAGGAGATAAAAATGGCCAGAGTTCCAAAGTCAGTAAATGTCATAGCCCAGATTTTTAACCTAGGTCTCTCCTGATTCTAAATCTCACTACTACGTATTGAGGGGACTGGAATTTGAATAGAAATCAATATAAAATGAATGCCTTTTATGTAGTACTGTTGTCTTAGGCAGCTAAGTGTCCCAGTGGATAGAGTACCAAGCCTGGAGTCAGGAAGACCTGAGTTCAATTCCTGCCTTAGGCACTTACTAGCTGTGTAACCTTGCACAAGTCACTTAACCCTCTTTGACTCAGTTTCTTCTTCTGTACAATGAGTGGAAAAGGAAATGGCAGACCACTGCAATATCTTTGTCACGAAAACCCCAAATGAGGTTACAGAGAGTTGGACACCACTGAAATGACTCAACAATATTCTAGAAAATGTCATTGACTTCTTTCTGATTACTGAGGCATAAAGAAAGGGTTGCAGAGACTACAACAGTGTAGTCACCTCTAGAACACAATATACACATGTGAGGCTCCAGTATCCAGGCAGTGTGATGTGATCTTACTTTTTCTATATGTGAAAAAAGGCGATTGCCTTTCATGTATGATTATAGATTGAATGGCCTCTCAATCTGAGGCTCTCTCTATTCCCTGTTCTCTCCGTCCTTCTGACCAAATTAGTATTGAAGTTGAAAATATGAAGAATGAATGTAGCAGGATCAGATGGAATCCAGAAAGGTACAAGATGAGATAAAGCTGAGCTGCTTACTTATGATTTTTCTTCACAACAGAATATGGTGACCACAACAATACTAAGTCATACATTTAATCACAGTAATTCTCAACAGTGAACACAGCCAGCCAGTTGAGATAACTCATGTACATTTGCACTGGCTGCATCAAACTCGTAAGTGACCCTGTACCAGGGGCAGGGCAAAATAAGGAATGTACAGACTATGAGTTCCCTACTTTCAAGGAGTTTTCCTGGTTAGCCGCTGGGTAGAAAATGAATGTAAATCATTGTCATACAAATTTTATTAACAAAGTTCCAGGAGGTATTCCTGATATAGGAGGAATAGTGAATATCTGTCGATAGTATCAGATGCTTGCTGGAGGAGTGAAATAAAAAAAACAAACATTTTTCAGATTCATAACATTAAATGCCATCAGAAATTACAGACTTTGTGAATTTGCCACTGAAACACACAAACCATGTCTCTTTTAAAGTAGATGTTTATGACACCAGTTTCTTACTCAAAGATGAATAAATGGGATTAATTCAAACTTTTCCAAAGCAATCAATCTTTGAGCTAAGGCTATAATGAAAGTACAGGAACATAACTAGAGTAAACAAAATGAACTCTTCCATCAAGTAAAGAAGGATTCACAAAACAGAGCAAAAAACTAGACTGTCCTAGTTAGAGTAGAAGCTACCTAAGGAATAGGCTTTCACTATGAATATTCTTTACAAAAAGAAAGATGTTTTATAAATAAAAGGAAAGGAGTAACGCAAATAATGAAAGGCCTGGAGGGAATGATTTAAGCAGAAAGATTAAAAGATTTAAGTATGTACAGTTTGGCTGAGGGACTACTAAGCAGAGACCTGTTCTCTATAAATAATATCTGAAGGGTGTTCCAAGGAGGGAGAGGAATTGTTTAGCGCGGCAGGAGTCTTGGAGTAAAGGGAAAACAGGAATGAAATTATGAGAAGAAAAATTTATGCTAAATACCAGAACAACCTTCTCTATACGGGAACTTATTAAGTTGTAGAATGATCCCACAAGCAATGTGGTGGAAGTGCTATGTGCAAATTTAAATGAATAAAGCACAAATATCTAAAATGATGCAGGCATGTACTTGAATAGACATTTAAGTTTAACAGAATGAAAGTCATAATCCAATTATTCTAAATCAAGAGATAGGGACAGTATTAACTCTCTGCTGAAAGGTATGCAGCCAAATCATTAACCACTAAGAAACACCCCACCCTCTGCAATACATATCAAATTGAGTGCAATTGTGTTCAAAGAAAATTGGAGAAGAGTTGATGTATTCTGATATCATTCATTCAACCTAACATATCAACTCTGGATACGCAATAGCTTGGTATGGTTATTACCTTATATTTGTCCTTCCTTGGAGTGGTTATAATCATAAAAGGCTATCCTGTACTTGGAATAGAAGATAATTAGAATTACGATGACTGCGATCTGAATACATCAGCTTATATCATATTTTCCTTTATGTGCATATTCTAACACAGTGACTCAACCCTTAACACTAAAGGTGCTCTCTAGTTCAGAGTGTTCTTCTCCAAACAGCTGATGACTCAGAGTCTGTGTTGTCCATTATTTCATCAGGTTGACTTACCTGAGCCATCTGTTTTTTGTGGCTGTGGTTTTTAAATCACTATCCTATTTTGTTCAGGAAGCCCATTATTCCTTGGCTGAACTTGTTCAGTTTATTTTGATATCTAGATAAGCTAAAGGCAAACACTTTACATATATAGCTTCTTTACTCACTTAAAAAGAGCACAATTCAGATGCCACTATTCGCAGCTGGATAATACAGTATTCTCACAGAAAAATGGAATTAGGAACTGGAAGGTTATAGCTAAGCTAAAACTAGCTTTTCCAATGAAAGCTATTACTCATAGACTAATGAAATAATTACTTGTTTTTAGGAATGAAAGAACATATGGCATTGTTTATTATTACACTGACCATATCAGAAAGTAATAGACTCCTATAGTCTAGATCAAAGAAAACTAGAGTCCAGAGAGTCAATCCCCATACTGGTATATTGTGTTTCTCGATATGTTGAAGAATTTCTTTTCTTTTCAATCAAAGAATCAATTCTGAGGATCCACGTCCTCCCATCAACTATATAATCTCCCTGGCTTTCAATTATTTCATCTGTAAAATGGGAGGGGAGCCTTAGAGTAGATGACCTCTAAGGTGTTTTCCAGTTCTTGATCTATGCTCCTATAAACCCTAATGTTCACATGCTTTCATCTAGTTTTGACTACTTTAGACATTTTTTGTATCAGTGCATGAAAAGGTCACAAATTAATGTGCTTTTCTTTGTTTTTTCTTCACAGTAATATTGCACTAAGAATGACTTGTAATAGTCATTTCCCACATGAGCTACTACATGTAACGCATTTCCAACTAAATCATTTTAAGCAGTCTCTAGTTCTACAGACTGTGGCCCCTGCCTGCTAGAAATACCTTTACCTCATTAATAATCTGGGTGAGAAAAACAAAAGTTCCAAGGAAGATAGCAGATCAAAGTGAACTAAGGAGAGGATTTAGATTTAGTTAAGTATCTACAAAAATAAAAGGCTTCTTTCTTTCATTTCATTCACTATGAGGGTTTCCCCCCCTAAATGAAATATGTTGACTAGGATAAAATAGGAAGAATTTCATCCTATGGTTCAACAGTAAGGTTGGATGACTACACATGTGAACTTTGGGTGGAGTTTTGGGAATAAGCCAAGGGATGTCTAAATTAGGGAGAACAGAGGAGAAGAAATCAGTTGGGTTTATGCTGTCTACTGAGCAACATGAGAGTGGTGCAGAAAGAAGACATCTCTTCTTAGTCACACAATACTCACTAGGCAGCCTGGCAATCAATGGCTCACAAGGGAATACGCAGACTAACTTCAACAGCAACACACAAGGTGTAGGGATTCTGACTTTGTAGTGTTGTTGTTAAGTGAAAAGTTATAGTATATCTCTGTCCTTAAATCTCACCTTAAAAGTTTCCCTTTCCCTTTAAGCTTTCAATTGGTTATCTCTGTAAAGCATTGTGTGATACTATGAAGCTATATAAAAAGGAAACCACATTACATTATATAAAATTTTCCTGATATTCTGCTGTAATATCAAACGTGCTAGGCTCTTTAGCTAGGGGATACAGTGGCTAGAGTGTCACGCCTGGAGTCAAGAAGACTCTTCTTTCTAAGTTCAAATTTGGCCTCAGACACTTGCTAGCTGTGTGACCCAGGGCAAGACCCTGTTTACCTCAGGTTCCTCATCTGTAAAATGAGCTGGAGAAGCAAATGACACCTCCATCACCTTAGCCAAGAAAACCCCAAAACAGGTCAGAGAGTTGGACGCAAATGAAAAACAACTCAGACTCTCCAGGATTAATTTGTATACCCTTAGATTCATTTAGTAGTTTTACCTTATGAAAGATTCCATAAATTGCATTTAAAAAGACAAAGATTGTTGTCAGATATAAATAAATCCCTTTTTACCTTTCTTCTGAACCTATATCTTTTCCAAATGATTCTTTTGAATATGCAAACTGCTTCTTAATCAACAAAGGTTTGTGCCTGACAGGAATTAGATTATTTAATAATTCATCACCAAAAGGATTATGTTAGATGTTCATCAGGACAAATATAATAACAACCCCATGATAAGTGAGAAAAACCAGAACATGCTTGTAGTTTGAGATAAAAAAACAAAACAAAACAAAACACTTCAACTGCACTGAGTTTGATTATTCTAAAGTAATCTAGCATTTAATGCAAAAAAAAAAAATATTAGAGAACAGAGAGCTTGGTAGAACTCACTGGGGATAATGAACATAACATACTGTTTTCAGAGTGAATTCTTCTGGTCCTTTCCTTGAAAATACTGACACTCTTGCCCTAAAGCAAGTCCAAGTATCTTAGTCTAGTTTGTACTAAAGGATCACAGAGATTAAGTAGCTCAACCCTCTCATTTTACATTTAAGTGGCTTGATGAAGGTCACACAAGTATTAAGGTACACATATTAAGATAACATACAGGTATCCGGGAAAACCTGGATAGAAAGTGAGGTCCTCTGATCTCAAACCTAGGTTGTTTTTATATCATTTTGTATCTTCTAACATGAATGTGGGGAGAGGGAGGATCAATTGCAGAGTGAGTCCAGTAACAGCTGTATTTCCCACCTTCATTGGAAGGCAAGTTACTAGAAGACAGAAGAATATACAACTTTAACATAAAAATAATGACTCACCAAATTTTACATTGTAACTTTTATATGAGCAGAAAGCTTGGTTTAAGTAACCAGGTCATGTTCTTATCCAAATAATAAAGTATGTGTTTGAATGAGAATCTTCAGATTTGATAGTTGTTGAAAGAAGGCACATTTAAACTTTTCAATACTACAAACTGAAATTGTATACTGGAACGGCACTATGGGGATTGCATATTATGCGGACAATATTCAGAACCTGGCATCTGGTCACTTCTCCAGAAATAGTGAGCAATGGACAAGGGAAGTAACACATGTTCAGGAGAAGTTTTCTGAAAGTTGAATGTTCATTTTGTCCCATCTCTTCTGCCCCCTCTGTATGTACAGAGAAACTAGCCAGCAGAGATCATTATTCTATTAAAAAATGAGAAAGGAACCTGCTTAGAAGGCAAATAGATTTACACAGAATCATAGGGGAGAAGGGAGAAGAGAGAAGATGAATCTATCAGATATAGTGGAGAAAACAGAAAACCAAAAGAGATGAACTAATGGTATATTTCATCTGGGCCAGGTAGCTTTTGCTTTGAAAATGCAGGTATTCACACCACAGTGATTGGACATTATTCTTCTCAGAGTCCTTCCCTAAAGTGAAATGTAATCTTCAAATAAAAGAATAACAAATAGTGGGTAAAAGATGTTCCTTCTCAAATGAAGCCTGGTTTATATCTGAATTTAAGTATGAAGATATGACTTTGTGAAAAATAACCCCTTTCATAGTAGAACTTAACTTAACTAAGGGCTTACTGTAATAAAATGGTTTGATGGCATCATAATTTAATTGGTTCAAACCAGTCCTTATTCATAGAAAATCAGGAACACATGAAAACAACAACAAAAATAGACCATTAATAAAAATGTTCAGAAAATCTTTATGGTCATGGATATATATTTGACTAGTGTCAAGAAATGTTATATTTAGAATACTAAAGTAACTTTTTTTAAAAAAGATTTTTCACTAAAGATAAGAAAAGAGGGTCCTTTGGAACAGCAACTTACACATACACGTATACACAAAAAAATATACATTTTGTCCATATTATATTAGCTTTCTTCTACCTCTATAATGTACTGTAAACATTCGTATCTGCAGGAAGAAGATACCATCAGAATTCTGCATGTTTAGCCACAATATGATGTGGTCCTTGACAAATTAAGTGTTTGGTAACTGTAGTCTCATTTTCCTTTGGGACTGTAAATTTTATGATTTCAAAAGAGCATGTGTGTTTGAGTAAAGACACTTATTTTAATTCCTAAACTTTAACCTTGAAGTGACTTAGTTTCTCATAAATACTACTACTAAAAACCTGAGACATATTTAAAATGGAACTTTAAGTTAAACCTTCATGACTTCTGAAATATTAAAATGTCATCATAAAAATACATTTTAAAGGGGTTATATAAATTGAGTTTTATGATGCTCTGTCTTCTCCTTTTTCAAAAATTAAACCTCAGAGCTGTGATACAGGTAAAGCTTTATACTACTGATACAGCTCCTTCAAACAGAAGCAAAAACTGATCAACAATTTTTAAGGACCTGTGAATATAACACATTCAAGAGAACAAATACATACCATACTTTTAGCTGGCACTCAAAGTCTTTTACAACATGGCCTCACTCTCCCTTTCTAGATTTATTTACACATTATTCCTCTCCACACATCTGTAGTCCAGCCTCCATGTTGTTCCTTACTACAAAATTCGATTTCCTGTCTCTTTGCCTTGGTATTGGTTATTTTCCATGCCCAGAATTCATTCATTCATTACCTCTGCCTCTTAGATACTCTGATTTCCTTCAATCCTCAGTTCAAATGCCACCTTCAATAGAAGCCTCCACACCTCCTCCCCCCCAATCACCAGTATCAATTCTTCATATATCTATAGGGAACTTGTTTCCCCTGTTTAGACTGTAAACTCTTTAAGAAAGGGATTGTTTCACTACTGTCTTACATACCTATCTTCTAGGACAGTGCCTGGCACACAGAAGAATCTAATAAATACTTGTTAATTTACTAATTAAAGAAAATGGTATGAGAAATAAGCCACTAGCAGGCTATGATTTTTGTCTAAGTCTCTCTCTTAATAGTTACCCAAAGTCACACAGAAAAAGGCTTTCAGTAAGTGTCATCTTCAAAAACAGAAAGAAGACAGATACAGATCTACATAAATAGAGCTGGAGCCCAACAAGTTCAATGTGCAAGGACAAATGCCAATAAAGCTTCCAATTACTGATTTCTACTAGGAAATAAACTATGCTAATGATTATTTTATTAACCAATCTTAAAAATGCACAACACAAACAAAGTTCTCTAACACCAATGTGCTTCTTACTGAAGTCAGTCTCACGTTTCTCTTTTTCACTAATCCTCATTCTGCTGAATTCAATTGCTTTGGCAATGTCAAAACAATGTCTGATTCTAATAGGTCAGCATTGATTGCTCTAAACCAATTGGTTCCTTCATTAACAAGAAAATGAGGTAAAAAAGAAAAAGCAGGTGGCTCTAGCGCAGGCAGATGGACTGCTGTTCCTTTTACAGTGCTTCTCTCTCATTAACTGACAGCTGATCGATTGGTAACTTGCTCAAAATCCACAAAAACTATTCTTCACTTTTGACATTGGTCTCTATTTTAACAGGCCACTCAAGTTAAGATTTGGATATAGCAGACAATCCATTAGCAGGCCCATCACTTTCTTTCTTGGACAGATCTCTTTGGGGGGGAAATTAAATAAAATAAAGAGAACACATCATCTGAACATCCTCTTACTGAGAGTGAAACCCAATTCAGCCACCAGTTAGAGGTCTCAGGAATCATAATGTAGTCTGTGGAGGAGGGCAGGGTAAGAAATTAGGCTTAATCACAGTAGCAAGAGGAGACAACCCATGAAATACAAAGAGAAAGAATATGGACCATATCCCAGGAATGGAAGAGGAAAAAACAGAGACAAGAAAGCAAATCAAAGTGGGCAGTAAAATGATGAAAGGAGAAGGAAATCACAAAAAGGAAAGATATAATACAGTTTGGGTTTTGGAGGAAAGTCTGATTAGAAAGGAGTTTGGCTAAGGAAAGTCAGATAACTTTAGGAATTCTCTGAAATCTGGGACAACCTCCTCCAGAAACTGTGCCTCACCTATATGGAGGTACTAATGGGCCTTACTTGTCATTAACAAAGGATCTGGCTTCAGACTGATGATATCACCATTTCTGCTCAGCTCAACAGCTTTAGCTCAAAGGAGGATGATGCCCTTGAAGGTAATGTGAAAGAATACTAAGTGGAGGTGCAGCCTCCAGAGAAAGGGAAAACACAAAAGAAGTCTAGAAAAGGAAATGAATCCAAGGAACAGAAATGAAGAATGGGAATTTTACAGACAGCATTTTATTTACATGCTCACGGCCCACTGCCTAGTGCTTCTTTCAGATGCTTTAACCCTGTTTGGTTGATTTGGGGTGAATGCCAATATTACTGTTTACACGTCTGTTATTCTATTCACGTGTTACTTTTTGTGGTTTGTGGTAGTTTTAAGGGAACTGTTCTTAAAACAAGCCAATGCCACAAGTGTAGGTCATTTTTCTCTAAAATTTCAAATCTTGACGCATAGAAAAAATAAGTTTAAATATCTATGTCACAAGTAATTTGCACACAATTGAAAAGTTTACATGACACTCAGGGTAGTCATGAAATCATGTTAATACTAGCATTACAACTTGGAGCAGAAAGTTAGTTATAGAAAATAATTTTGCAAAATAATCTCTAGAAGTGTCAGATTCATTCTTGATAATAGGCCTAATATAGCCATTGGTCCCTCAAAATCTATTCATTAACAAACATTTATTATTTACTATGTTACCAATGACTTGCATTCAAGAAATGTAGTAAAAGCTATTATCAAACGTAAGAGTGAAAAGAGCCTTGGACCTGGAGTCAGGAAAGAACTGGTTTCATATTGTCCTCTTTATATTAGTTGTGTAACCATGGACAAGTCATTTAATCATTCTGTACCTTCCCTCATCTGTAAAATGTGTTTAATAATACTTATATCTCCCTTTCACAGGGCTGTTTCCAGGATAAAACAATATAATTCCTATAAAGCACTTTGCAAAACAAAATTATGTATATTCCACTAGTAGTTTAAAGAGACCCTGTGGTTTTGTAGAAAGAATGCTAGACCTGGAACCAGAAAATGGGTCTGACATTTATTATCTGTGGCACCACTAGCAAGTCACACAGTTTTTCTGAGTCAGTGCTTCCATGATCATCCTTCACGAGGTTGCTGTGAGGAAAGAACTTTGTAAACTTTAACACACTATGTAAACATGCACTGATATCATTACTACAATGGAGGTTCATATGACTTCTGGGTCACAATAAGTGAGGAGGGAGTTTAGCCACAAAACAAAGAGTTCATAAATGGAAAGCTAGGGTTTTGTACTATTCAGTGGATAGACAATTGGACATGGAGTCAGGTAGCCCTCATTTCTACACAGATACTTATTAGCTGTGACCCTGGGCAAGTCATTTAACCCTTCTTGACCTCAACTTCCTCATCTATAAAATGGGGCCAATAACAGCACCTATCTCCCAGGTTGGTCGAGAGGATCAAATGGTATTAACATATGTAAAGTGCTTTGAGAACCTTAAAGCTAGCTGTAGTAGTTGTAGTAGAAGTAGCAGTAGTAGTAATACTACTACTACTACTACTACCATGAAATACTGAAAGACTTCAAGGAAAGTCTCCAGGATATTCTATACCTTAAAAAGGATTTGTGAAAGAATATGAAAAAGAATTACAGAAGATGAGAAGGTATGGAAGGGTTTCTTATTTTATTCTATCCACACTTACAAGCTCACAGACACACTGATGTACTACATATGTGTTCATTCACACACTTGTACAATTAAACCTATCCTAGGTTCCTTCCCATTCCCCATTACTAAACACTGAGGGTACAACTGGAATGCCCCTAGAAACCAAGCAATTCGATGCAGAGGTAACGTCTTAAGGAATACCTTTTAGTCTACCTCCTGAATTCTTTGAATCCTTGAAATGAGGGCAGAATGTGTTTCAGGCATCATTCTGGTACATGCTCATGTACTGAGCAGCCAATACAAAACTATGGAGATGGGAGGAGTGTTATGTATGAACAACAGCAAAAAGATGAGTGTGGATAAACCAAAGTGTGTGTGAAGGGCAGAATGGAAGCCTCCATACTTCTTATTTAAAACATGTTTTTCAGTTCTCTAGATATGTAAAGAAATACATATTTCCTTTCCAGACTTTCCCCTTAGGAAAGTGGGTAGAAGAAAAGCTAAGGCCTCAAACCTTGCATGCCTTCCTCCACTGAATGAGAGGTAACCACCTATTTGGTTTATATTGCACCTCTGACTTGGTTTAGAGTCTCTTTATGTACCTCGGGAAGAATCTTCATGGATTCCTTGAGGAGACTGGCCCAAGAGCAATGGGACGGCAACTTGATTACTCAAGAATTTTAGAATGTTTAAAATCCCAATTTACATTTTTATATACTGCATTATCTACATTACCTCATTTTATAATGTGTATAGGATAATAATAAAAGTTATAAATATCATTAGAATTCAATAAATGGATATGTTTTTAGATGAAAAGGAAGAAGAGATGCTGTTTTATCGAGGAAGTGAAGTCTAAACTAGACTTTTAGGGATGTGTAGAAACTGAATAGAGGGAAAGGCAAGGTGGGAGTGGAAACAGAGAGAGGAGGAAGAAATGCTGAGCTAAACCATGCAGATGGGAAATTATGAGATATTGGGACAAGGGAAGAGCAGAAAAGGCTGAATTACCAGTTCTGTCTGCTAATAACTGTAATATTTTGGAAAAGTCAATTCATTTCTTGGGGCCTCAGGATTTTTTTTTCAAGTGATACAATGAAAGACTATACTAGATTATTTCTAACATCACTTCCAAATTTCAAATTCTATGATAACATGATTCACTGAGCTCTGCACTAGTCAGACTACTTCTGGAATACTGTGTTCCATTCATGGTGCTACATTTTAATAAAGACATTTACAAACAAGAACACATCCATTGGAGGGTAAAGGTATTAAAATCATGTTATATGAGTTAAAGCTTAAAGAATTTTAAGTGTTTAATGAGCTGCAAGGGCATCATAGATGAGTTGTCTGTATCAGGTAGAAAACTGAATTATATAATCACTCTATGTTGCCATGTTCAGTGACTTGGGGGTGGGGGAGAGGAAGTCTAGATCTGTTATTTCATCAGTGTAAGGAATCTCCAGTGAAGAAATACCCTTTCCACCAATATGAATCAGCAACTATTTTGCATCTTAGAGAGCTGCCTGGAACAATGATTTACTTGCCCAGTCAAAAAGTATCAGAGATAACTTCAATCTAGGACTTTGACTCTGACACTAACCACTATACATCCCTCACTTCTTGAGAATGATACAAGTACCAAATTGTATGTAGGGGATTATTTGTTTAAATCTTATTCCAAATACTTATCTCATGTGCATCTGTAGGTTATATGTGTATGCATGTGTGTATATATGTGCATATACATAGACTTATTTCTAAAGCATGAGTTTTATCTGATCTTTTTGTTTTTAAACCATAATTAAGCATAAAATGTTCATTTCTTTCATTTCATTAATTGTTTTTACCTTATTTGTAAAATGAGCTGGAGAAAGAAATGGTAAACCACTCTAGTATCTTAGCCAAGAAAACCCCAAATGGGGTCAAGAAGAGTTGGACACATAAAACACAGAAGAAAGTACCCAGAATGAGGCCTGAAGAATGAATTTAAATTAGAAAATGATCAAATTCTAATGTGTATGTCCACTCACTTGGAATTTTACTTTCCATTCAGGAATCTGAGTGGAGCCAGTCAAGTGGGATAAAAGAGAATGACTGGCTTGATTTTTTGAAGATAATTAACCTTTTCAGGGTACTTGAATAATTATTTTACATCTTAGAAAAATTAAATAGCACCCCAGTGAAATAGCTAATGTTATTATTGCTAATGCTACTAATGCTAATCCTAACAAAAATAGTTACTACTATTCATCTACAAGATTCAGGCTCAATCAATATGAGTAAATTGTCCTAAAAATTAATCACTCCCAAGATCAAATAAGTACTTGGAGAGGCTAAGCAAGTTGTACAGAATTCTCCTGAAGTGCTACTTTTCCCCGAGGAAGCCTCCTGACCTTATTTCCCAGTTACCCTTTTTCCCCTAATTGCCACAGGCAGATAAATCTCTTTCGGGAACACAGAGAATAGAGTAGTGTAAGCACTAATGCAATACTCCTTATGATACCCAACTCTCAGCCTTGAAGCCCGTCAGTTCTGCATGTTCATAAATTCCGATTTCCTAATTCAAGTAAAGCAACTAGGACAAAGGAAAAGTGGGTACAAAAAAGTAAGCAGCATAATGTACAAATTAAAATCTATTGTTTTTTTCCCCTTTTTCCAGCTTGGAATGAAATACTAATATGACCACAAATAGGCCCCCTGAATCTGCAGACCACTTCAGATGGCTGATAGTGGTTCAGTCCAGTAAGTCTACTGTTGCTCAGATTCAAATCCAAGTCAGAAACTTGCAGAGCTCAGAGCAGGTGGGCAGGATCATACTCAACTGTGAATCATATCACTATGGGAGCACTGAAAGGTAGCAGGTATCCAGCCTAAGATATCTTTGAGAGCCTGGAAAAACAAAACATTTAATATCCTATGAAAGCAACAAGAAGACCAGCCCTGATCTTCCCTCCAGAACTGAGTAAAATCTGGTTATGAAAGTTTTTCAGAAAGTAGGCTGTAAGAATGGCCAAACAAACAAGCAAACAAACACGGACTATTTGCGCCCGACCTGTGGTAGAGCATTCGGAGCTCGTCAGACACACTGTACCTTGACTCTAACATAGTGATGTCATTTTGGTCCTCTTCAAGAATGAAGGATAACCACCACCACACAAAGTCATTATGGTAGCAGGAACACTCAAGACACAAACCCAGAAGAAGAGAATGAGTTCAAAAATCTACAAGCAAAATCAACAAAAAACACATCCTAGGCACAAATAAATCTAGAGTTCCTGGGAGATGAAGCAAGAGTTTAAAAAAAAAAGGGCAGAACAGTCAAGACATGTTTTTATAAGTGAATGACAGTATTAGAGGAAAAAATGGGAAGAGAAACTTAAGTTATAGAGGAAAGAACTGGAAAGAGAACTAATAGCTTAAAATAAGAAGATAAAACCTTATCTTGAACTCCTGGAAGATTAGAAGGGACTAAAAAGAAACAACAATGACTCTGAGACAATTCAAAACAAATTAAAAACTGAAAAATTAGAAGATAATATAATGTACCTTGAAGCAAAAGCCACTGACCTGAACAACAAATTGAGAAAGGAAACTGCCTAGATCTCTTGGATTGGGGGCGGGGGCGGGGGGAAGCAAGTGGAAACAGAAATCCTGGTCACCTCCTGAAAGAAATCCCAAAACAAAACTCCCAGGAACATTATACCCCAAATTCGGAATTTTTACATCAAAGAAAAGAAATTCTGCAAGCATCCAGAAGGAAAGAAACCAAATATTAAAGAGGTACAGTCAGAATCAGAAATAGTTCAGCAGGCACCATTATAAAGGACTGAAGAGTTTGAAATATTACATAGAAGGCAAAGGCTTATGACCAAGAATAACTTATCCAGCAAAACTAAGTATAATCATACCAGGAAAAAAAAATAGATCTTCAATGAAACAAAATCAGAGTGCATAAGTAGAAGTATACACAAACAAGAAGAATGGAAAGGGAGTAAGTGGTTGAAACATGAATTTCACTCTCCATCTGAATCGGTCAAAGTGAAAAATATACACATAAAGCTCGAAACAGAAATACATTTTATTGGGAAAAGGGTTAAGAGAGAACGGGGAAATAAAGGGTAGATTAAAGAAGGAATCAATCCTAAACAAAAGAAACTCTAAAGATGAACAAAAAGATACAGCTCTTTTTTTAAGGTAGCAAAGAATTGGAAACTGACAGGATACCCATTGATTGGGCAATGTTGAACAAGTTACACCATATAAATGTAACAGAATACTATTGTGTTATAAGAAATGAAGAAAAGTATGGTTTCAGAGAAACATGTGAAGACTTGTATTAACCGAAGTGAAGTGAGCAGGGCCATGACAGCAATTTATACAATAACAACACTGTAAAGACAAACAACGAATTTGAAACTACGATTAACATAATGACTAACTTTAATTCCACAGGACTTAAGATGAAACATGCTATCCAACTCCTGAGAGAGGAGAAAAAAAAATCAGTGTAAACTAAGACACACATGTGAATATATATACTTATACATGGCCAATGCATAAATGTTTTGCTTGACTATATATGTTTGTAAGAGTTTCTTTTTTTTCTTTCTGGGAAAGGAAAGAGAGAGGGATTTTGGTGATAGGAAACTTAAAAAAAAACTAGGGGGCAGCTAGGTGGCATAGAGGTTAGAGCACCGGCCTGGAGTTAGGAGGACCTCAGTTCAAATCGAGTCTCAGACACTTACTAGGGGTATGACCCTGGACAAGGCACTTAACCCCTATTGCCTTGCCAAAAGAGAGAGAGAGAGAGAGAGAGAGAGAGAGAGAGAGAGAGAGAGAGAGAGAGAGAGAGAGAGAGAGAGAGAAGGAAGAAAGGAAGGAAGAAAATCAATATTTGGTTATGGAAATATTATGAACTTGATAACTGTTTCAATAAATGTTTGTTGAAATGAATTTTGAGAACATTTTTCTTAGGAACTAGCAATGAATGAAGACTCTAATCTGGGTAGTAAGTAAAGCTCAGGCTCTTATTTAATGTTGACTAAATTACCAAAGATGTTGATTTTATTATGTGACATTTACCTTTTTTCAGAGGACTTTCAAATGTACTTCTCCAGCCCCAGTCTCTGTTGAACTCTAGTATTACATTTCCAACCAAATAACTTACTAGCACCTAAAATCCTAACTTCTCTTATATATTTCACATTCTTCTTGCATTCAATTCTAGCTCAGGATCTAATTATCTAAGGTTTAGAAGGCTACAAATAACCTAATCTTTTAACTGGTCTTCCATGGCTCCTAATTCTAGCCCTATAAAGATATCCTGTCAGATATTACACTATCAGCTTCAAGAGTACTCCCTGATTTTACCTCTCCCTGAAAATATTCAATAGTTTTCCAATGTCTACCAAATAAAGTACAATCTATATCCTAAAATTCAAGTCCCTCCAAAGTCTAATCACAATCTTTTAAGCCCTATCAAACTATTCACCATTACTGTTCACTCTCTTCATGAACAGAACAGGTCAGAAGGAACTCTGAGATTCTACAACCCATAGTGAGAAGAAAGCCCCTCTAAAACAGTCCTATGAAAGTCCTTTAGATGCTTAAGGATAGTCTGTATAACCACTGAGTATTTCCTTTTTGTAAAGATTGGTCCATAGCTGATAGTAAAGCTTTCATTTCTAGCATACTTCTCTGAAGAACATCTTAGGGTCCCTCTTCTCACAACTTAAATATATATAGCCTTAGACTATTCAGTTACAGAAATCAACAAACATTTATTAATCCACTATTATGAAAAAGTTTAGTTCTGTCATTTTTTAGTTGTGTCTGGTAAAGATGCTGGAGTGATTTGCCATTTTCTTCTCCAGCTCATTTTACAGATGAGGAAACTGAGGCAAAAAGGGTTAAGTGACTGTCTCAGTGTCATACAGTTAGTGTCTGAGCCCAGATTTGAACTTAGGAAGATAAGTCTTCCTGATTCTAGGCTCAGCACTCTCCCCACTGCGCCACATAGCAGCTCAATCATGAACATGGTGATGTTATAATTTAGGCTAACATTATTTACTTCTTTTATCACCCTACAAATTTAGCTGCTTCTTCCTACTGAAATTTACATCTCCTGGAAGATCTACAAAATTTCTTCTGTTCCCTCTGACAAGAATGTTCTCTTCTCATAATCCCTTACTAAAATACTACATGTTCTTAAAATCTCAACTGAAATGCCACTGATTTCATCATCTCTGCCCTAGATCAACCTAGTCATTTACGATTCTTCTTTATACTCCATACTGCTAAATATACCTTGTTAATACCACTTGTATGGGATTTATCATAGAGAGTCTTCCAAGGCAGCTATTTTCACATACGGCACTTTACCTCATATAACACAGAACTACATAGTAAAATTTGTTGCAATTATGAACACTACTTAGGATACTCGTATAACACATGGTCCCTGAAGTGAAGGAGTATAGAATTTAGAAAGGGAGATGACATAAACATAAATAACTAAAATCAAAAGGTCATAGACACAGAGAGAATTTCAAGAGACCATCTGATCCAACCCTTGCTACCAGGCAGGGAAACACTTGAATCATCTCATGGATAAACTGCTTGACCTTTTTTGCAAAGTTCTTCAGGTTTAGAAATTTTGGAAAATGCTTTGGAAGACAATTCTAGTATTAAATTACCTAAGCTCCTAAAAATAGCTTGGAGTCAGAGAAGGACATGAATTTAAATTCTGCCTCAGAAACTTAATAGCTGAATGACTTCTCCTAGGCTCAGTTTCCTCATCTGTAAAATGAGTTTAGATTCAAGAGCCTCTAGGGTCCAATCTAGCTCTAAATTTATGACTTTGTGATTATATTTTGTAACAAATTAAGTTAATTACATTTAAAAAAAAATTATTTATTAGCATTTTTTTGTGTTTAAATTTTGGGTTCCATATTTTCTCCCTCCTTCCCACCCCCTCCCCAACCCACTGAGAAGGCGAGCCAATATCAATCATACATATCAAATTTTGCAACACATTTTCATATTAAGATGAACTCAAAAAAACGAAAAAAGCAAGAAAAAAAATTAAGTGAGAAAATTATATTTCAATTTGCACTGAGTGTTCATCAGTTCTCTGTCTGAAGGTAGACAGCATTTGTTCATTATGAGACCACTAGAATTGTCTTGGATCACTGTCTTGATCAGAATAGCTAAGTCTTTCACAGTTGATCGTCATTACAACATTGCTGTTATCATGCACAATGATCTCCTGGTTCTTCTCCCTCCATTCTGCATCAGTTCATATATGTCTTGCCATGTCTTCCTTACCACTCCCCCCTGAAACATTTCTTATAGTACAGCAACACTCCACCACAATCATGCCGCAACTTGTTCAGCCACCCCCAAAGTGATGAACATTCCCTTGATGTCCAATTCTTTGCCATCTCAGAGAGCCGCTATAAATATTGTTGTACATAAATGTCCTTTTTCTTTTTCTTTGATCTGTAAAATCTTTTATTACTTCATTGTCTATAGTATCTTTTAACAAAATGTAGTTTCCTTAATTATCTCTTTCAATTAGGTCTATTTTTGCTTTTGATTTGTCTGAGATCATGATTGCTATCCCTGCTTTTTTACTTCAGCTGAACCAAAACAGATTCTGCTCCAGCCCTTTATTTTAACTCTATACATGTTTTTCTGTTTCAGTGTACCGTTTGTACACAACATACTGTTGGATTCTGCTTCCTAATTCAATCTGCTCCTCTCCTCTGTTTTATGGATGATCTTATCTCATTTATCATAGTTATGATTACCAATTGTATACTTCCATCTTGTTACCATCTTTTTTAACCTTCTCTTTTTTATCCTGTCCCTCCTTAAATATGCTGCCTCCTTTAATCCACATTCCCTTTATTATCCCCCTTTTCCTCTCCACTGTATCTCCACACATCTCTTATTCCCTTTCCCTCCTGTTTGGTACTGAGCAAGGCAGGTTTGTATACCAAACATACACACACTCATATACATATGTGTGTGTGTGTGTGTGTGTGTATATACACACACACACACATATATATGTACACACACAGACATGCATGTACACATATATTTACAAAATTCCCTCTTAGACCCATTCCTGATGAAAGTAGGTTTCCAGAACTAACAGCCTTTCTCTCCCATCTAATTTCCTCTGTGTCAGTTCTTCCTCTCATACCTCATTTGCATAAAATAATAAAATAATTGTATTTTATATAAAATAATTACTTTTCTTAGCTGTTCCTAAATGGTTTTACCTTATAAAGTCATCTCAAATTAAGGTCTACCCCAATCTTTCTTTTGAACTACCCAATCACAATCTTAGACATATATATATGTTTTACATTTTATATACATAAAACGTGAACAGTTTGCTCTTACTGAGACCCTTGTAATTACTCTTTGGTATGTACCTTATATTTCCCTTGGCTCTTGTAGGTCAAATTTTCTATTAAGTTCAAGTTTGGTTTTGTTTTTTTCACAAAGTCCTGAAAGTTTAACAGTTCATTAATATGTTAATTTAAAAAAAATTTCAGGATCATACTTAGCTTTGTTGGGCATGATATTTTCATCCGGAAGTCCAGTTCTTTTGTTCTTCCATATAATGTTGCAGTCTTTTGGTGTCACTGCTGCTGGGTCTTGTGTGATTCTAATTGTGGCACCACCATACTTAAATTGTTTTTTTTTTCCCTTGTTGCTAGGAATAGTTTATCCTTGAAATGGAGGTTTCAGAATTTGACTATAATACTCCTATGGATTTTCCTCATAGGGTCTCTTTCACGTGGTAATGGGTGGATTTTTTTTATATATTTCTACCTTGCGCTCTTGTTCTAAAGCTTCAGAACAATTTTCTTTAATTATTTCTTGCATTATTGTATCAAGATTTTTTTTTGGATCATAGTTTTTAGGTAGTCTGATTATTCTTAATTTTTCTCTACTTGATCTGGTTCTCCAGATCAATTGCTTTTCTTATGAGATATTTCACATTCTCTTGTATTTCATTCTTCATATTTTGTCATTATTTCTTGATCTCTTTTAATGTTGGCTTCCCCTTGCCCAATTCTGATTGTCAAGGAGTAATTTTCTTCCTTAAGATTCTGGATGGGGGCGGGGGAGGGGGGCGGGCGCGGAGCCAAGATGGTGGAGTAGAAAGACGCACATACACATAGCTCCAAACCCACAACCCACAAAATGGCTACAGGGGAGTAACTCACAGCAAATTCTGCACCCAGAGGCCACGGAATATTGGAGCGAGGGAGATTTCTGTTCCGGAGGGACCTGCACACCTCTCGCAAAAGGTCCGTCGCGCTGCAGACACGGAGCCCAGCCCAGCCCAGCCCTGCTGCGGCCATGGCACCAAGAGAAACAGACCCGAGCAGGCTTCAGGGACGGGATCTCCAGCGGCCACACAAGTCCCTCCGCCCACAGGTGATGGGGGTCGGTGAGAGAGTCTCTTTGGTGGGTCGAGAGGGGAGTGGGGTGCCCCCATGATTCGAGCCCCCCCGGGAGGTAGAAGCTGAGAAGCGGCTGCAGACAGGGGCTCCCCAAGGGGGCAGGAGCCTGGATCCATTGTGGAAGGTCTGTGCATCAACCCCCTGAGGAAACTGAGCCTGAGAGGCGGCCCTGACCCGACCTGACCACCTGAACTTAATTCTCACACTGAATAGCAGCCCTGCCCCCGCCAAAAGCCCTAAGGCTGGAAGCAGCATTTGAATCTCAGACCCCAAACACTGGCTGGGAGGACCAGGAGGGGAGGTGGGTGTGAGGAGAATATTCAGAGGTCAAGTCACTGGCTGGAAAAATGCCCAGAAAAGGGAAAAGAAATAAGACTATTGAAGGCTACTTTCTTGGAGAACAGACATTTCCTCCCTTCCTTTCTGATGAGGAAGAACAATGCTTACCATTAGGCAAAGACACAGAAATCAAGGATTCTGTGTCCCAGCCCACCCAATGGGCTCAGGCCATGGAAGAGCTCAAAAGGAATTTTGAAAATCAAGTTAGAGAGGTGGAGGAAAAACTGGGAAGAGAAATGAGAGAGATGAAAGAAAAGCATGAAAAGCAGATCAGCTCCCTGCTAAAGGAGACCCAAAAAAATGTTGAAGAAATTAACACTTTGAAAACTAGCCTAACTCAATTGGCAAAATAGGTTCAAAAAGCCAATGAAGAGAAGAATGCTTTCAAAAGCAGAATTAGCCAAATGGAAAAGGAGATTCAAAAGCTCACTGAAGAAAATAGTTCTTTCAAAACTAGAATGGCACAGATGGAGGCTAAGGACTTTGCAAGAAAGTATGATATCACAGAACAAAGAGAGAAGAATGGAAAAATGGAAGATAATGTGAAATATCTCATTGGAAAAACAACTGACCTGGAAAATAGATTCAGGAGAGACAATTTAAAAACTTTGCGACTACCTGAAAGCCATGATCAAAAGAAGAGCCTAGACATCATCTTCCATGAAATTATCAAGGAAAACTGCCCTGAGATTCTAGAACCAGAGGGCAAAATAAATATTCAAGGAATCCACAGAATACCGCCTGAAAGAGATCCATAAAGAGAAACTCCTAGGAACATTGTGGCCAAATTCCAGAGTTCCCAGGTCAAGGAGAAAATATTGCAAGCAGCTAGAAAGAAACAATTCAAGTATTATGGAAATACAATCAGGATAACACAAGATCTAGCAGCCTCTACATTAAGGGATCGAAGGGCATGGAATAGGATATTCCAGAAGTCAAAGGAACTAGGACTAAAACCAAGAATCACCTACCCAGCAAAACTGAGTATAATACTTGAGGGGAAAAAATGGTCTTTCAATGAAATAGAGGATTTTCAAATTTTCTTGATGAAAAGACCAGAGCTGAAAAGAAAATTTGACTTTCAAACACAAGAATGAAGAGAACCATGAAAAGGTGAACAGCAAAGAGAAGTCATAAGGGACTTACTAAAGTTGAACTGTTTACATTCCTACATGGAAAGACAATATTTGTAACTCTTGAAACATTTCAGTATCTGGGAACTGGGTGGGAGTACACACATACACATGCACACACGCACACATACATAGAGACAGAGTGCACAGAGTGAATTGAAGAGGATGGGATCATATCTTAAAAAAAAAATGAAATCAAGCAGTGAGAGAGAAATATATTGGGAGGAGAAAGGGAGAAATGGAATGGGGCAAATTATCTCTCATAAAAGAGGCAAGCAAAAGACTCATTAGTGGAGGGATAAAGAGGGGAGGTGAGAGAAAAACATGAAGTCTACTCTCATCACATTCCACTAAAGGAAAGAATAAAATGCACACTCATTTTGGTAGGAAAACCTATCTCACAATACAGGAAAGTGGGGGACAAGGGGACAAGCAGGGTGGGGGGGATGACAGAAGGGAGGGCATGGGGAGGAGAATGCAATTCGAGGTCGACATTCATGGGAGGGATAGGATCAAAAGAGAATAGAAGTAATGGGGGACAGGATAGGATGGAGGGAAATATAGTTAGTCCTATACAACAGAACTATTATGGCAGTCATTTGCAAAACTGCACAGATTTGGCCTATATTGAATTGCTTGCCTTCCAAAGGGAAGGAGTGGAGAGGGAGGGAGCTAAAGAAGTTGGAACTCAAAGTGTTAGGATCAACTGTAATGTTCTTACCACTAGGAAATAAGAAATACAGGTAAAGGGGTAAAGAAAGCTATCTGGCCCTACAGGACAAAAGAGAAGACGGAGACAAGGGCAGAGAGGGATGATAGAAGAAAGAGTAGATTGGTCACAGGGGCAATTAGAATGCTTGGGTTTGGGGGGGGAGGGGATAAAAGGGGAGAAAATTTGTAACCCAAAATTTTGTGAAAATGAATGTTAAAAATTAAATAAATAAAAAAAAAAGATAAATTCATATACTAAAAAAAAAAAAAAAGATTCTGGATCTCCTTTTCTAATTGGTTGACTTTCTTTTCATAATCTTATTTTTCTTGGATTGTTCTTTTTTTAGTTTTTCCTCACTTTAATTTGATTTTTAAAGTCTTTTTAGAAGACATTTTTTTTTGTCAGTATCCTCCTCTAAAGACCAACTCCAGTCTTCTCTGTTACCACAGTAACTCTCTATGGCTGCATTCTTTCTCCTTTGCCTGTGCTTTTCTTTTTTATATCGTAGCTTAATTTTTCCAGTCACCTCTAGTCCTGGCGTATGGGGGATGGTAGCTCAGTCTTCTCAGTTTTCCCCTCTGGCCTGGAACTGAAACCAAGAACTCTAGCCTCCTGCAAGTGCCCAAAGTCAGCATCATCCCTGCCCCACTGCTTCTGCTCTCACCAGGCATGTGGTGGTTCCTTCTTGCCTCTGCTGTGTCTCTGCAGCACAGCTGAGTCTGATATTCCTTGTCAGCAGAGGTTCCCTCAGTCTTCCTCAGCTCAGACACCCAACAACAGCTCACTGTCCTGGGTGTGAAACTTCCTGTGGCTAGGACCAAGGCAGCCTCCTAAATTAGCTAATCCCAGGGTATGCTTCTGGTTCTTTAAGCAGACCAAGGATCTAGCCTGGAGATGTTTACTCTTAACAGGAAGTACCAGGACTTTTCTTCACATCTTCTCTGATTGTCCCAGGAAGGCCCAGGGTCTGCTACTACTCTTATTTATTTTTACCACTCTATATTTGCCCTAAGGTGCTATTTGTTTTGTGGAGGAAAATCTTAAGAGTTTGGAATTTTCTGAACTACTTTGCCACCTTCCCAGAATCCTCCTCTCAAGCTGTGTTTTCCTTAAGAAAATGTGAAGGTTATTTAGATTTAGATTTTGCTTCTAGGCTTGTGTATCGGGCATCCTTGGGACCTTTGTTAATCCTAAGCGATTTTTAATTAACTTATTTTTCCACCCTTATTCCTGAATTGGAGCTTTTTTTATTATAAGGTTTTTTGCATTTCCAGAGTGTACTCTGCATTTCTTTAGATTTGCTGTATATTATCTGGGGATCCTATGGCTGTTTTCTCTGGGTACTTAGTGCAGTATTCTTCAAAGATTACTTAGAAACTTTCAGTGAGCCCTAAACTGTTTGACTTAAGGCAAACAGCTGATCACTGCCCTGTTGGAGTGAGTTTTTCAAGTCCCTAACTCTGGTTTGGATCTGAGTGACATAAGTATGGAGGTCTGACCCTCGCTGAAGATTCCATAGACTTGTACTGGCTTCAGGTCCTATCTACTTACTAGAATGTTTCACAATTTCAGAGTAACTGAACTACATTGGGTTCTGGTGCCAGCTCTGGTTCAGCTGCATATCTCAGACTGGTCTAGGGGCCAAATGTGCAGCTTTAATCTAAAGTCAATGTCATATAGTTGCTGTTCATTTGTATACCTATTCCTTGTCCATAGCTCAAGGCCAGGTCTGATCTTATCCAAGGGATGAGCAAATGGCTCCCTGCCCTGAAACAGTCACCTATTACCCCCATGAATAGCTTCAGGTGCCTTCCTAAGTCCACACTGAATCCACAGTTCTGTTACCATAGCCTTTCCCTCTCAGAGTAATGCCACTCTGTCTAGTTACATACAAGGTGCATATCAATATCTACATACAGATATCTATCTATCTACCTACCTACCTACCTACCTACCTACCTACCTACCTACCTATCTACCTATCTATCTATACACACACATCTATCTTTTATGTACCTAGCTATTTATACTTTTATTTATATTGATTTATATAAATACCTAGCTATTGACATATTTTCTCTACCACTGACATATAAGCTCCTCGAAGACAGGGATTATTTTTTGTCTTTCTTTGTATTTCCAGTGCTTAGCACATAGTGAGTGCTTATAAATTCAGCTGAATGAGAAACCTTCCCTCTAAGGTGAAAGAAGTTTATTAGCAATATTATTTGGGTACAAGATGATGTGCAATCAGATGCAAATCAGGATTCAGTTTATATTTCATTATTTGCAAGGACATCAAAGACCTTGCCAAATATATTAATGAAATAAAAAATTCACTACATGTCTACAGCATTCCTTCAATCTACCAATCTGGTAACTATATCAAAAAATGAAATGAGGTTAGTATGGCATGAAATGTTCTCTAAATGAACCATTTTTGGAATCTGTTAAGCCATGCATTCTTTAAAAAATATGTTTACATACCATCTGTTTAGCAATCTGTTCTAGAATTTTGCTTAAGATCAATATTAGTTAATTTCCAGAATCCAGTCTCATCTTCTGCTTGAAAATCATTACATTATTTTTTTTATTCAATCCAATGTATATTTATTTAGTGCCTACTATGTTCAGTGTACTAAGGCTAGAAAGATTAAACTGTGGTTCCTCTAAACAGTGAACTTACAACCTAGTAGGAATGATAACATAAGAAGAATTCCTGATGCCATTCTAAGTAAGAGAGATCCAAACATAATAGTAAAAGAGAAGTCATTTATTGAGTATTGGGGGTGAATGAGGGAGAGAGAATAGCGAAGATATCAAGTCTGCCTCAAGATGGCAACTGAGCTGGGTCTAGAAGGAAGGGGAGGATTTTAGTAGGCCATTATGTGAGATCATTCCACAAATGCAAAGACACAGTGATGAGAAAGTACAGGATACTAGGGAATTTTGAATAGTTTGATAAGAAGACAGTGAGCAAAGGAGAATGATGTACCTTAATGCTGAAAAGGTAAGTTGGAGGCAGACTGTGGACAGTATTAAACTCCAAGTTCAATTGCTTGTCTTTGGGCATTTTTATTCTACACAAATTTCAAAGACTGGTGACCATAGTTCTGAAGTCATATTTGCCAATCTTTCAAGTACTCTGGAATGTAATTTGTTTTGCCCTAGGAACATGAATTCATTTAAAGTGGGTAGGAACTCTCTTATATGATATTCTCATTTACGCTAAGCTTAAGTTTCCTGTTTAACTATGTTAATTTTACCTGTTTTAGTTTGAAAATCATTTTTGATGGAGAGGATAGAGGTAAAACAGTAGCCAAAAAGGTTGGTCTTCTATTTTACCATAAATCCTTAATCCCATTCTCTCCAATTTTTCTAGCAAATTATCTCCCATATTCCCTCTCTTATTTTAACTTCTATCGACTCTTTCTTTGCTACTTACAAATATGTTCATGTCTCACACATTCTTAAAATATTTCCACTTATCCTACCATCCCCACTAGTTATTGTCCTATATTACTCCTCCCTTCTGCAGTAAATTCCTTGAGAAAGAAGGCTATATACAAGAATACAAGTCATTCTCCAACTGATAATGATATGAAAAGGCAGTTTTCAGAGGAAGAAAAGCTATTTATAATCATATGAAAAAATGTTCTAAATCAGTATTGATTAGAGATGCAAATCAAAACAACTCTGAGGTACCACATCACACCTATCAGATTGGCTAACATACCAGAACAAGAAGATGATAAATGTTGGAGAAGATATGGGACAGTTGGAACACTAATTCATTGCTGGTGGAGCTGTGAGCTAATCCAACCATTCTGGAGAGCAATTGAAACTATGCCCAAAACGCTACAAAAATGTGCATACCCTTTGACCCAGCGATATCACTTCTGAGACTGTATCCCAAAGAGATCATAAAAATAGGAAAGGGTCCCACATGCACAAAAATATTTATAGCAGCTCTCTTTGTGGTGGCCAAAAACTGGAAATCAAGGGGATGCCTAAACAAGTTGTGGTATATGAATGTAATGGAATACTATTGTGCTATAAGAAATGATGAATAGGAAGACTTCAGAGAGGCCTGGAAAGACTTACATGAACTGATGCTGAATGAAAGGAGCAGAACCAGGAGAACTTTGTACACAGCAACAACCACAGTGTGCAAGTAATTTTTCTGGTAGACTTAGCCCTTCACAGCAATGCAAGGACCTAAAAAATTCCCAATGGACTCTTGAGGCAAAATGCCTTCCATATTCAGAGAAAGAACTATGGAATTAGATTGCTAAACGAAGCAGATTATTTTCTCTTGTGTTATGTTTTGTTTTCTGGTTTCTCCTAATCATTTTAATTCTTCCATGCAACATGACTAAGGTGAAAATGTATTTAATAAGAATGTATGTGTAGAACCTACATAAGACTGCATGCTACCTTGGGGAGGGAATGAAGAGGGAGGAGGAAATGGGGGGAAGGGAGGGGAAAAATCTAAGATATATGGAAGTGATTGTAGAAAACTGAAAACAAACAAAATAATTTTAAAAAAAGAGAAAAAGGGCTATACTAGATGCCTTCCTTTCTTCTCTTCTCCTTTCCTCTAAACCCTCTACAATCTGACTTCCAACTCAAATATTCAGTTGAAAATGCATTCTCCAAAGTCACTAATGAATTCTTTTTTTTTTTTTTTAAATATGAGGATGGAATTTTATTTAATTTGTGAATTATTTGGTTCTTTTTACAACCTAAGCTCTTCCCCCAAATAAGGAGCCATCTTTTTAGTAACAGTATGTTTTTATGTTGATATGCCCAGATTGCCTCTGTCTCCAAAGCACTGAAGTTGAGGGTCACGTAGAAGCCAATGGAGAGGAATACTTGGGAGTGAAGAGGCTATGCCACATTACCAGACAAGAACTGGGCAAAGTGAGTAGCATAAAGAATGCTATCTGAGCCAGATAGAACCAGGAAAGAAGGTGGGCTTGTCAGTCATGGGGAAACAGTGAAAGATGAGAGAAAGACAGCCCCCAGACCCCAGGTGGGTCCATGCAATGTTAAGAGAAGTAGAAGAAGGCTCCTGGTACAGGATTTATGGATGGAAGTGGACTGGAATCAGTGGAGAGAAGCATGGATAGACTATGACCTCCATTTTGGAATGATGACACACATCATCTCAATCAAACAGTTCCATTTAAGTCATAGTCTTAGATTTAAAGGCTGAAGAGAACTTAACCTGGGGGCTATGAACTTCCTTTAAAAAAATATCTCAATAACTGTATTTCAATATGATTGGTTTCCCTTGTACTCCTATGTATTTTCTTTCATGCATTAAGAAACATGATCCTGAGAAGGGATCCATAGACTTCACTAGATCCAAGACACGCAAAAGGGTAAAGAACCCCTAATCTAGTCTGTTTTCATCACTTTACATTTTAATGTAAAAAATGAATAAGGTTTTATCAGTTGCAATGATTCTAAAGAAAGTACATTTCCATGAGGACAACTGGATGTTTCCATCTGCCCTCTCATCTTTTCCAGATTGCTCCATCTTGAAAACATTCAATCTCTCCCTCTCTACTGGCTCCTTCTCTGCTGCCTATGAACATGCCCACAACTACCCCATCCTTGAAAAATCCTTACTTGATCTGAACATCCCTGCTAGCTACTATCCTATATCTCTCTTTCTTTCCAGCCTAAACTCTTCAAGAAAGCGGTCAACATTAGGAGCTCCCATTTCCCTCTTCTCTCATTCACTTCTAAACTCTATAGTCTGACTTCCAACTTCATTTTTCAGCTGAAACTGCTCTTTAAAAAGTTACCAGTGACCTTTTAATAATGATTTAATTTTGTGTTTATGTTAACAAGGATTTAACATCATAGAAGGTCACAGATGAAAGGGTCTTAGACTTCATGTAGTTCAACCTCTTCTTTTTATAAGGGATAAAACTGAGGCCCAAGGGAGGGAGTACTTGACCCAGGGAAACTTAGCAAATTAGTGGCAGAGGTAGAACCAGGTTCCACGTCTCCCCACCCAACCACCTCCTTCATAATAATATTAGCTCATTTAGTGGGTGTCTTAAGAATTTACAAAGTGTTTCCCTCACAGTCCTGTGAGGAAGCTCCAAGTGGTAAAGAGACTGGCCCAGTATCATATTCCTAGGAAGTGTGGCAGTTGGAACTTGAACCTAGGTATTCAGGACCATCAGAGCTTTCTAGGGACAAACTACTATTTTGATAGTGTGTTCCTTGTCCCTGGAAATCTTTAAGCAGAGGTTGGATCCTTGTACTGGCCTAGACTCTGATATTCAAAGGTCTCTTTTTGCACATGCCTTGAGTTCCAGGGCTCTTTCCACCATACCATGGAGTCTCTCATGGCAATAACTCATCTGTTGCCAACTCTCCATTGAATCAGTTATCGAGATAGGAAAGTAGTCTGCCAGGTTGTTCCACACATGCCATTGCTTCATGGTCTTGGTCTGCCTCCCACCTTTCCTTGGGGAGTCTCGTTCCAGGCTGAGTAGAGGATACTGAGGAGTCAAAATTGGGTGGAAAAGAAGCTGATGAAGATGACTGTGCAGACTTTTTTGGGTAATGATCTTCCTATTACTGAAGAGCTTTACAAAGAGACTGGATGACCCCCATCAAGGAGGTTAAAGAGGAGATCCCTTCTTTGTGATTGTGACTTCTGATTGGGAGTCACTGTTTCCTCCTCCTCCTCCCCTGTGCCTCAGTCGATCTTTGGCTCCATTGACTGTGTCCTCAGGAACCATTGTTCACAGATGGGACTCCTCCCTCAGGTTTGTTTTTTTAACTTCAGCAACCAGGCCAGATTGCTAACCTTCTGCCTAGAGGCTGCCACCTCAGAGCAGGGAGTCATACTCCTCTCAGAAGTGATAGGATAAGCTTAGAGTTTTCTTATCAGTGCAAGTTCCCAAATCTCTACCCCCTACTCTTCTCTTGTTTCATGACCTGGATCTCAGCAGGAACTGGAATCTCTGGGCCAGAGACCGTAGTGTGTATATCTGGATATTCCCATCCAGAGAGATCCCTTTGAGAAGAGTCAAGATGGTGGCATGAGGGTCAGCATTTTTGCTCAGATCTCCCCAAAATACTCCAATTTAAACACAACTTTAAAAATTCCAAATTGAGGGGGGGCGGAGCCAAGATGGCGAAGCAGAAAGACGCACATACACACAGCCCCGAACCCACAAAACACAGAACGGCAGAGGGGACCAACCCAGGGCGAATTCTGCACCCAGAGACCACGGAACACTGGAGGGAGGGAGACCTCTGTTCCAGAGAGACCCGCAAACCTCTCGCGGGGGATCCCCCGCGCCGTGGACTGGGCGCCGGGGCGAGAAGCAGAGAGCAGCCCTACCGCGGCAGCGAAACCGTGGGAAAGAGATCCGAGAGGGCTGCGAGACGGGATCTCCAGCGGCCACGCGGGTCCCCCCACCCACAGAGGGACCCGCAAACCCCTCGCAAAAGGTCCCTCGCGCTGCAGACACGGAGCCCAGCTGGGACCTGCGGCAGCGGCCGCGGCTCTGAGAGGCACAGTCCTAAGAGGGCTCCAGAGGCGGGATCTTCAGCAGCGGCACGGGCCCCCCCCTCACTAATGAATTCTTCAATGCCAAATCCAACAGCTTTTTATCAATCCTTAATCCCTCTTGGACTGTGCAGTATTTGACATTGTTACTTACCTTCTCCTTCTGGATACTTTCTCATGACTAAGTTTTTATGACATTACCTTCTCCTAGTTCTTCTCTTAACTATGCAATCATTACTTAATCTTCTTTGCTGGTTCTCCATCCACATCATGCCCACTAACAGAGCCGCAAGGCTTTGTTTTGGGCCCTTATCTAATCTCCCTCTATATCTAATGTTATTTAACATGACACCTACAATATTTTAGTATAACTGGTTTTCCTTGTATCTTAGGTATCTGATTTTAAGCATAAAAATAATCTGGAAGGGATCTATATGATTACCAATGATGCACGCACACATGCACACATACCCACATACCCACACACACACACCTTCATGATGGTCTTTGTAGAAGAAGCAAACTCTAACATCATAAGGAAGGGAATGAATGGAAAATTAAAAATACAGAAAGAAAAAGAGCAAAAATTTGTGTTCAAGGGTAGGGAAAATGGAATAGAAGAGGAGAAACAGAATGGAAGCAGATGACTTCAATTATATGTTCACTAGTGTTAAGAAGACTGCTTTTACAATTTTTCTTCTTTGTAAAGAGGGGGACCAGGACAGAAAGGGAAAATTATAGGTAGAAGGTAGAAGCATTTTCACAATAAATAATCATTAGGTTGTGTTTGCCCTCGTTTTCGAAGAAGATCATGACATCAGAGGAATGATGACATGACTTGCACTTGACTTTGTTTTCAGTGAGGGAGGGCTGTGCAAGGTCACCAGGTTCACTTTCTCCTCCTGAGTCATCTGGATCCAGTGACCAGATATTCATCAAGATGACTGGAGATGGCCCAGGATGTGGTGGGAGACCTTGGCCTTTTTAGGCTAGGCCTAAACTCTAGTGACTCCCCATTACCTCTAGTATCAAATATAAACTCTTTTCTTGGCACTTACACATCATCAATAACCTGATGCTTTTCTATGTTTCCACTCTTCTTAAAATTATTTCCCTTCACTCACTCCATGATCCAGGAATACTAGTATACTTATGGCTCTCTGAATCATATCTAGCCTATGCGCAGCTGTTCTCCTGGAAAGCTTGGGGCTTCTTTAAAGACAGTCTGCCTCCTTATGGAGCCTTTCCTAGGCCTCCCTGCTACTAATGTTCTCCCCTCACAGAATGTACTCTCTCTGTGTGTCTTCCTCCCTGTAGTTTGCGCCTCTCTGTGTGTCTCTGCCTCTTTCATCTATTTAGTTGTTTACATGATGTCTGTCCTATTACATTGTAAGTTCCTTGATGGCAAGTAATGTCTTTTTTCCCTTTCTTTGTATACTTATATACTTCCATTTTTTTGTATACTTGTATAATTCGCTTACACAGTGCCTGAGCACATATTAAGTACTAGATAACTTATTTGTTGCACTGACTTGATTAAATGCCATCTATGTGCTAGAAACTGTGCTAAGTAGGCTGAAGATATTCTCAAGGATCTTGCATTCTACCTCACCTTGAACAAAGCAATGGCCAAATTAATAGCAGCTAAATTTTATGTAGCAACATAAGGTTTCAGAATTTGTTTACATATATTATCTCCTTTGGTCCCCACAATAATCCTATGAGATTGGGGTATCATTATATCCTATTTTACAGAAGAGGAAACCAAGACTTGAAAAAGGTTTACTGACTTGTCCAGGTCAGTTGTGAGCTGGAACTTGGACTCCAGTGTTTCTGACTTCAAGTCTAGAATCTATCCACTAAGTGAAACTGCCTTTCAATGTCTTCTTCTCAGTGTCTCCTTTTCTCATGTGTCATTGCTATTCAAGTACTGAGTAGTTAGCACATTAATTATATATTACTTTACATTTTCCTATAGTTGTTTTTTCCCTTCATTCACTCAACACATATATAAACACAAGTAACTAGTTTAGTACCATTCCCTCCGAAAGCTAGAAAAATTCACTCAGTTTTCCAGTCTTGCTCTCATTTACCTCAGAAAGATGCCCTAGAGATTAGTCAAATATGGTGTCTAAGTTCCTCAAAAGAAAAGCATTACAAAAATCCAGGCTTGACAAGTATGAAAGATAAATGATGAGCCAGCTGTCATCACCCCTAAATCGTTAACAATGAAAAGTTGAGAAGAGTTTTAAAAATAAGAGACACAAAGGCATGACTCTAATATTAGAGTCCTAGAATTCCATCTCTGCCAGAGTGGAGTGATAGCAAATCACTGCCCACTTTTTTGTAGTAATAGAGAACAAGTCCACAACAATTTAAAAAGGAAGGCATAGAAGCTTATGTGTCTTAAGTATCTTCTTGCTTTACTTCACTCCTTTTTCCATTACTATTAATTTTTGCTGCTAGTCAACAAACTGTATTATTATAAATATAATTATATTATAACAAACCTAGCTAACCTGGGTTTATTATTAAGTCCTAGGAAAAGAATAACATCTTGAGAACTATTATAAAAACATAAAATTCTTTGTATGTGTTTTCTGATGCAATTATCTTTAATCTCATATGGTATTCAGGAGTGGGATCTCTGAGACAAAGGATACGTACATTTTGGTTATTTTTTAAAGCATATTTATAAATTGCCTTCCAGAAGGGTTAGACCAATTCAAAGTTCTACCAATAGTGCATTAGTGAGCCCATCTCTCCACAATCATATTTGTATTGATTAGGCTTATCTTTTTTCATCTTAGCCTATCTGCTAGGCTTGTGGTGAAATGGCAGTTACTCTGATCTGACTTTCCTTTATTAAGGATTTAGAGCTTTCTTTCTATGGCTGCAAACAGTCAGCAAACCTTTTGACAAACATTTGTTCATATTACTTGATCAACAGTATTATCTTATTAAAGTATTGATAAATCAATTTAATTTATTTAAAAGAATAATTTTTTATTTTAATTTATTTTAAATTAAAAATAACTTAAAAGAATAAATTCTTCCTTAAGAAAAGGAAGGCTGGGTTAGGTATCAAACTCATCAGCTTTGGGTTGCCAATGGTTACTATTAGGACAATGAAAAACCAGGAATAAAGAAACAAGACTACAGGAAATGGGAGGAAACTAAAGACAAATTTAAATTAGAGTCCTGATAACTTGTCAGAAATGCCAATGAAAATCACAAACTTTCTACTTGACCTATATCTGGCTTAAACTGTTTAGGATTAAGTGTTGTGAAGGAATATTCAGAGTGTGAGTTTTAAAAGAAGTGGAGAAAGAAAGGAGGATAATAGAAAAACAAGTTTAAAGAAAGGTTCAGAGGAGGCAAAAGGGTTATTAGCTTTTTGTTTGTATTATTCCCACAGAGCAGAAAGATAATTTATAATATTGACGATCTAGATTTGGCAAATTTATGGACTTCTATCTTTTGCTGTATTTTGTTTGCTCTTGTTCGGTGGGGTCTGACTCTTTGTGACCTCCATTTTGGGTTTTCTCGGTAGAGAGACTGAAGTGGTTTGCTATTTCTTTCTCTAGCTTATCTGACGCAGGAGGAACGCAAAGAGGGTTTAGTGATTTGCCTAGGGTTACACAATTAGTAAGTGTCTGAGGTCAGATTTTAACTCAGGTCTTCTGACTCCAGGCTCAGGTCTCTATTTATTAAGTCACATAGCTGACTTTTTGTTATATTTAGAGATTACAGCAAAAGAATAAAATAGAAGCACTATGTTGTAACGAAAAACTTCTTAGAATTAGAGTCAAGAGATACCTGGATTTGAATTTGCTGCCTTCTAGTTGGCTGGCCTTGTAAGACACTGCATCCTGCAAGTCATCTAATCTAAGCCTCCTGTCTTACTACAAGGAAAGTGAGCTCCAGAGAGCTGAGATGAACCGTCCAAAGTCACACGAGAAGCAGAGCTGAGATCTCAACCCAGGTCTTCCGTATCTTGTATTTTTTCCATTTTATCTGGCATTTCCTTAAATGAATCATTTAATCTTACTAGGTTCTCATTTTCTTCATCTGTAAAGTCAGGATAATAATACTTGTAGTACCTACATCATAGATTAGTTATTAAATAAGTTAAAATTATTTTAAATAAGGATTTAAGGATTAAATAAACATGCATGCTTCACTTCCCAATTAAAGATGGCAAGAAGAAAGAGGTGACCTTAATTAGCAGGTGTTTTAAAAAATTATCTGCCACCAAATGGAGAGTGATGAGTATTGTCCCTTAAGAAGCAAAGGAAAGGACTATGACTTTTTCATACTGCATGCAAGGCACTCTCATTAAGCTAACTTTTTGTGGTTTTCATTGCCTCTTCAAAATGGAACAGAGAGAAGAGGTAGAAAGGCAAAGGTAGAATGATGAAGAAAAAGACAAGTTTCCAGAGGTACAAATACATACAATTATGTTTTTAATTATATTTTAAAGTATTTAAATGTTGAATAGTCTATTTTTGAAGAAACTAATCAATGGAATGATTTTGATGATCTTTACTTTCCTTAATATCTAATACATATCTGAGAGGGGGAAGAGGTCTGCAGTAGTTCAAACTTTCCTAGACAGTGTTTTACAGGAGATGTAGGCCATCCCAGACAAGTAATTCTCCAAAATATTACTATCTTAAAAAATTAAGTAAAATTATTGTTAAGAATTCAATTAATATTTACAATTAATATATTTATTTTAGATAGATTAAACTTATAACATAGTTACATTTTTATGGTCTACTTGCATACTTCATAGTACCCTGATGTCTTCTAAATTCTATACCTGTATTAAGCATTTACACCTATTTTAAAGGATTTTCTATGGTAAAGATATTTGAATTAGAATAAAAAATCAAGGTAAAGGCTGTGTTAACTTCTGCAAAAGTCAGAACATCTGATAAACTCTTGAATAGCTTTATTATTTCATCTTTCAGAAGGAAGTGTAAGCAACAAAAGGTACACATCTATTCTCAACTTAATTCTCACCAACACAGAGAAATGTGTTGGAGAAATGGAAATGAGAAGAATTATGGGAGAAAGTGATAATACATTTTGGAATTCATAATCACAAAGGAAAGGAATCCTGGCATAATCACGAGTGTCCCAGACTTTCAAAAAGATTTCAAAGAGCTCATTCACAAAGCAAATAAAATGCCATGACTAGAGCTTTTATATTGGAAAATAGTTCAAAAGGGAAATGTTGTTACTGAAATTGAAAATTCTGATAGTACAATCATAAATGATGTTAAGAAAAAGGAGAAGTACCTAAAGAAATCAACATGTTTACACACAGAATTATCCAATATCCTCAAGTTTTTAAAAGACAAACAAAATATGGAAAAAAGATTAAGTAAAATCAGGGCCCAAAAGAATAGTCTAAATTTGAAAGAATAATGTCAGGATATAAAGTCCAGAAAGCACTGAAGCATTTAGAAAAAATGCAAAAGGTGATAAAAAAACCTTTTTTTTTTTTTAAAAAAATTAAAGTTATACTCACAACAAGAATAAAAACAAACAAGGAATCAAGAAATACATCCATGGTTTAGGTAAGTACTAATGACACAGAGACATCAGAACTGTTTAACTTCCCTTTTGTTTCCATCTCCTCTGTCTAGAAGCATCATGATTCTCATAGAGAAGACAGAACAAATATGATTCAAAATGAATTAATGTTCAAAAGTGTAAGAACAAAAGACAAAAGGCTCAGTTGAGTCAACAGTGTGACAAACTTCCTCAAGATCAAATATGTCTTAGGTACAGAAAAGATGGACTGTATGCTAGGAGGTACAGAGAAAATTCAGATAACACAAGTATATTTTATTGTTGTTCATTCCTTTCAGTCGTGTCTGACTTTTCATGACCTCAGTTGGGGTTTTCTTGGCAAAGATACTGGAGAGGTTTGCCATCTCCTTCTCTAGATCATTTTACAGATTAGGAAACAGAGACAAACAGGGTCAAGTGACTTGCCCAGGGTTACACATCTAGTAAGTATCTGAGGCCAGATTTAACTCAGGAAGATGAGTCTTCTAGATTGCAGGCCCACTGCTCTATCCACTGTGCCAACAAACTGCCAACAAACACATTTTATATATATAAATACAAAAATATAAACAAGTATGGGAATAGGACTAAAATTCCCCTAATGAAAAAACAGAAATGCAGGTGTCATGAGGCAAGAGATCATCCAGGAAGGGTCAAAGGAAGAAGAGGTTGATTGGTGATTATGCTGAGAGGTAATGAAGCAGTTATTTATTGACTGAAAACAAGAGAGGTGTCAGCTGTCTTCCCAGGCAGATATCCAACATGTAAAGAGAACCTCCAAAGATCTGTCAAAATGGATAACGACTACCTACTTCCAAGTGTTTCATATGGGCACAAATATGAAAAAAAGTCATTTTTAAAAGAGCTGATATAATTTTGAATGTATAATTTTGAAGTGTGCAAAGCATTTTACTACATTATCTTATTTGGTCTTCCTAACAACCCTGTAATGTAGTTGCTATTTATTATTTTCATTTTACAGTTGACGAAACTAAGGTGCAGAGGGTTAAGAGACAGGGCAAGGGACACAAAGCTAGAAAGTGAATGAGAAGGAATTTTAACCCAGACCTTTCTAAGCCCAAGTCCAGGGTTCTTTCTACTCTGTTGTGTTGATTCCTGCTGCCTGATACTGCCAGAAGGAACTTAGAAATCACTGCTAAAAATCACCCTAGATCACTGAGGCAAAGGCAGTGTTTTTACCACTGCCATCCATCAAAGGCAAGGGATACAGAAAAGGAAAGCAGATTTAGGAAGTAAACTGCAAGAACATGGTTGAGAACAGAATTTAGGTTTCTAGATCACACTTAAAATATCAGAAATGACAGGTTTCTGTCCAGAGATGGAGGGTACCTACCAAGGACTGTAAGAATACATTCAGCTAGTCCTGCAAATTTTATCATAAAGCTTTTAAAAATTGAAAAAGAAGTACTAAACATTTCCTATGCATATTCAGGAAATTAGATGTCACAGAAAGTAGCAATGCTAAGGGGGAAAAGTAGTTGAAACTCAGGAATTGATTTAAGATAGAAGCCAGGGATAAATTCCATTACCTGAAATATATAGATTGCCTCAAATACATTTCTATACCGAAATGGTCAAAGTATGATCAACAGGCAGGATCTAGTAGAAGATTTAAGACAAGGAGACAAATTTGATATAACAGGTATTGTTGAAACTTGGATGGATGAGACTCATGACTTGATTACGGATCTGGAATGGTTTAACTTAAATTATTCAGAGGAAGTAACATATTTAAGAGTAGTAGGGTTTCATTGTATGTTAAGATGACAGATCCATGTGAGAAAACACAGGGCCAGAAGAGGGAGGTATGTTGAACAGAACATAGTAAAAATCAGTGCAGGAACAGGAAAATTAAAGCACTATTGGTTGAGCTATGAATTGTGGAAAACACTTTGGAATCATACCCAACAAGTTATAAACTGTGCATACTCACTACTGTAATGAGATCAAAGAAAAAAGACTGACATGTACAAAAATATTTGTAATCATTTTTTTTGTGGTGGATAAGAACTAGAAAATAAGGCCCACTGATTGGAGACTGACTGAATGAATTATGGTAAAGGAAGGTAATGGAATACTGTGCTACAAAAAATGATGAAAGGGACCTGCAAGGCTCATATGAACTGACATAGAATTAAATAAGCAGAACTAGGAGAATAATTTATACAATAACAACAACATTGTAACAATGCATAACTCTGAAAGATTTAAGAACTCTGATTACATATAATGATCATCTATGATACTGAGCATCAGTGATGCACACTACCCATCTCCTGACATGGAGGTTAAAGACTAAATATGCAGAATAAGACACATAATTTTAGATATGACCAATATGAGAATTTATTTTATCTGACCCATATTTGATATAAAGATTTAGTTTTTCTTTTCCTTTTTCCTAGGGATGGGATAGTGTTTGGGGGAATGGGGGGAGGTAGAAGTGAGATTAAATAAATGCTGCTCTCCTTATCAAGCACAGTATTCCCTTGGCAAACAAATGGATTTGTGTGGTAAGACAGTGTAACAAAAAGCCATGAGGGACTTCCTCAATTGGTAGCCATTCTTTTGCACTAACTCTTTTTAGATATTCATGATAATGAATAGAACAAAAATACAATTAGGGTTTAATGCTGAATTTTACAATTAAGTGTCCTCTCAGCAAAGAAAAGCAACTAAGTAAATAGTTTGCTAATATTTGAAAAACTAGTTGGACAGAGATAACACAGTTAAACCTGAAGCAGACAAAGACTTTCCAAACACATTCTACCGGATGCTCATTTGGTTTTCTATCTTCCCATTCAAAATTTTTTGCATATGGATACAGGATATGCTGGTGTGTGTGTGTGCATGTGCCCATGCATGTGCATGTCTGTGTATTTAATGCAAATCTAGGACTGTGTTAGGCAACAATGTAGGGTTTAACATGGGAAGGTGGAGGGCATATATAATGGAGGACACTTCAATTACTACTTTTTGTAAATGTACATATTTTAATCTAAGAAAATACCATTCTTCATTGGAAGTAGATATTGATTTCATGAAGACACGTATTTCAGAAGGGAACAAAATTTCCAGTGGACAGTAACACAAAGGGAAACAACTGTTCTTTCCAGTGTGAAGACTATCTGAGATTCCTTAAAAGATTAAATGATTAAGAATTCTATCCAACAATAACGTAGAGAGACACAGGTGCATCAAAGGTGTGTTTCCAACTGTCACAGAGCAGGGCTTCTTAAACTTTTCCACTCACAACCCCTGTAGCACTTCTCAAACTAGGTCTTAAGAAGGTCTGTGACATAGAGAATGTCACCTGCAAAGTCTGAAAAGAGAGATTCTCCATAGACGGTGACATTCTTTTGATTCTTCTTTTACAGATGACACTGCTCAGAGTGCAAGGAGCCCTGAAAAACTAAAAGTACTTCCTGACACCAGTCCATCTCTCTTTTTTTTTTTGACACCAATATTCTTCAAGTGATGCTTTATGACTACAAATCATGGAACACCATGATCTCTTTCTAATCATAACTACAGGTGACCCATATGGGGAAGGACAGTCATACAGCGGGCACAAGCAGGTTGCAGCACATTAATATGACTTGTACACAACATATTACATAATATACAGTATAATACAACATACAGTATAATATCAGAGTATATATGAAAAGAAAAGGATATGGACCAGTTATATAAAGGGGGTGTGTGGAGAAGTAAAACCCACACTAAATGTGATCAAGGAAATACTAAATTAAGAAAGTGTAAGAGTTCATAAATGCATTCCCAGCTCTGAAAACTTCTTAATGTCAGGGAATAGGTCTGTTCATTTCTCTTGATATTTCTCTTCTTTTCTTTTTTTTTTTTTTTGGAGGGGGGAAAAAAGGCAATTGGCATTAAGTGACTTGACCAAAGTCACACAGCTAGTGTCAAGTGTCTGAAGCTGGATTTGAACTCAGGTCCTCCTGACTCCGGGGCTGGTGCTCTACTCATTGAGACACCTAGCTGCCTCAATATTTCTCTCATTTTCAAAGTGGGGGTCAGGTCTTTCTCTCCCAAGTTTCATTGCTATATGTCTAAAATAAGCTGTCTCCATTTACTGTGACTCTATTACCCACAGGCAATACTACTAAATACCTACTACTATACTCAAGTTGTCTTTTCCAAGATAATTAATAATCTAATCATCAAATACATGGATTTTTTCATCCTTGATGAAACTAACTGACCTCTTTCCATGTGAGACTGCTGACTTCTTAATACTCTCCCCTTCTTTGAAATTGCACTCTCATTGCTCTCCTACCTGTCTGACAGTGGTTTTTGTTTCCTTTTGCCCTGAACACTGCACAACAAAATCTGTCCTTCACCCTTCTCTCTTTATACTTTCCAGGTAATTACCTATACGATGATGACCAAAATCTCCAATTCTAGCTACATCATCTCTACTGAACTCTATTCCTGCATTTTAAACTTCCTGATAGTTATCAACATCTCGGCTTCTAGTTTTCAGCTCAAAGTCAGCATATCCAAAACTGGGCTCATCTTCTTTCCACAAAATTTTCTTTCCCAACTTTATTTCTGTTGATTACACAAACAACTCCCTAAACCCAGGGATGGAGAACCTGCCACCTCGAGGCTACATGTGGCCCTCTAGGTCCTTGGGTGCTGCCTTTTAACTGAGTACAAATTTTACAGAACAAATCTTTTTACTAAGGGGATTTGTTCTGTTAATTTCGGATTCAGCCAAAGGGCTGCACTTAAGGACCTTGGTTCCCCACCCCTGTGTTAATCATTTGCTTTGCAATATCAAGACTTCATTTTTTTTAAAGGAAATACAAATTCCCAGGACATTAAACACAGCCAGTCCTATTCAAGTGTAAATACAGAAAACACTCCCAATCAAAATATTTGGGGTGGGGGTTATCAAAAGTTTTGAGTTATCCATACCACAAAAGATAAAAATGTTAGACTTGGGAGTCAAGAAGGCCTGAGTTTGAATTTCTGCTTCAAACACTTGACTATCTGTGTGAGCTGCACAAATCAGTTAAACATTCTGACTCCACTTCCTCATGGATAAAATGGGGGAAATAAAAGTACTTACCTTACAGCAATATCATGAAGATCAAATGAGATAACATATTAAAGCACTTGGTAAACCTTAAAGTGCTATATTAATTCTAGCTGCTATTATTATCTCCTTCACTAATATAGAAAAATGACTGAAATTAACATGAGGTGCATACACCTCATATGTACGATAAGATAATGCAAAATTAACAATCAAAGAAAATATATTAGGTGATTTCAGACTTTAAAATATAAACCAGAATCCACACTGAAAGAAAATGTGGGTCCTTGGGCCCTGAAAATGATTCTACAGAAAGTGTAGACTTTAGAGCATTTGGGACTTTTGAAAAATGAAAATATTCAATGAATATTTGTCATAAAAGAATGAAAAATCTGGGCTCCTGCTCTTTCTCAGGTTCTGTATCATATTCTTCTAAGCCCCCAAGTCAAATCCTACACTTAAAATTAAACAAATTAAATGACACAAATAAAATTGTTCTGCACCTGGCTAATTAGAAGCCAAAATGATCCTTAACAACACTTTAGTTTAGAACTCCAGCCTCATTAAACCCCCACAAATCATGTCTTCTTTTTTATGAATGACAATGTAAATTGCATTATCAAATGTTCTATCAATGCTGAGATTTTCATCCACAGCACACAAACAGAAGGCAGGAAAAAATATTAAATAGAAACAGCTTAATCTGTAAGTTTTCCAGCACTAAGTCAACAGGCTGAAGCTGTGTATAGAATCCCTAAGATCCATAAATTAAAGATGAAGAACTGGGTCAGTTGCTTTAGCAACTTGTTACAACTGAGCTGTCAATAATGGGATGAGAAAAATAGAAATGAATAGCATTTGTTTCCTAACAGGCTCCCCTAGCAGTTGGAGTCTTATATGCTGTGCCACCTTTATCTATTCTGTAGGTCTTGTATGTACCTAATTATTTACATGTGTTTCCCCCACTAGAATATAAGCTCCTAGAGGACAGGTACTATTTTTGCTTTTCTTTGCACATGCAGTTTAGCACAGTGTTGGTAAACAGGAAGTATTTATTAAATGCTTGATGTTCAACACCAAGTACATCCAGCATGAAAAGTGAAGCTTGATGGAACTGTACTCAGTGTGAAAACAAGTCACCTAGTCATACAATACCTACATTTTGAATCTAGTAATAGCGAATGTCTGAAGAACTGTTTCATTATCAGACTTTTCAGTTGCAGTGCTACATTAAAGACAGCTGTATAAAAGAACATAAATTAGTGTGAACAATACAGTGATGGTTTATGTGCTTTCACTAAAGGAAGAAATAATCATTCTAATGCTTGCTTGTCAATTGCATCTCACCAATATCTACCGTTTCTCTTCTATCTTCTCTGCTGACAAAGCCAGGCCTTACGTCAGGCCCTCACTGCCTCTTACCTGGACTACTACAAGAGCTTCCCAGTTTATCTCTGCTCCAGTATCTCCCCTCTCCAATTCACCTTTCACAGGGTCAAAATAATCTTCCTAAAGTATGACCATGACAATCTCCTATTCAAAAATTTTCAGAGCTTCCTCATTAGCTACAGGATAAAACACCAATTTCTTAGTTTGACATTTAGGACTTTCATAGTCTGACTCCTATCTACCTTACCAACCTTATTTTTTTTTTCTTCTTCTCTAAGACCAGCCCTCCCTATTTCATCCAGAGGGGAAATGCAAGATCAACTCACATACACAAACTCAGTGTTTACTTGTACAGAAACTTCAAACCATTCCTGTTTTGACCTGGCTGGTTCACCTCTTCCAAGTTAGCCAAGTGGAACTCTACCCCCAACAACTCATCATACTGGTGCCAGATTTAGTGCAGACACGTGACTGGCTTAATCCAACACAGCTCACAACTACTGAGTTCAAGCAATCCACCAGTCCCAATCTTCCTGAGCAAGAATAACAGATATTAGCCAACGTGCCTAGTGATTTAGACGTATTTCATGCTACTATATCAATACTATCTTTCAACCAAAATGGACTCCCAGCTCCAAACAAAGCTATATTCCACCTCTGCCAGGAATGCATTTCTCATCTCCCCCACTTGGAATCCTTCTTCTAGGCTTTAGCTTAGATGCCATTTCCTCCATATAGACTGCCTTGATTCCCACCACTGTATTCTCTGTCATAACTTTTCCTTTTACTATATTTATTTCTGCACATGTGATATCTTTATATTGGAAGTTAAGTTCCATAAAGGCAGAAACTGTTTGGTATGTAGTTTTGTAATCATAATGCTCAGCACAATGCTTTGCATATAGTAGATGCTCATTAAATATTGGTGGAATTGTATTACATTTTATGTCACTAGATTTGGCTAACTGTTCTAGTTTGTTGGATTTTTTAAAAGTCTTTTTGGATTCTGGCTTTGTCATTTAGTAAGTTAGCTAATCCTCATAGTTTTATCACGTGCAAATATGATGAATATGACTTACCCAATTAATTGGCATAGCAGATGTAGGGACAATGACTTCACATGTAGCTTATGTTGGGGTCAACATACACTCTAAATGCTACTGGCTCATTTCCTTATTAATTCTCTACTCAGGTCCTAAGGAAATCAAAGGGTATGTTCTAATATTTCCTTATAGATTAACAGAAATCATATTCTCATTAAATACTCATTTAGCTTTGATCTCCAATCCCATTTATAGCTACAGAAACCTTTTTTTCTTCAATCTTCTTTCTCCTAATCTCAAATCCTCTGGTCTCATAGGTTTAAAAAATGTCAGTATTACTACACATACAGTTTACTAAGTAGCAAATATGAGACACATGAAAAAATATTGATAATGTATTGGAAGTGAGAAAACTTCAAAGACACCTTTGTGCTCTTCAAAAAAAGCAGGAGAAAGAGACATGGAAGGGAATATTTTTACCAACACTACTACTGATTCCTAAACTCTGGAAACAATTCTCTTAGTTTAGTAATTCAGATCTCTCAGCAATTCTCTCAGAAATATCTAGAGAAAGAACTTGGAGACAACAGCTAACTCTTGCAGGCTTCTCACATTCTTTTTCAGATTTATCCAACCAAGTCTTTTTCTACTTTGTTCCATTTTTCTTCTTTACAGTGAAGAAGAAGGTGTTGAGAGGATTGTGTATTTAACAGGAGAGATCTCTTCAAGAAATCAATATCTATTCTACTACTTCTCTTTCTCTTCCCCTTGTCCAAGTTTCCAGTTACAAGTTCTGACCCTTGAATTTTCTTTCCTTATATTCCTTCCCTTCACACACCACTCTCTGAAAATGGAGTTTATTTTTCTTTTGACTAATTTCTACCCTCCTTATTAATCTCTCATCTTCTCTTCTTATCTCCACCCAATTTTTTATTTCTACACCAGACTCTATATTCTTGCTTGCTTTTTTTTTGACTGGTTCATATAAAAGTATATTTCATGTTTAGATTGCTCCCCTATACCATATTTGTAGAGTCTCCTTATGTACTCTTATTTATGAGATAAGGAAGCTCCACTTCTTTCTGCCTTCTTTCAAAATTCCCTGGTGCATTATTCTTTTTCTTTTCCTTTTTTGTTCATCTTTTAAGATCATCAAAATATAATAAAACCAGTCCCCTGAGAGGATTCTGAGGGGATATTTGTTTCTTCTCCCTCATTAGAACATAAAGATTTCATTATCATATATAGTCTCTTCTAATCTGAGAGGGTGGTGGTGTCCTTAACATCAATAAGTAAGCTAGGAAGAAGTAAGGATTTGGGGGAAGGATGAATTCAGTTTTGGACATACTGAGTTTAAGTAACATGAGTGACCCTGCTCTCCCACTCCTTTTCTTTTCCTCTTCACTGGCTTCTCCTTTGGTTTCCAAACATGTAGATTTCTCTTACATACTGGAAAAAAGTTAGCATGACCTTGCTGCCCCTTGTTACTTGAGCTCTATTTCTCTCCATTTCAAGGCAAATTTAGATTTTACAAATCACAGAATAATCTATAACCACCACTTTCACTTTTTCATCACCTACATATTCCTTAATTCTCTGCAATCTGATATTCTTCCTCAAAACACTTCTGAAATTGAACTTTTGAATGTCACTAGTGATTTAATAATCATCAAATACACCTATTTCTCATGAGCTTCCAAAGAAATATAAGACAGTCCCTGTCCTCAAGGAGTTTATAATCTAATTGAGAAATAGCTAAATAAGATTTTAAAAATAAAATTAAAAAATTAAAGTGGGGCAAGGGTAGGGTTAGGGCCTCACTTTAACATCCTAATTTTTCTCTACTTCTCACCAGCACTTGACACTGGTACGGGATATACATACACATACACACACACACACACACACACACACACACACACGTATAAAATCCTTATATTTCCTAACTCCATCTTCAAAGTTCAGTCTTCTGCCCTTTTCTATATATACTCACAGAATTCTCTTATCAGGACTTCAATTCTCATCCTATAAAGGTGTCTATGACCTTCCAATAAGAAAGAAGATGAAAGTGGACTACATGGTAGAGTGGTTCTGAGGCAAAGTTGAGGAGTAAAATGGAAGCGGGAGGGAAATAAGCATTTACATAGCACCTACTGTGCGCCAGTCACTACACTAAGTGTTTTACAAATACTGTCTCAATGGAGACAATATTGAATTTACTGAATATATTGAATACACACACACACACACACACACACACACACACACACACACACACACACACACTAGAGGAAGGGACAAATCAGTAGGAAGATTACAGTAATCCAGGCATGTAGTTAAGTCTCTGGACTTAAGCCGTGATGGTGGAAACAGAATGGAAGAAATATGTTAAAAGTATTATGAAGGAAAACTGCACTGGACTGATCACACATCAGGAGCAAGGAAAAGGGAGGAACAAAGATAATTCAGGTTTAAAGTCTACATGAGTGAGATAGACTTTGGGAAATGAGGAGGGAACACCAGTTTTTGGTATTGTTAAGGGGTTTTCATAGGATCAATAGCTAGAAGAGGACTTGGTGAAATACTGAATAAACAACTAGATAGAAAAAAATATAAATAAAAGCAGCCCAATCCCCTTATGTTACTAAGTTAGAAATTGAGACCCCCAAAAGCTTAAGGGTATGAAGGAAGTAAACAGAAGACACAAAATTTGATCTCAGGTCTCCAAACTTAATGGGATTTGAAGGAGGTACAGGAGAGAGTAAGAAAATGATGAAATTGGTTTTACATGTACTGAGTCTAAAATGAGAATGGGATCTGGAAGCAGAAAGGTAGACTAGATGACCTCTCAAGGTACATTCCAGCTCTGAGATGATGAAAAGAGTACTATCAACTGCTACCATTCCTCAAGACTGATAGATAGGTAGGACTCTAATTCACGTAAATATAACTGGTCTCAAACTACAGCAAAGACAACAACATATAATTTGTACCCTCTGATTGCTTTTTCCTTAAAACGTTTAAGCACTGCAGATTACAGCCCTACTCATTCATAGGAGATGGCTAATAAGTCTCATTTGTCGGCAGGAAATCGTAAAACAAATTCTTCCATAAGAAGATCAGAGACAATCATCTGAGTGAAAATTTATGCAAAGTAACAGATTACTAATAGTTTTACATCAGCAGGACTTCATGTTTCATTATTTTATAGTAACTACTAACAGAGTTTAGTATTAGAATTTGAAAATGAACAGAAAATGGAAAACTCTCTGTAAAATTTATTGTACTCTTTCAGCTATTATGAGGTTTCATTACAGATTTCTGCTCTGACATTATTCTTTGTTTTAGTTTCAAAACATAGTTCCTACTTTAAAAATGGTTTTCTGGAAAACCTCTACATTTGCATGAATTCAAATGAAATCTCTACTGTCATTATTCTGTTCAATGGTTTGTTACATATTTTATAGGGTTAGGATATGATTAATAGTGGATTCCTGAAAAACATTCTGTAAAATAAAAACAACTGTTGTAAAGCTTGGCAAAACCAACTACACACCTATTTAAAATCTTTGGTTTTATAATTTTTAAAAGGTAAGTTCTCTAGGAAATAATATGACAACTCATGCCAGTACCACAGTCATGAATGCACAAATAGAATAACTGGATTCTGTTATTAGAATACAGCATTCAGGATCTAATATGAAGAATGGTTTTCTACTATGTTCAATTCAACAAACAATTAGATCTTCAAAATTTTCTCATGCAACACACATTGGAATTCTATGATGCTGCTTTACTGCATCCCATGAGACAATAGAAGGGTAAAAGATTACAATGCTGCAATGGCAATAACTGACACAAAAAGAAAGGAAATAGTCTTTTGAATAAAATAGAATTTTAAAAATGGGCTTTTCTCAGGTAGTGCTAGAATAGAGGATATACATTCAAATCAGAAATTCCATATATGATTATAATAGAGCTGTATATACTAGCCCAGTATTAGCAGGACAAAAGTTGGTTCCCTCTTACTGAGAAGGACAGTAGAAAAAAAAAGCTGACAAGTTTTCAAATGAAATCAAAAGGTGCAATGAATAATAATCCTATAATGTACTTCAAAATTAAGATTCTTTAAGCAAGCAGGTCTAGATTTCAAGTAATTAATATAACATTTGTACAATGGAAAACAACAACAAAAAAATGAAGTTAAGCTACTAACTACTGGCTGAGAAATGGTAACTCAATGTTTCTGGCCTTTAGTAGACAATTGTTTTATTTCAGATGGGTAGCATTTTTTAAAAAGGAAATTAAAAAAAATATACCTCATTAATACAATTATTTCTGATGTTAAAAAGTTTAATGCTCATATAGAGAATACAGGATCATAAACCAATGAAATGCATTCATCTCTCATGTAAATAAATAAATCTCCCAAAACATCTTAGTAACATTTGCACAGTGGTTTTTGAAAAATATCACTAATATAAAAGGACATTTTCAACAATAATGTACACTCATGATGAAAACGAGGAAACAAACAAAAATAAAACTGAAAGCAAAATTGTTTTCATTTCAACAAGAGTAAACAAAAACTACAGAGAACCAGGGAAATAAATGCTAGGGAATAAAAACTATAGAGAACTGGGGGACCAATGTACCCAGTAACAGTAACAGAAATAAAAATAGCACTAAAAGACAACTGGACTCAGATATATCAGTTCCAGAAAACAGAAGATGAAACAATGAAACACACTTTTCACCCTTTTCCACATGAAGATGTGGAATATATATCAGTCAAACAGCACTAATGTGTCTGCTGCATCTGCTTAACTGTTCAGTATAAGGATGTTTTTTATTAGGTAGAGTAGGGAAAATAGCAAACACATAACTAAAAGAAAAACAATTGATAAAATGTTGGAAAAAGCAAAGCAAAACAAATAACTTCTGTAAAACACTATGTATCATCCTCCTGAAAAAATCAAGAATGGTTTAAAGGAAACCAACATTTCATAGTGGAATAGGTCTTTCTTAAGGAGCTAACAGTTAAATTTTGCTTTTCTGGATGAATACCTTAACAAGAAGTCTTAACACATCTTACACAGAAAATGAAATCAAGTGGGCTAATAGTTCAACAGGCCCCACGCAAATCACATTGCAAAAAAGAATAATGGTTGTGGCCACACGTTCTCTAATGTTTTCTACAATCAAGTCAAATCAAGTTAACGAATGACAAAATAAAATAAATGCCTACTATGTGTGCACCAGGAACTGCACCAAGTGCTGAGGATACAAAGAAAGGCACAGTCTGTTGAGGAAAACAACAAAACAAATATGTACAAACAAATATAGCCATGCTAAACAGGGGAATCTCAGAGAGCAGGCATTAAGATTACCAAAAATCTGTAAAGGCTTCTTGCAAAAAGTTGGCACTGTAGCTAAGACTTAAAGGAAAGCAGGGAAATCATGAGTTGGAGATGAGGAAGGAGAAAGTCCCAAGTATGGGGTATAGCCAGTGAGAATGCATGTAGTCTGGAGATGGAATACTGTGCACAACAAACAGCAAGGATCGAAATGTCACTGGATCACAGAGTATGTGGGAACACTGTAAAGTCCTGTAACGGGGACTGGAAAAGTAGGGAGAGGTCAAGTTGTAGAGTTTTAAAAACCAAACAGAGGATTTTATCTCTGCTCAAGGAGGTGAAACACTGGTGTTCTCTCATTGGGGGAAAAGGGTGATAAGGTCAGATTTGTACTTTAGGATAATTAATTTGACAGCTGAGTGGAGAACGGATTGAGTGAAGAGGCACATGAGGCAGGGAAACCAACCAGAAAGCTACTATAAAAGTTCAGGTGTAAGGTGATAAAGGCCTGTACCAGGCTAGGCTGCTGGCTGTACCTGAGAAGGGGCCATATGCCATAAAGGCAGAAACAACAGGACTTGGCAACTGATTGGATATGGGGGTCAAGATAGTGTGAGGAATCAAAAATGAGGTAGCAAGCCTGAGGAACTGGGAGGATGGTGGTGCGCTTAATAATAAAAAAGTTAGGAATGAGAGAAGCTCAGGGAAGGGGGTGACAAATAATATGCTAAGTTTTATGAGATATCCATTTCAAGATGTCTTACAGATGGTTGGAGATCTGATATTAGAGATCAAGAAAGAAGTTAGGCTCAAATCTTCCAGCCAGTGATAAAACATAAAAATTACTAAATAAGTTTTGCCAACAATGAGACACACATCACAGTTAGCAACATTTAGTCAACTAAAGATATCCTCTCTAGGCAGCACCCAACCCATGAGTGAACTGAGAAGACCAAGTGAAGAAGAATGATAAGAAGGCAGAAAAATCAAATCAATACTATAAGAACAAAATGAGGAAGATTTTTACATGGTGAGGCACAGCTGTGAAATAAGAGGAAATGGCACACAGAGACAAAAAACCCTGTGTGTGTATGTGACAAGAGACAGAAAGTACAAGAGCAGACAATGAAATGCAAACAGCAGGTCTAAGAACCACAGTTATTGTCAGTGGACAAACTTCCTACTTGTAATTACATATATGCAATTACATACAAGCATGCATGTGCGTGTATGTATATATGCATGTGTGTGTACCTATAGAAAAATCTTTAGCAACTTCCTGGAAGGACACCAGTATTAGCAGCATTGCTGAGTAGGCCCACACATAACAAAAATATATAGTACCATTAAAGCCTAATTTTATAATACTTGGTCATGTAACTATTGCTAACATACTTTTAAGAAATTATTCCCTCCAACTCAACACCCCACCCCACCCCCTCCTTATCAGGATTGGGGCTAGAAACAGAGTTTTATCTGTCATTTATAGAAGAAAGATTATCCTTTAAAGTGAATCCTAATCTGGAAACGACCACAAACTAGTGGTTCCATATTACCTCCAAGATAAAATAGAAACTTCTGTTTGACTTTTAAAGCCCTTCCTAACCCAGACCCTTCCTATTTTTCCAGTCTTCTTACATGTTACTCCCTCCCACATGTTCTCTGGTCCAGTGAACACTTCTTGACAACCTGCCCTCTCCTTCATGTATTCTGTGATACAGTGACACTGACTTCCTTGTTGTTCCTTACAAAAGACATGAATTCTGACTCCCTGCGTTTTTATTGGCTATTCCTCCTGGCAGGAATATTCTTTATAGCTTTATCTCATTCCCCTCTTTCCCTGACTTCCTTCAAATCCCACCTTCTGCAAGAAGTTTTTCCTAGTCCTCCTTAATATTAGTGTTTTCCTTCTGAGATGACCTTCAGTTTACCCTGCAGAATGCTTGTATGCATGTAGTTGTTTGCACACAATCTCCTCCTTAGAATGTGAGCTTCTAGAGCTGTTTTTGTCTTTATATCTCTAGCCCTTAGCACACTACCAGGCACACAGGAGGTATTTCATAAATAACTGCTGACCTGAACGAAAAGTATGCTTCATGAGTTAAGATCTTACTAAACTGAAAAATATATGAGAACACGCTTCTCTCCCTTTTTGCAGAGAAAGGGAAACCCAATGAGTGTACAACGTATTTTCAGACTTAGTTGACATATCAACTAGTTTTGCTAAACTGATGTCTTTATTCTTTATAAGAGACAGCACTCTAGAAAAGAGGGGGAAAGGCTGTTAGGAAATGAAGATGGTGTAAAAACAAACTATCAATAAAAATTTTTAAGAGGTCAGAGTGAGAGAGTCTTAGTATAAAAGGTTCCTCAAAAACTGAAGAAAAAACTGTAACACTAGTGAGTGAGAGAGTGTGTGTGTGTGTGAATAAGATATAATGTATAAATAGTAAAAAACAATTTCTTTATCCTCACAAGAGTCCCCCTTTGTATGAAATACAAAAAAATAATAAAGAATATCTAAGTGTGTAACACATGAAAGAGAGACCAAATTTTTTTTGAATTGACTACATGGGAAAAGAAGTAGCAATAAAAATGTAAATTAACATTTCTCAGAAAAGGACATCACAGATGAATGTTGCTCAAGGGTAGGAAGGGCAAGGAGAGCTCCAAATTATATTTCTATCTAGATAGGGAGAGAGAAGAGAAAAAAATAGGGACAAATTTTAAAAATTAATTAACGAAAACAAAGGCAATAATCTGAGTAATCTTAAAGTAAAAAACAACAACAACAACAACAACAAAACCCTTGAGGTAAGACCAGAAAACTAATGGAAGCTGGGGAGAAGCTATGAGAAAAGGTTAACACTGAAGTAGCATAAAGAAACCTAAAAGGAGATACAAAGTTTAAATGAAAAGATCATTGAGAAAAAATAATGTAAATTAATTAACTGAAGGAAAATAGTAAAACTTACAATTAAAACATTAAATATGAACGTATAAAACAGAACAGAATAGCAGAATAAAGAAACAAATTCCAACAATAAGTTGCATACATAAATTATGTTTAAAAATTAGAAATACATAATGAAAATTAAGGATAGAAACAAAATTTACTGGGGGTCAGAGGTTTTTCAATCATGATATCAGACAAGACAGCAAGAAAAATTAATAATACCAAAAGGGAAACTATATTATGCTTAATGGTACCACAGAGAAGAACTCAACATTATTAAATAGATATGCAACAAATGTGATGTCTAAAATGACAAATAGAAAGCTGAATAATTTTTTTAAAAGAGATAATGGTACAATTGTATGAGATGTTTATGTTCCTGGTTAATTAAACAGAGCTAGAGATACTGTTGGAAAAATTAGACTGGAGAGATTTTGGAATTTTCTGAGTGGAAACATTAAAAAATATACATACTAACCAGTGTTACATAAAACTTTTAAAATTGGCATGTCAGAGAACAAATAAATCATAAATAACTGTAAAACGTAGCAATATTAAGACATAATTAGCAGATCATAATGAAATAAAGCTTGCAATTAAAATGGGGACTACAAGCAATACAACAGATCGAAATCAAGAATAAGTTAAAATCCTGAATAATGATTGAGTCAAATAACAAATGCTAGAAACAACTGATAACTGTGTAAAATAAAGTTATAACAATGAGACAATTTAAATATTTTGGGATGCAGTTAAAGTAGCCAGCATTATGGAAACATTTCTCTGAAAAATTAAAGTAACAAAAAAGAAAGAAAATTAATGAAATAAGTACAAAATTTCAAAATTAAAAATTAACTCAAAGTATAAAAGAGGAAATCTTAAAAATCAGAGAGTAAATTAGAGATAAGACCATAGAAAGGATAAACGAAATGAAGAGAGATGCTTTCTTGCAAGATCCACTAATTGGAAAATCATTAGCAACGTGATTTTGAAAAGGAAACTCAAATTCACTAAATAAAAAGTGAGCAAGGTAAATAAAGAGAAAATAATTTTTTTTCAGAAACTGATAAGTAATTTTATGGCAGCAATATTGAGAACATAAAAGAAGTTGATGACTATTTGTGTGTATAAATATAATACTGAAATGAACAAAATTTAGAGAAATCTCATATAATCATATCCTTATTATGGAAAGAGAAAGTAGTAAATGAACTCACTGGCAATAAACACTTTAACAAGCACATGTAGTTCCATTTTATTCAGCTGAGTTCCCCCTCTATCATCCCTATTCTCACGAATTTTCAGTTTCTCCCTGTCTACTGCCTACAAAACTACCAAGTCCACCCATTCTTTAAAAAAAAAAAACAAACAAAAACCTCACTTGATCTGCCTATGCCACTATCAAGTTCCATACTGACATATAGACATATAATTAATATCATTTCTATATATCTTGATATAGCTATCTATATATCAATAGACATATCAATATATCCACCCTTTCCATAGCTAAACAACTCAAGAAAGTCATCTATCCATGCCTCCACTTCCTTTCCTCTCAATTTCTGGAATCTTGTCTCTGATCACATCACTCAAATGAACTGCTTTCTCCAAGTAATCATCAAACCTAGCGGCCTTTTCTAAACCCTCTTCCTTCTTGACTTCACTGTAGTTTTTGACACTGTCCATCATTCTCTTCTCCTTGATAATTTCCCTTCTTAGTTCTCCTACTTGTCTGACTGTTTCTTCTCATTCTCCTTTGCTGAATCTCTATAAAGATCAAAGCAATTGTTAATTGTCTTCCCAGGTTATTTTCTCCATGTACATGATTATCAGATCTATTTAACCAACCTTAATGTCTCTCCTGACCTCCAGTCATGCCTGTCTCTTGGATTAGATACCCCATAGATATTTTAAATCCAACATGTCCCAAACTGAAGTCATTATCTTTCCCTCCAAACTCCCCTCTACTTCAAACTTCCCTATTTCTGCTCAGAAAATAACCATTTTGCCAGTCCAGGCTAGAAGCTAGCAGGAGTAGATGGACTGAATACTTTAAAAAAAAAAAAAAAAAAAGGTTAAAGAATTAGTGGCATATCTGTAAGTAGCAGGGAATAACCAGTAGAGAGACTGAAGATTACTGGGATTGGGGATAACAGAGCAGATAATCTGCTAGGGAAAAAGGGATGAAATTGGATGATTTATGCAAGTCTCTGCCTTGGCAAGGAGAAAGGCTGTTGCTTCATGAGAGATAGGGGAAGAGATAGCAGAGGAAGGCATCTGAGTAAGATGAGATGAGAAGAAAAGAAGAGTGAATCCAAAGTAGCCAAAATTTTTTCAGTGAAATATGAAACAAAGTTCTAAGCTGAGAGAACTGGACATAAAGGAAAGTTTGAACAAGGAGAGAAGGTTTGGAAAGCTGATATAGTAAGAGAAGATAGTGAATCTATTAGGAAGTCTATAAGGATTGTTTTGATTCAGGGAAGCTTCAGTAGAGATTATGTAACAAAATTTGTAGTGGATGCAATCAGCATGGCTTTACGATTTTTTTCCAGCTTCACTGAACAGCAAGTGACTATAAGAAAAGGTAGTAGATGGTAGGAGCAATCCAACGTAGGGCTTATTGGACCATGATTGTCAATGAGGTAAGGGGGCAAGGTTCTTGAGTGTAGGGGAAAGGAGAGTGTGGAGAGTGTGGAGAGTGGCCAGTGCAGAAGTGGAAGAATGTAGGAGTAGAGGTATTGGAGATCACTGTGAGGACAAAGAACAGAAGGATTATAAGATAGGAGGCAGGGTGGAATAATCACTGATAATGATTAAAGGAATTTCAGAATTCATAAACATCTCCATATGTAGCTAAAGTGGGATAAAAGAACATGTAATGAATGAGAAATGAGTAAGTTGAGACCTAGGAAGGTGAGGTTTTTGAGAGAGTATCAAATATGTACGATAAGGTGGGCATGGGGGGAAGAAGAATAGGAGATGGGCACTAGATTCGCTGAAGAAGGAAAGAGAGTGTCCTGGAGGGGCACAATGGATTAATAAATAGAATATAACCGTTACTTACAAGAAACAAACTTGAAAAATAAAGATAATTTGTAATTGAAATAAAGTGCTGAAGTTAAATCTACCATGCCTCAGCTGAATCAAAAAAGCTAGGGCAGCAGTCATGATCTCAGACAAAATCACAGTAAAAACAGATTGATTAAAAGAGATAAACAAGAAAACTATGTTATGGTTAAAGGCACCATAAATTAATACCAACACTTAATATGAACACAAAAAAATATTGAGTATCTAAATACTTAAAGGAAACATTCATTAATCAATTTACAGGAAGATAGTAAAGTGATTGCTGAAAATTTGCTGTACCTATCCTTCTAAGACCTAGGCAACTATAAACAAGAAATAAACATGAAATAACTTTAAATATGTGAATAGAACTTTGGAAAAATCAGAAGCAATTCTCTAGAAATTACTGAATGGGAATAGAAGAGAATATACTTATTTCTCAACAATACATGGAACCTTTAGAAAAACTGACCACATACTAAGGCATAAAAATTTCCACAAACAAATGAAGAAAAGGAGAGGTATTAAACATATCCATTACTGTCTAAAATCCAATAAAAATTACATTCAATAAAGAGACTTTGAAGAAAGTATTAAAAATGAACTAGAAACTAAGTAACTTAATCCTAAAGAACTGACAGGTCAAAGACCAAATCACAGAAATAACAACACATTTTTATCAACAGGAATAAGAACAAGACAATATATTAAAACTTTGGGATGTAATCAAGTTCAGAGAAGAAAATTTATATCGCCTAAGACATAGAGAGAGACAGAGAAAGGAAGGAAGGAAGGAAGGAAGGAAGGAAGGAAGGAAGGAAGGAAGGAAGGAAGGAAGGAAGGAAGGAAGGAAGGAAGGAAGGAAGGAAAAAGATCAGTGAACTGGTATGTGACTAATAAAAATCTGAAAAGCCAATAAATTTTAAAGAGATTTTTAAAAATTTAAAGCAAAGTAATAAATAAAGTTATGAATAAAACTAGAACATCATCTGGGGAGAGAAAGACTAGAGAAATAATTAGCTATTTTGATGTTTTTAAGAGGAAAAACAAATTTATATCAAAAATTAAAGAGGAAAATTTCTAACAACAAAAAACTGAGAAGCTACTTTTGCTTATTTTGTTTAAATGACAACAAAATTCACAATTTAAACGAAATGGATGAATATTTAGCCTCCCCAAAAATCCAGATGAACATCAATGGAAAATGTAAATAATGAAATTTAAGAAAAAATAAATGGGAAAAAAAACCCCTAAAAAATGAACTTCCAAAATAAAAAAAACTCACAAGTCCAGATGTATGTGTGACTGAATTCTATCAAATAATCAAAGAACAATTAATATTACTATTATGTAAACTGTCTGAAAAAATAGAAAAAGAAGGGATCCTACCAAATTACTTCTCTGATACAAATATGATCTTGACACCTAAACCAGAGAGAGACAAAAAAAAGATAAAGCACACTATGTACCAATATCCCTAATGAATATTAACACAAACATTTTAAATAAAATATTAGTAAAGAAGCTAGAGAACACACTAAAAGGATTTTATGTAACGAAGAAGTAGGATTTATTCCAGGAATGCAAAGAAGGCTCAATATTTTAAAAATTCCACACATAATAAACTATTTTAATTTTTTTAAACACTAAAAATCACATGATTATATCAACTGATACAGGAAAGGCTATTGACAAAATACAAAACTTATTAGTGTTAAAACCATTAAAAAGCACAGGAATAAATGGATCTGTTTTTAATATAGTCAATAGTATCTTTCTAAAACCAAGAGCCAACCGTGCATATATATAATAAAGATGAGAGTTTTTCCCAGTAACATCAGGAGTAAACTAAGTATGTCCATTATCATTACTATTATTTGACATAGTGCTAGAAGAGCTACCTATAGTAATGAGGGGGAACAAAGAAATAGAACAAGCATAGTCAAAGAGGAAACAAAAAGATCACTTTTTACTGAAAATATGATGCTCTACTTAAGAGTTTACAGTCAACTAAAAAATTACTTTAGCAAAGTAGAAGGAGAAGTAGAAGGATATTAAATGAATCCACACAAATCATTAGCTTACTTCTTCAGGCTACATAATATGAAGAAAACCCAGCATGAAAAGATAAGAGAAATTCCCTTCAAAATAACTAATGTATAAAAAAGTTAAAAGTCCACCTACAAAGACATTGAGGAAGAATATGACGGCAACAACAAAACAACTGTTATGGAAAGAAATATAGAACTAAATAAGTGTAGGCACTATTAATTGTTAATGGTTAGGTACCCAACGTAATTAAAATGACAATACTATATCTTTATTTTCTGTTATATCAAACATTACTTTAGAAAAAATCATAATAATTCATTCAGAGGAACCAAAGTTCAAAATTCTCAAGGGAAATAACGAAAAGAGGCAGAACCAGAAGTGCCAAATTTCAAATTATACTACAAAGCAATAATCATCAAAATTATTTACTGCTGATTAAAAAAGTATATTAGTAGATCATTGGAAGAGTTTATGTACAGAACATATGGAAGCAAATGAACATAGTAATGTAGAGTCTGATAAATCCAAAGACTATCTATTTAGCAATCTAATTAATAATGCAAAGAAACTGCAAAACTGTCTAGCAGAAATCTGGTTTAGATTAATACTTCAAATCATGTAAAAAAACAAACTTCAATGTATACATGACAGACATAAAAGGTATTTATTTAAGATACAAAATTTTAAACAAATCAGAACAGCAATGGAGAAAATATTTTTTAAATTTAATTAATTTGTTTTCAGTTTTCAACAATTACTTCCATATGTCTTAAATTTTCTCCCCCTCCCTCTCTCCTACCTCCCCGAGATAGTTTGCAATCTTATATGGGTTCTATAAATACATTCTTATTAAACACATTTTCACATTAGTTATGTTGCATAGAAGAATTAAAACAAATGGGAGAAACCTGAGAAAAACCAAACCAAATCAAAACGCAACACAAGAGAAAATAGTCTGCTCCATTCTGTGTTCTGATTCCATAGTTCTTTCTTTGGATGTGGATGGCATTTTGCCTCGAGTCCTTTGGGAATGTTTTAGGTCCCTGCATTGCTGTGAAGGGCTTAATCTATCAGAAACAGTCCTTGCACACTGTGGCTGCTACTGTGTATAATGTTCTCCTGGTTCTGCTCATTTCACTCAGCATCAGTTCATATAAGTCTTTCCAGGTTTTTCTGAAGTCTGCCTATTCATCATTTCTTATAGCACAATAGTATTCCATTACATTCATATACCACAACTTGTTCAGTTATTCCCCAGTTGAAGGGCATGCCCTCGACTTCCAGTTCTTGGCCACCACAAAAACAGATTCTATAAATATTTTTGTACATGGGGGACTTTTTCTCATTTTTATGATCTCTTTGGGATACAGCCCTACAAGTGGTATTGCTGGGTCAAAGGGTATGCACATTTTTGTAGCCCTTTGAGCACAGTTCCAAATTGTTCTCCAAAATGGTTGGATCAGCTCCCAGCTTCACCAACAGTGAATTTAGTGTTCCAAATTGGAGAAAATATTTTTTTTTTAAATATTGCAATATAGTTAGGGGAAAAGTTCATAATGAGATAAGTGATAAATAAGATCACAGAAGAAATAATGGGCAATTTTGATTATCAAAAATTGAAAAATTTTTGTACAATCAAAATCATTACTGTCAAAATTGGAAGTCAAACTTAACTGGGGAAAAATAAAAACCCTTAATACACTGACCAATGCAGTAATTGACAACAACTCTAGAGGACTGATTTTGAAGAATACTACCCATCTCTTGATAGGGAGGTGATGAACTCAAGGTGTAGAATGAGATATAAACTTTTGTACATGGCAGAAGTATGGAGTTGTTTTTTCTGGCTATGCATATTTATTACAAGGAGGGTAGGAAAAAAAGAAAATCTACTGGTTGCAATCAATATTAGACATGGATAAATGGACTGTTCAACAATGGTATGTTTAATGCTTCAATATGCTAAGTGTGATCTCATAATGAAAAAGCTGAAATATGGCAAAATCTTGTGAACTAAAAGCTAAATCACATCAAACAAATGACTGCTACAAAAGGAAGACACAACACACATTAATGATGTTTTAAATATGTAAAAAACTTTAAGTTTTACCGTATACATCAATAATTTTAACTATTTTACTTTGAGTTAATTTGTATATCAATCTATATTACTTTGTATCAGATTTCCCATGTTTTTCTATGCTCACTTAGCGTTGCATTTACATGTTTCTGACTAGGTAAAGGAGGCCATTCTCTGCCTCATTTCTAACGTGGCCTGAGTCACTGAATGGGTGTTGTCTCAGTCAAACTGAGACCTGAGAAAGATTATAGCTTACAAAGGCCAAGGTCTCCCACTGCATCCCAGACCATCTCCAGACGTCCTGATCTATATCTTGCCACTGGACCCAGATGGCTCCAGAGGAGAAAGTGAGGCTGATGACTTTGCACAGCCTTCCCTCACTTAAATCTAAATCTAATTCACTTGCAAGTCATGGCATCACTTTCCTGATGTCCTGGTCTTCTTCAAGAACGAAGAACAAACAACAACATTAAAGGAATAGACTAAGTGATCTCTAAAGTACTTTTCAGCTATAAAATCTGTAACCTGTGATATCTGTCATATATTTTTATTAACCATTTTAAATTTTACAAAAACAAAATTTTCAGTAAATAGTATCTATTAGATAGAAAAATCTAGTTATTTCATATTGAAAGAGGATGCAACTGTTCTCTCTTCTGGTGAATGGAAAGTCTGAAACTATTGATATAGGCTCCACCATACAAACGTACACTTGGTTTGTGGTTAAGGTCATTATCTTCTACACTGGGTGCTTTTCAAATGATGTCATCATAAAGTCTTTGCTCTATATGAAACACTCATTTTACTTCTCATTGTTACAAAGATGTATCTAGTATTGATTGCTAACATTTTTCAGACATTATTTTGTATTTCATTATTATCACAATCTATTCAGAGACCCCCTCAAAGCACCTTACCGTATAATACTAATGAGAACATCCCAAAACATAGTAGACACAATCAGTGTTTCAAGAATAGGAGTGAAGGAGATATATGCTGGAAATAATTCATGGGTGATATTGGCCAACATGTTATCACTAATAAAGCAAAGCAACAAGGGACTGGAGAGTAGAAGCTACTGTAGCACTGTTTACCAAGGGATTAAGGTAGGGAAAGGAGGAAAGTAGTCATCTCACCACATTTTATTTGGCTTTGGTTATTCACAGATTGTCCACCAATGATTAAATGAGAGGTAAGTTTTGATAAAAATTGCAGTGTGCTAAAGAACTAGGGGCAACATACTCTTTGGAGGCTACATGCCACCTCTTTGTCTCCTTACCATTCAGATTCAGTCATTTGGTTTTCACCTACAGTGATCACTATATCTTGCGTTTCTCCTAGGGGAAGAAAATCCATGAAGCAGTTCAGTTGCTGCAGCTACACCAGCAGCTGCTGTGAAGACACTGCATAGTGTGTGAGATACTAATATCTCTCATGTAAAAACTGCAACATTTTTATGGGCACAGTGTGTTGTTTTACGTGTTTTCTATGTTAAATAAATCTGATCAGAATGATTAAGATAAAGATTTTGGGGTGGGGCCTACAGTTATTTGAGGCTGCATTCCTAATCCCTGCAAATGTTGAGTATTGAATTTATAGCGAGTGTAGAAATGATGGCTTGGGAAAGAACTGAAGTCTGTACTGAATGGAGGATGCAGTGAAGAGGAAGAACAGGATTAGTGATCATAAAACACTAGGAAAGATGTAATTATGAGAGATTTATGCTTGGATAAAAAAATTTCAGTTTGTGAACAAAGAGGAACACAAGGAAGTGATGGTAAAATCCAGGAAGTGACCATCTTGGTGTGTAACTGAGGTGAAGTGTATGTAAGGAGCATCAACATTTATGCTGAACTCCCCTAATATGAAGGCAGACTATGGGAGAAAGATTGGAGACAGGCATTGAACTTATTGAGAAATCAGGGAGAATGTCCTGGGGATATGTTATCAAAAGATAATAGCTACCAGACCTAAAGCTAAAGGACGTTTTCCCTCTATTACCAAACGAAGATATTTCACTAACATCATTAAACAGTAATATCTGAAAAAGGAAAAAACCTGTCTATCTCATATGTTCTTCTTACTGGCCTCCCACCAATTTCCTCTCTATCCAGGACAATGACAGCACAGTGAACTTTGGGTTAGTTACTCAATTCTAAACATCATTAATGAACACTGAAGATGATAATTAACTTTTTCAAACAAGAAAAAAGGAATTCACTAGTCTAAGAAGGATGGGACATTCCAAATTTAAAAAAAATTTTTTTTCATGGTTTATGGAAAGTATACCTATAGAATTTGCTTCCACTTACATCAGGATAAAAAACTACAACTTTTTTTTAATTGAATAATTTTGCCAATGATAATTTTTAAAAATATTTTTGATTAAATCAAAGCAGTTAAATCTTTGATCTTAAGATATTTTTCTCCCTCCTCAGGCAAGAGCACCCCACCAAGACTCAGCCTTGTTTCTATGGGAAAAATGGAACTACATACATGCATGGCTAGTTACACAAAGTTCCATTTTATATTCAAAGATTTCCCTTTCCCAATTCAAAGTCAAACAAAGCAACCCTGGACAAACCTTGAAGTTATCAGAGTTGTAAAACAAAGCTACACAAAAGGTAGCACAGATAGGACACTGATAACTAAAAAGAGAAGAAAGAATGGGATGGCTTAATTCTTATTTTGTTTTTCATACAAAGGACAATTATCTTTGGACTAGAAAAGGAAGATGAAAAACGATTAACTTAGGAAACTGATATCCAATATAAACAAATAAATAATGGAGAGTGCATCTAATTGCTCTGGATAAATTCAGATGACCCATATGAATTATATTCACAGGTACTGAAAGAAATGGTAGATAGGATTACTGTTGTTGACCTGAAAACTTGTTAAGAAAAGGCAACAGGCTAAATGCATACATTTTATGATTTAATTAATTAATTGATCAATTCCCCATAAAGAAAACGGTTACATAGCGCTATGGAGCCAGGATCAGAACTGGCTGACTTAGTACAGAAATTGACTGTCTTAAGTACATTTTTTGCCATGAGGAAGGAGTTCTCTTAGATAAACACATTGCAAACAGAGTAGTGTCAGTGGGGTTTTATGATCACAAGCTATGGGCATCTTCTTTCTGTAGCACATCTCTGTGATTTAAGATAAGGAAAAGGTCCCATCACCCAGAAACAGACATCCTGTCCTAAACAGGCCTTTGAAACTGTGGTGTCTTAACAGAGTTGACAAAGCTGAAGTTACAACCCAGGCCTTATCACTAAAATGCCAGAAGAAGGGTCTGGTAAGGGAGTGCCATTTGCTTGACATCAAAAGGTATCCTCTAAGTTAAACAAAGGAGACTATTAGGTCCAGACTCTTCTTAATTCAAACTTTGGCCCTTATTAAAGTCTAAAATGTATATTAAACATTAACACTGTGTTAATATTCAATGATATTAGAAAGACCATAGAGACTAGGAAAGATATTAAATGGAAAACGGGACATGTTCCAATATTCAAAAAAGTCAATGAAATAGAGTTTGCAAATAACAGACCAATGAATCTAATTGTGATTCTTGGAAAAATTCTAGAATGTATTACTAAACCCCGCAACAGAATGGCAGGTACTTGTGATTTAGCCATATTCTGTTTATCTTTATTAATGCTTAATGGCAAAAATGATACCTTTCTCAAATTTGTAGATGATGATAAAATCCGGTTGCAAAAAAAAAAAAAAAAAAAAGACTGGCAGGCTAAAACAATACGCTGAATCTAATAAAATATGACATTTAATGGGGATAAATGTAAAGTCTTACCTTTGGGCTCAAAAAGATCAATTTAACAAGTTGAGACATGAAAAGTATGATTAGGTCACAGTTTTCTGACAAAGATCTGGGGACTTTAATGGCCTGAAAGCACAATACAAGTTAACAGAGTAAAATGCCCACCAAAAAAGCTAATGTTATCTACGCTTCATTAAATGAGTTATACCTTAGAGAAATAAGAAG